>NC_133658.1:759843704-760172421 GCF_037893015.1 Macrotis lagotis
AAACAGAAGACTATGCACTAACCCTCCCTTGACTTTGGTCTTGGATTGTAGTCTTTTCAGGTTCAAGAATTTGCCATCAGGACAGTAGCTGACCTTGATGCTGTGTTCATCCTCAGTGAAGACATTTGACTACATGGCTGAAAACATCATGCTAAAAAGTACAGGAACAAAGACACTGCTTTGTTTCACTCCACTGGTGCCTGGGAAATCCTAAGAGCATCATCCTCTATCCAGAAACCAGGGAATTCAGCCATCATGAAGTTGATGTAAAATACCGATGAACTTTGAGGAATCAAATTTTGACATAATTTTCCAAAACCCCTCAAGACTAATGGTATCAAAGGCTTTGGTCGGAGATCTACAAATGTTGTATACAGAACTCTATTCTACTCCTGGCAGTTTACTTGGAGTTTTCAGACAGTAAATACTATATTAACTGTTACATCTTATAGGTGAAGGATCAGCCCATTGAGAACTCTGGTAAGAATCCTGTGAGCAATGACTAAGAGAGAAACACCTCTGTGATTATCATAGAATAATCTATAACTTTTACCTTTATGGAGATAACTATGGAGGCATCCTTGAATTCTGGGAATAACGCCCTCATGTCATATAAAATTTCAGTCAGTTTTAGTATGAGCAATGGACCCCCAGCTTGCAAATCTTAATTGGAATAGAAGCAATACCAGGTGCTTTGCCACATGCAAATGGCATTCAAAACCTCTTCTTCAGTTTAATTTCAGTTATGGATGGACTGACTTCAACTTGTAGTAAATGGTCAGACATCTACATTGATTGATGATGGTCTGATAAGAACACTATGGGGACAGCAAGGTAGTGCAGTGGATAGAGCACTGACCTTGGTGTCAATAGGACTTGAGTTCAAATCCACCCTCAGACACTTAATAATTATTTGACTGTGAGACCTTGGGCAAGTCACTTAACCTCATTGCCTTGCATGGAAAAAAAGAATACTATGAAAGTGTTCAAGCTATCTCTTTAGGACCATGTTCTAATCACTAATCAATGTGACTTCTTCAGCACAAAGTAGTTGAGGTGCATTATATATCTTTGGCATAAAAAAATAGCCTTCAGAGCATCATGAAAGTACTTTGGATTGTTGCTATCCACATAAAACCGAATTTCATCTGTCTTTTTAATGAGACAAATCCTGCATCTCTCTAAGCTTCATTTGCACTTTACTTTTGATGGAATTCAATGCTGCTTTCTTAAAAACAGATGAACTATCCTGCTGGTAAACTCTGTGGAATTCTCATTTTTACTTTAGCAGCTCCTATATTTCCTCATCATTTTCATCAAACCAGTCTTAATGTTTGCCAGTGTTCTGTTAAACACCAAATTTCTGAAAGCTGCCCACCTTTTTCTGTTCCACTGTTGCCAACTGTGTGTTGGTTCAGTTTTCCCCTACAAATTAGTAACAAATTGTTACCTCTAGTAATCATCTTTCCTTGGCACCACCCCTTTGCTTTAATATTAATATTTAGCTTGGAGAGGATGTCTGTTATCACTTCAGCACTCTGTACCACACATTGCCTTCATCATTTTCACATCCAGTCTCTCTCTCCTCTTTAAATCACAGAGTTTATTAGATGTAAATGTTTACTTTGAATGAGCATCCAGGAAGTTTTGTGCTGTTTAGATAAATGGAAAATAGTGTTCATGATGAAAAAGTCATGAGATGCCCAAGTCTTCAGCAGTAAATGACCTCTGCTATTGCTGTTTCCAAATCCATTTCTCCCAAGTATTCTCTGCCATGTCTGATAATCTGAGCCTACTCTAGCATTGAATCATCAAGAATTATAATCCTGTCTTTTACTGGTACATTTATGATAAGAGTCTTCAGATCTTCATATTTTTTTTAACCTCATCAGGGTTCTCCTTGCTGGGAGCATAGGCACTGATGATGTTGCTGTGATGCTTTCCTGCAAGTGGCAATAGCGTTGACTTGAACTTGCCATTCACTCTTCTTGATAGGCATACAAGCTTGTTGACTAGACTAGTTTTGATTGCAAAATCTACTACAGATTCCTAGAACTCCCCACTGAGACCACATCAGAAAAATGTGTATTCAGCTCCGACTTCATCAAACTGTCCATTTGCCACCCTTGTTTTATTCAGGGCTGCTATTTGGATGTAATATCTGTTTCAATAAGAGATGTTTGTCTTTCAGGTCTCTCAAAGAGAGCAGAGGCAAAGTAAAGAATTTGAAACTCAAAAATAAAAAAAAGAAGAAATGTTAAAATTGTAAAAAATAAAATATAAAATTAAAATATATTTTAAAAAGATTATTAGTTCAGGGAGTAAAAGAGAATAGATACCCATGACAAGGTAGCTATGTGAAATTATTTGCATTTGGTTTCTTTTAACATTTCTATAATTATTTGTTGAAGTGACTTTTAGAGTGCCTTACTCCCAGAGTTATTGTTGGCAACAATAAATGGCTGTCAGTTGAAAATAAAATAAAAAGGCAGAATTGGCCAACTAGAAAAGAGATATAAGATCTCACTGAAAAAAAAGTAATTTAATGAAAATTAGAATTGGCTAAGTGGAAGATAATGACTCTATGACACATCAAGAAACAATAAAATGAGATCAAATGAAGGAAAAAATAATAGAATGAAAAAATAGAAGAAACTGAAATATTTTATTTGCAAACAACTGATCTAGGTAATATATTGAGGAAGGATAATTTAAGAATTATTGGATTATCTAAGAGTCATGATCAAAAAAAGGAGTTAAACATCATATTTCAAGAAATTTTCAAGGAAAACTCAGATATTCTAGAATCAGAGGATAAAATAGAAATTGAAAAAAAAATCTATTAATCCCCTCCTAAAAGAGATCTCAAAAAGCAAACTCTCAGGAGAGTTTCATGAAGAGCTTCATGAAGGTATTTAGAAGCTACCAGAAAGAAATAATCCAAATATCATAGAGTGACAGTCAAAATACACAATAATTAACAGTTTCTACATTAAGAGATCAGAGGGATTCAAACATGATACTCTGGGTGATGAAATAACTAGGATGACAACAAAGAATAACCTACCCAAAAAATAGTGTAATCCTTTACAAGAAAATGACATTTAATGAAAAGGAGAACTTTCAAGCATTCTGATTGAAAAGACTAGAGTCCCATGGAAAATTTGACTTTCAAATAAAAGACTGAAGAAAAGAATAAAAGGCTAGAAATGAAAAATCTCATAAGAATTGGCTCAAAAAGGTAATAATATATATATATACACTCAGTTGGGTATTGAAATCTATCTTACCCTACAGGGAAGTAGGAAGGGAAGAAGATTTAAGGAAGAGAGAGAGAAAAGAAGAAGAAAGAAGAAAAAGGAGGAGGAGGAGGAGGAGGAGAGGGAAGGAGGAAGAGGGAGAGTCTAAAGGCAGAAAATAGAATGGAGGGAAATACACTGTATTCATAACTGTAAATGTGAATGGTATAAACTTGCCCATAAAATATAAGCACACATTAGAATGGATTAAAAATAAGAACTGACAATCTATTGTTTACTAGAAATTCACTTGCAACAGAGATTCATACACAGAGGGTACAAATAAGGGACAGAAGTAGAATCTATTATGCCTTAATGAAATAAAGAGAAAAAAGAAATAAGCAAAAGCAACTTTTCAAATTCCAAGATACATAGTGATTAAAATAATAATTATTCTTTAAACAAATTTCACATGTCCAAGAAAAAGATATTCAAATACATAAAAGAGAAATTTCAATACAAGACTATTATGCTTTCCAATAGAAATAGCAATAGAGAGTAGAAAAATATATTTCAAAGGGCAAAGGAAATTTAAAAACACCCCCAAATGAGAAAACTATTCAAAGTAAAGCAAACTATTCAAAGAAAAATAAAACAAAATGATTGTAGGCTAAAATGAAAACTCGTTAGCCTGGCATTTAAAAATCCTTTATAATCTAACTCCCAATTATATTTCTTGAACTCAATTCATCTTAATTCCCCTTATGTTCAAAGGCTGGTGGCACTGCACAGTCCTCCCTCACTTCAATCTAATTCACTTCCAAGTGAAAGCATCACCTTCCTGATGTCATGATCCTCTTTGAAAATGAAGGACAAAAGCCATTTTAAATTTCAGCAAGTACTCTCTAGTTCTAGAATTCAACATGTTGTCCATTCTATTGGTGATCCTCATGCTTGGAATGCACTCCCTCTTTTTGCTACTCTAGTATTGAATCACCCAGAATTATAATTTTGTCCTCTTTTGGTACATTGATAATGAGTGTCTTCAGGTCTTCATAAAATTTTAGAATTAGAATTTAGAATTTCTGGCTTTTCTCAAACCTCAGACCAGTTGCTATTTTGACTGAGAAACTTTTCCTGATTCCCCTCCTCCTTCTCTTCAGAAAAGAGGGATGAGGGAAGAGGGGATGGAAAGAAACAATTATTTAACAAGTTTCTACTATTTGCCAGCTATTTGGCTAAGTATTTGATATATCTCATTTCATTTTGATCCTCACAGCAATCCTGGAAATAAGTGCTATTATTTTCCTCATTTCACAGTTGAGGAAAGTGGAAGATAGTTTAACTTGTCCAGGGTCATACAACTAGTGTCAGAGTCAGAATTTAAACTTTTCATGATTCTAGGTCCATTGCTCTAACTGTGCAACCTAGCTGCCTAAAGACACAGTGGCAATATGGAAGGTGTAAAAGTTAATGTAAATAGAGAAAATTTCTTTGCTGGTGGAGTTACTTTCAACTGTTATCTTTTGAAAAAGATTTTTAAATGAGACTCGATATCTTGAGAAAAGCAATGAATGGTAACAAGACTGATTTTTCACAATTGAAAAGATGACAACTGGTATTATATGCAGATTAAAAAATGTGTTCACTATGAAATTTCATACTAAAATATTGTAAATAATTATGTCTATTTATTGATTTGAATATTAAATCATATCATTTTAATATTTGAAATTATGAAATTAAAGTGTTTGCTCTTTATAAGAGTTATAATTAGTTAACGAGGGCCAAGCCTGATCTCAGACACTTACAAGCTATTTGACTCTAATCAAGTCAATCACTCTCTGCCTCAGTTACCTTATCTGCAAAATGGGAATGATAATATACCTGCTCCTAAGGTTGTGAGAATCAAATAAGATAAGTTCATTTAACACAGTGCCTGTTATATAGTAAGTACTGCCTACTTTTTAGCTATTCTTATTACCATTAGTATAGTATCATTACTATTGTTAGGAAAGAAAGTTTCTCCAATTTATTAAAGTAACATAATTGAATGAATCAGTTGAGCTAATTAATTTTATATTAATCTTTTATGATTAAAGCTTTATTAGTAAGAAAGAAAATATCCAAACATCTCATTCTAGAAGTCAGAAAGAGAATAAGTCCTGTCAGATTGAACCATGTGTAAGTTTCTTGATCCTATATTTATCTTGTTTATCATAATACCTATAACATGAGCAAAAAAGGTGGATTGAAAATATTGTTCAAATTTAAATGTAATTAAACAAACAATAGCTTTGACTTTAAAAAATTGGATAAATATTGAAAAAATATCAATGAGTTAGATTACATATTGATCAGGAAGAAGAGAACAGACTGAAATTACCTTTGGCAAACTGGAAATGCATTGCCCTTTTAACTTGGCTTCCTCAAATTGAAAGTATACTTTATGCCCATGATCTATTTGAACATATTAATAATGACTCAGTTTATGCTGAGGAAGTTATCAAGAAAAAAGTTATCAAGGATGGAGGATATATCCCTAAGGAGTATAATCTCATTTTTAATGTGTGTGTGTGTGTGTGTGTGTGTGTGTGTGTGTGTGTGTGTGTGTATGTGTGTGTGTGTATGAAGAAAGGAAACAGTTACAATTCTGACTTCAAAGAACCTTTCCTGTGGCAGTGGTCTGGCAATTAACTACAACTTAGAACAATTAAGACTTGTAGGGTTATGGCCATTGTCACAAAGTTAGTTTAGAAACAAACTTAAAAACTCAGGTCTCTTAAATTTTTAATTAATATGATAAAATGAAAGACTACAAAGTAATCAAACTGTATTCCTCAAAAACATTATTAAATATTTGTTAAAACAAAACAAATTTAAAATCAGAGAGAAATGATAAAGAAAATCAAAGAGAAAGATGTCTACCAGTCCAGAATTGCATATAATAATGTATCCACACACTATTTACATATGATAATACATAGGAATACAAAACATATCTATACATATGCACACATATACATAGACTCTTATACATACATATGAATATACTCTTATACATACATATGAATATATTTATATATGCAAGCATTCGTGTATGTATATGTAATCTCCAAGAGCTCTCAGAGTGTAGAAGAGTAGTAGTACTAGGTCTTAAATCCGAAGGTTCCAGAAAAGGTGTTACTCTGTAAATAATTCTGTAATTACTAGAAAAGGAAACAGTGCAAAACATTTTAATTGGCCTCAAATTCAGTTGAAATTCCCCAAGATGTTTCAGGGTTTGTTTAGAGTGGGAGGGAGGATCAAAGATAGGAAAAATTCTGGTAATCAGAGAAAAGATCTCAGCTCTGGTGTTGGGGGGGGGGTGGGGTGAGAAGGTCTATGCACTATTACATTCCTTAGAAGCTAGAAAGAAATGAAGACTCATGACCTGAGCTCATACCAAAAAACCAGCACACCATCTTAATCATCTCATTGTAGCCCACCAAGGTCACACAGCAATAAAGAGATTATCATCTTGATACATATTATTCAAAGAAAAGAAAGACGGGTAGAATTCAGCACCTGAAGTAAAACATTAGTTAAGAAACTAAAACAGAAGTTAGTGATTTAGATCCAAATTCCAGCCATCTCTTTCAGAATTGCAACAGTATCCAAACTACAGAAGACACAGAACCAAAAAAACCCAAACTTTGTAGACCCTTCAATATTGTGATAAGAAGACAGAGGTCAATCCTGGTTAAAAAAGAAAAAAAAGTCCCATTATAAAACCAAAGGTTGGAAATTATTTAAACTGAAGAGAAACTGAACACAATAAACAATTATTGTTTTAAGTACTGAATTACAGGATTTACTGGATTAAGAGAAGCCCCAGTGGTAAAGCCAAGGAAAAAAAATGACTCCACAGCCAGAAGGAAAACCTCAAGGCAAAAAAAAATGTCTTCAACAGAAGTACTCTGAGAATTGCTGGAAGAAATGAATAGATAAAAATGAAGTAAGAGTGCTATTTATTTCAAGTAAGGAAAATGGAAAGAGAAAAAAAGAGCTTGTGAACAGAATTTAGAAAAACCTTACCATGGAGGGGATTCCATGGAGAGAATAAAAAAAGTCAGTCAGAACTCAATACTTCATGAGATAACAAATGTTAGAAAAAAAAACTCAAAAGGTTGAAAATATACAAAAAATATAAGATAACTAATATCAAAATTAACTAACTTGAAAAAGTGATCAAGGGGAGAAACTTTAAGCTTCAGACTTACACGTATACCACACTCCAACAAAAGCCTGGATATATTTCAAGGATCTATTAAGAAAATTGCCCAACTCTATTAGGATCAAATCTCAAAGTAAAATTACAAAGCACCTATTTAATACGTCTCTAAAGTAAAAAGAAAATTAACATACTCCTGAATGAATGGTCACAATTTATAATCTCAAAATCAAAGAAAAGATGCTTCATACTACCAGAAAGATTTCAGGTACCAAGATAGCAGCACAATCAGACTATGATACAACTGCCTAAAATGTGATAAAATATGTAAAATAATATATTCAAATATATTATCTTGGAGATACAATCCCAAAAAAGGGTGTGTGGAAATGGACTTTTAATAGAGTACTTTAAAAAATTCCTGCTGAAAAGACCAGAGAGGTGTAGGAACCAAGAGAAACCTAGAAAAATATATATTTGCATTTGAGTATAATTCAGTGTAAATGCTACCTTTTCTGACTCTAAAAACTCTTCCCTTGCTATGCCAGAAATAACCATGACACCAATAAAACCATTGGAATGAAGCAATAAACTGGATGGTGGACAAGAGTCTCCAAGCAGCCTTCTATAAATAAGAATTCAACAGTAACTTTAACTGCAGGTCCAGTATAAAGGGCATACCCATACTGAGTGGGATATACCTTCTTTAAGAGTTAATATTCCAAGTGAAGTCCTCTCAGGATTAAAAATCATTAAAACAAAGACAGACTATTACTCTTAGTCTATTCTTAGAAGAAAGAGGGAGAGAGACCTTGTACTCCAAGTCAGGCACCCTCCCAATTCTGTTAGGGGGGTGAAATAGTAGACTATTCCAGAGACACCTTGCATTTTTAGGTAGTCACCTATTTGATGATAAAACTCTCTTAACTGGGAGAACAGTAGATTGCTACCATGAGAAAACCCTCATATTCCAATGAAGCTCATAAGATTCCTCTTGTTTGATGATAAGTAGACTGTTACTTCAATAAGATAGTTATAACCCTGAAGGTTGTTCTCACCATCTGGATGGTGAGGCAATATTTTATGAAAACCTTTCCTTCTTTTCTTTGTTGTTGGGGTAGATTTTCACAAGTACAATGTTACTCTGAAGACTAACCAATGAGTCGACAGAGAGGGATGAGGAGGAGGGGATGGTATTACGCCATATAATTTTGCTTGTCTGTCAATTTGGTGCAACTCCTTCATCTTCAATATCTTTGTGAGACTTGGAGTGTGCCCCTTTCTCAAAAAAAAGCCAAAATAAACTTGCTTTTTTTGTTTTGAGGAGTCTCTATAATTTTAAGTGAATATTTATCCTACAAAATGCTGAGAGGGGGAAAAAGAGGAGTCCATAATAATTCATTCTGTGTTACTTTCATTTCTTATTTTGGATTTTCTTCCTATCTTTCATACAATTCCAATTGTGTGGCATTGGAGAGCCCAAAAGAATTTTAAAGCATGCTCAAAGGGTAAAGGAGGTTGATGAGGGGAAGATCATGATTAATTTGAGAAGTTTTTTGGAATATTATGATAAGAGTTAAAGCAGTTTCTTAAGCAATTTGATTATAAGATATGGTTGGGGACATCTAGCTGATGAAATTATAGAGTGTTGACCATTAGACAAACACAACTGATGGGTACAGGAAATGTCTTTAGTTGCCTGAGTGATCATCTATCAGATCTTTAAAAATTAAACTGACTTGATTCTGTGTATGGATACTTTGTTTTTCAAGTACTAGCACTCAATAATTAAAAACTCACTCTTCACTTTGTCCATGTTCTTCTTTCAGAATACAGATTTAGGGCTTAATTTCTCCTTTTCTCTGTCACCAGAAGTAGTAATGACAATTTCCCCAGCAGAAGTACATGGCTATGAGAACCATGAACTTACACCTAGACTGTTAGGAACTAAAAAATATTTTTTTTTCTTGAACCTCTAACATTCTTTGTGGATTCTCAATTCTAATGTAACATTTCCTTTCTCATTCCCACTGTCTGATGACCAAGTATGTTCAATTTCATTCCTCTCCAGTTTTCTCTCACATATTTAAGAGGTTTTGAGGGTGTCTAGGCTTTCTGAAAATATTTTCAACACCCTCTAAAAGAGTTCCTTTATGTAATGGAGATTCTCTGCACCCCAATTGAATTTCTAGTAAAATATAATCTTATACAAAAGAATATTTAGTTTAAAAGGAATAATCACAAATATACATGCAACTTACTCTCCACACCTGAGAAGCTAGTTCTCCCTGAATAGCATCTCAGACTTTGTGGAGGGGAAAAGCGATTAGGTTTATAGATACCTCAGTTCTTATAGAAGGTATTCAATTTCTAAATCCAAAAATCCCTTTGCAATCAAGTACTAGGCACTCTGGTTTGACCTTCTAGGACTAGGCTATCAAACTTTATTTTTAAAAGTTTTTATTGAAACTATATGCCAATAAATTTGATAATCTAAGTAAAATGAATATTTACAAAAATATAAATTGCTCAGATTAAAAAAAAGAAAATTAAATATTTAACCCTATTTCAGAAAAAGAAATTCAACAGGAGCCTCATCAATGAACTGCATAGGAAAAAAATCTACAGGGCCAGATGGATTCACAAATGAATCCTATCAAACATAAAAGGTACAATTGGTTTAAATTCTAAATAAACTATTTGAAAAAATAGGTGAAGACAGATCTCTGCCTAATTCTTTCTATGACACCAGTATGTTGCTGATACCTAAACCAGGAACAGTCAAAACAGAGAAATAAAATTATAGACCAATTTACCTAAAGAATATGGATGTAAAATTCTAAATAAAATATTTGAAAAGCAATTACAACAAATTATCACTAGGATAATACATCATGACCAAGAAGGATATATACTAAGTATGAAGGGTTGGTTCAATATTAGAATATATTGTTGGCATAATTGACTATATCAAAATCATACCTAATTGAAATAGTATGATTATCTGTTTTATTTTTTATTTTTATTTTTCAAATTTTTAAGAAAAGATTTTATTTAGAGTTTTACAATTTTCCCCCAATCTTGCTTCCCCCACAACCTTCACCCCTAACAGAAGGCAGTCTGTTAATCTTTATATTGTTTCTGTGGTATACATTGATCTAAGTTGAATGTGACGAGAGAGAAATCATATCCTTAAGGAAGAAAAAAAGTGTAAGAGATAGAAAAATTACATAATAACAGTTTTTTTGTAAATTAATGGTAATAGTTTGGTATTTGTGTTCTAAGTCCACAATTCTTTCCCTGGATACAGATGGTATTCTCCATCATAGATAGCCCCAAATTGTCCCTGATTGTTGCATTGATGGAATGAACAAGTCTAGTTAGGGTATACAATGTTTCTCTGGGTCTACTCATTACACTCAGATTCAGTTCATGCAAATCCTTCCAGGATTCCCTGAATTCCCATCCTTCCTGGTTTCTAATAGAATAATAGTGTTCCATGACATACATATACCACAGTTTGTTAAGCCATTCCCCAATTGAAGGACATTCACTTAATTTCCAATTCTTTGCCAAAACAGAGGGGCTATGAATATTTTTATACAAGTGATGTTTTTACCCTTTTTCATAATCTCTTCAGAGTATAGACCCAGTAGTGGTATTGCTGGATCAAAGTATGCCCTTTGGGCATAATTCCAAATTGCTCTCTAGAGAGGTTGGATGAGTTCACAGCTCCACCAACAATATATCAGTGTCCTAGATTTCCCACATCCTTTCCAAGATTGATCATTGTCCTTTCTGGTCATACTGGAAAGTCTGAGAGGTGTGAGGTGGTACCTCCATGATACTTTAATTTGCATTTCTCTAATAAGTAATGATTTAGAACAATTTTTCATATGACTGTGGATCACTTTGATTTTCTCCACTGTAAATTGTCTTTGCCTATCCTTTGAGCATTTGCCAATTGGGGAATGGCTTGTTTTTTTTTTTTTTTGAAAATTTGACTCAGTTCCCTGTATATTTTAGAAATGAGTCCTTTGTCAGAAACACTAGTGGTAAAAATTGTTTCCCAGTTTATTACATTTCTTTTGATCTTGGTTATAGTGGTTTTGTCTTTGCAAAAGCTTTTTAATTTAATGTAATCAAAATTATCTTCTTTGTTTTAAATGATGTTCTCCATCTCTTCCTTGTTCATAACCTGCTTCCCTTTACATAGATCTGAGAGGAAACTTACTCCTTGATTTTGTAGCTTGCTTATAATATTATTTTTATGTCTAAATCCTGTATCCATTTTGATCTTATCTTGGTATAGGGTGTGAGATGTTAGTCTAATCTAAGTTTCTTTCATACCAACTTGCAATTTTCCCAGCAGTTTTTATCAAAGATAGAGTTTTTATCCCAATAGCTGGACTCTTTGGGTTTATCAAACAGCAGATTACTATAATCATTTCCTGCTATTTCACCTAGTCTATTCCACTAGTCCACCACTCTATTTCTTAGTCAATATCAGACAATTTTGATGACTGATGCTTTATAATATAATTTTAGAACTGGTAAAGCTAAACAACCTTCTTTTGTACTTTTTTTCATTGAATCTGTTGTCACATTCTTGTCATTGTCCTTACTGAAATTAGATTTGTTTTTCTACAACCCATTATTTATAACTAGATTATTTAATTAGTAATTAATTTTTAACCTCTTCTTCCAAGGGCCTTTACTGAATGTAATTTGTAATACACATTGTTTTGAAGAGTGTGCATCTAGTATTAATGTTTTTCTGTATTTTTGTTGAGGGTTTTTTTTTTCTTTTTTCACTCTAATACAAAGTCAATTTCTTTTGAAGGTATCATTTACTTCTGGGAAAATAAGGTTTGCCTTTTTATATTGCCTTTAAAAGTTCCCCCTAGGTCTATCATTTCTTTTTTTTTTTTTTGCAAGGCGAAGGGGGTTAAGTAGCTTGCCCAAGGCCACACAGCTAGGTAATTATTAAGTGTCTGAGACTGGATTTGAACCCAGGTACTCCTGACTCCAGGCCAGTGCTTTACCACTGCACCACTTAGCTGCCCCCTAGGTCTATCATTTCTAACTTTTCTTTTAATTTCCTTAACTTCTTTCTTATTTATTTCATGGTTAGATTAATCTAGATCTAAGAATGGAAACTTGATGATTCCTATTAGTATAGTTTTACTGAATAATTGCTTCTTTAACTCATTCAGTTTTTCCTTTAAGAATTTGGATGATGCTTGATTTTGTGCATATGCATTTGATTTTGCAATTACTTCACTGTCTATAGTACCTTTTCACAAATTATCATTTTTCAATTAGGCCAATTTTTGCTTTGTCTGAGATCATGATTGTTACACCCTGTCTTTTTTATTACTTTAGCTGAAGCATACTAGTTTTCACTCTAAGCTTTTATTTTACCTCTTTGTAAGTTTTTATTTCAAGTATTTTTCTTGTAGCCAACATATTTTTGGATTATGGTTTCTAATCCATTGTGCTATATTTTCTTTTATTGGTGAGTTTATTTAATTTATATTCATGCTTATAATTATGAATTCTGTTTTGTTATTCCTTCACTAAGCTACTGATTTGTTTTTCATGTTTTCCTGCATCATTCTCATTTCTCTTGTCAATTTTTCCTCTACTTTCCTTATTTGACTTTCAAAATCTTTTTTGAACTCTTCCATGGCCTGAAATGATCTTGGAGGCTTTGGATACATACTGACTTTATTGTCTTCTGAATGTGTATTTTGATTCTCCATGGGACCAAAATATTTGTCTATGGTGGGATTTTTTTCTTTGGTTGTTTGCCCATTTACCCAGCCTACACCTTGATTTAACTCATTCTTAAGGTGAGCTCCTGCTTCTAGGGTGGAGAACACACTTTCTCAAGTTTTTGAGGGTTTTGTAGCTATTTTCATGGATATTCCCCAAGAACCTCAATTCCTCCAAGGTGTTATGAGAGGTTCTGACTGCTCTCCTTACCTGTACTTTGGTCCATGGATGACTACAAGTCTTCCCTTGTGCCCTGGATCTGTAAGGAGGGTCCCCATTCCATTATGGTAGTAAAGTTCCTTTTTCCTGAGATTGGGTCCCAAGCCTGCAACCTGTATCTGAGTATGGAGTCCTGCCTCAGGGAAAGTAAAGAGATCTCTGCATTCTCCCCCAAACCCTTGCTTTTCATGGAATGAACACTTTTGAAGCAACTTACCAGATGACTCTTCAGACCTGATGCTGGTTCCCAGGGTCAGGTCTGCACTGAGGCCTGCACTCCATTCTCATTATGTTGGGACAGTATTCCCACTCACCTTTCTAGTCCTTGGCAATTCGTGGGTTGAGAGGTCTGGAAATCACCCTGGCTGCCATAGACCCAGGAGCCCCTTGGGCTGTTCTTGGATGTCTGGAGCCAGTTTACTATAGTGGTCTGCATAGCCCTATCTAACCCCAGTGTAGCAGACCTTTTCCAAAGATCTTCTAAGTTACTGTAAAATTATTTCATTCAGTCCTTTTATGGGTCCTACCACTCTAGAATTTGGTTAGAGTTATTATTTAGAGGTATTTGGAGTGTTCTGTGGGAGATCTGCCAAGATTTCCTTTTACTCTGCCATTTTAAGTCTTGGCTCTTAGTTTTCTTAATTTGATTTGGTTTTCTATAAATTTGAGAAATGCAGCCTTTATAAGAGAGATTTGCTTGAAATATATTTTTTCAAACTTGCTATTGCCAACTGTATATCCTTCCATTTTATTTCTCCCCCCTATTTATTCTATTCTCTTTTCTTATCCTGTTCTTCCTCAAAAGTATTTTGCTACTGACTATATCTTCCCTCAGGCTGCCCTTCCTTCTATCATCTCCTTGTCTCATCTCTACTCTCTTTCTAACTTTCTGTAAAGTAAAATAGATTTCAATTTCCATTTGAATATGTATGTTATTGCAACTTTAAGCCAATTCTAATGAGAGCAAGGTCCAGTCACTCCCCCTCACCTCATCCTTCTTCCCCTCCACAGTTAAACCTTTCCTTGCCTTTTATATGAGATAACTTAGCCAAAATACCTCTCTCTCTTTTCCTTTCTCCCAGTGCATTCCTAAATGACTCTTTAATTTTATTTTTTAGAAATTATCCCTTCATATTCATCTCACTCCAGTTTCTATATTTATACTCCATCTCATTGTCCTAATAATAAGAAAGTTCTTGTGAGTTATCAGTACAAGCATCCCATGTAAGAATGTGATTATGATTTCCCTTTCCTATTTACCATTTTATTCTTCAATTGAGCCTTGCATTTGAAAGTTGAATTTTCTATTCAGCTCTAGGTTTTTTTTTCATCAGGAAAGGATGAATGTTCCCTATTTCATTTAATTTCCATATTCTCCCCTGAAAGATTATGCTCAGTACTGCAGAGTAAGTGTGTCTTGCTTATAGTCCCCCACTGGCTCTTTGCCTCCAGAAAATCATATTCCAAATCATTCAATCCTTTAATGAAGAAGCTGCTAAACCTTGTGTTATCTAGACAATGGCTCCACAAGATTTGAATTTTTTCCCTGGTTATTTGTAAATATATCTCCTTGACCTGGGAACTCTGAAATTTGACTATAGTATTAATGGGACTCTATATTTTAGGACCACTTTCAGGAAGTGATCAGTGAATTCTTTCAATTTCTATTTTGGCCTCTGATTCTGGAATATCATGTTAATATTCCTTGATAATTTCTTGAAACATGACATCTAAGATCTTTTCTTTATCATAGATTTCAAGTAGTCTCATAATATTTAAATTATCTCTCTTGGATATATTTTCCAGGTCAGTTGTTTTTTTTTTTTTTCAAAGAGCTAATTCATATTGTCTTCTATTGTTTCATGCTTTTGATTTTGTTTCAGTTTCTTATTTCTCCTAAAGTCATTAGCTCCCATCTGCCCAATTCTTATTATTGATGAATCATCTTCAGTGAGCTTTTGAACTGCCTTTTCCATTTGGCTAATCCTACTTTTTAAAGAGTATTTTTTTCCTTTGGTGAAATTTTGCGTCTCTTTTTTCATTTGAAGATTTCCAAATCCCATTGACTTTTTGTAACTATTTTTTACCATTTGTTCTAATATTTTTTAATATTTTATTTTTCCAGTTACATGTTAAAGCTTTTCAACAATTGTCCATTTGCATACTTATATTATACACTATTCATCCACCTTCCTTTCTCCCTCTCCCCTTAACAGTGAACAGTCTAGTGAATATTGTACATGTATTTTTGTGTTTAACATGTTTACACGTTAGTCATTTTGTGTATGAAGAATTAGAATTAAAGTAAAAGACAGAAAATCATTGGATATGAAGGAAAAATATAAGAAAAAAATTAAATAGTGAACATAGATAGTATTGTCCATAAGAGATCTTCTAGTGTTGTCTTAATTCTCTTGACTACTGTCTCCATTCATGTATCCGTAATAGTTGATCAACTCACAATGTTGCTGTTAATGTGTACAATGTTCTCTTGCTTCTGCTCCCTTTGCTAAGCATCAGTTTGTATAATTCTTTCCATGCTTCTGTGGAGCCTGATCATCCATGGTTTCTTGTTGAGCAATAGTGCTCCATAACATTTATATATCATGACTTTTTTGGTCATTCTCCAATTGATAGACATCCCCTCACTTTCCATTTCTTGGCCAATACAAAAATATCTCCTACAAATATTTTTTAACATGGAACATTTTCCATTTTATGATTTTTTTCCTATATTGGCTTAGTATTGGTATTGCTAGGTAAAAGGGTATCATCAGTTTTATTGCTTTTTGGGTAAGTTCCATATTGTTCTCCAAAATGTTTGGATTAATTCACAACTTCACCAAAATCGTATTTTTCCCACAATTATTGATTGCTTTCTCTTTTGGAATATTGAACAATCTGATAAATGTGAAGTGAAACCTCATAGTTGTTTTAAGTTGCATTTCTCTAACCAATGATAATTTGGAGCATTTTTCCAAATGTTAAAATAGCTTTAATTTCCTCATTTGAAAACTACCTGTTCATGTATTTTGACCTTTTATCAATTGGGAAATGACTTGTAATCATATAATGTGATTCAATTCTTTATATATTTAAAAAATGAGACCTTTGTCAGAGCCCCTGACTGTGAAAATTGTTTCCCAGCTTTCTGCTTTTCTTCTAATCTTAACAGCATTGATTTTATTAGTACAATAGCTTTTTAATTTAATATTGTTAAAATCATTCATTTTTACATTTTATAATGTACTTTATTTCATGTTTGGTCATAAATTTCTCCCCTTTCCAAAGATCTGAAAGATTAAGTATTACTTGATTCTTAATTTGTCTAAAGTATTGCCCTTTATGTCTAAATCCTGTACCCATTTTGACCCTATTTTGGTATAGGGTGTAAGATGTGGATCTATGCCTGCTTTTTGCCATACCAATATCCAGTTTTCCAAACAACTTTTGTCAGTGAGTAGTTTATTTTGGTTATTTAGTACTGTTTCTTTTGTATCTATCCTAATCCCCTGCATCATTACTCTATTTCTTAACCAGTACCAGACAGTTTTGATGACTACCATTGTATAGTATAGTATAGTTTTAGATCTGGTAGAGCAAGGTCACCTTCCTTTACAGTTTTTTATCAGTTCCCTGATATTCTTGACCTTTTGTTACTCCAGATGAATTTTGCTGCTATCTCTGATAGCTCAGTAAAATAATTATTTGATAGTTTGATTAGTATAGCACTGAATAAGTAATCTAATTTGAATAGAATTGTCATTTTTATTATGTAAGCTCAATTTGACCATGAGCAATTGACATTTTGGGCATTATTTATGTGAAAAGTGTTTGTGATTGTGTTCATACAGTTTCTGGGTTTGTCTGGGGAGATAGATTCCCAAATATTAAATGTTTCTGCAGTTACTTCAAATGAAATTTCTTTATTCCTAGACTTTGTTGTTCATATATAGAAATGGTGATGATTTATGTGAGTTTATTTTATATCCCTGCTCTTTTGTTGAATTTGTTAATTGTTTCAGTTCATTAGATTATTTTCTTAGTTTATCTAAGGGTACCATCATATCATCTGCAAAGTGTGAAAGTTTTACTTCCTTATTGCCAATTCTAATTCCTTCAATTTCTTCTTCTCTTAATTGCTAAAGCTGCCATTTCAAATACTATATTGAATAGTTTTGGTGATAATGAACATCCTTGTTTTACCCCTGGTATTACTGAAAATGCTCCTAGGTTATTTCCATTACAAATTATATTTGACTTTAATTTTTTAAAATTTTATTTATATTTAAAGCAATGGGATTAAGTGACTTGCCCAAGGTCTCACAATTAAGCAAATATTAAGTATCTGAGGCCAGATTTGAACTTAGGTCCTCTTGACTCCAGGGCCAGTGCCCTAACCTGCATATGAAATTTGTTAATGAATTTAAATAGGTAATGTTAATTATGGAAAACTCCATTTATTCCTGTACTCTTTCAGGTTTTTAATAGGAATGGATGTTGTATTTTGTCAAAGACTTTTTCAGCATCTATTGAGATAATCATATGATTTCTGTTGATTTTGTTAATGTGTTTAATTATGTTGAGTGTTTTCCTCATATTGGATCATTCCTGCTTAACTGGTATAAATCCTACCTGATCATGGCATAAAAGTCCATAATAATTTGTTGTATCCTCTTTGCTAACATTTTAAGATTTTTGCATCCAGATTCATTAGAGAAATTGTCCTATAATTTTCTTTGCCCATTTTGGTTCTTCCTGATTTAGTTATTGGCACAATATTGGTGTCATAAAAGGCAGAACCCCCCAATTTTTTTTAAAAAGCTTATATAGTGGGGCAGGTAGGTGGTGCAATGAATAGAATACCAGCCCTGGAGTCAGGAGGACTTGAGGTCAAATCTGACCTCAGAGAGATTCCTTGACTGTCTGACCTTTTACAAGTCACTTGATTCCATTGCCTTGAAAAAAATAGTTTATATAGAATTAGAATTAAGCGTTCCTTAAATATTTGGTTTACTTCACTTTTGAATTCATCTGGACCTGAAGACTTTTTCTAAGGGGGTCTATTAATGGTTTTTCAGTATCTTTTTTCTGAAATGGAGTTATTTAAGTATTTTATTTCCTCTTATGTTAATCTTGGCAGTTTATATTTTTATAAATATTCATCCATTTCACTCAGGTTGCCAAATTATAGGCATACAGTTGGGCAAAATCACTACAAATTATCTCTTTAATTTCCTCCTCATTGGTGGCAAGTTCATTCTTTTCATTTTTGATACATTTAATTTGGTATTCTTTCTTCTTTTTTTTAATTCAGATTAACCAAATCTATTTTACTGGTTTTTTTTTCATAGAACCAACTCAATTTTATTTATTATAGCAAGTTTTCTTGCTTTCAATTTTATTAATCTCTCCTTTGATTTTAAGAATTTCTAATTTTTTGTTTAATTGAGGATCTAGAATTTGTTTTTTCCAGTTATTAGTTGTCTGCCCAATTCATTGATCTCCTCTTTCTCAACTTTATTCAAATAAACATTTAGAGTTTTACAATTTCTCTTAAAAACTGTTTTGACTGCATCTCATAAATTTTGATATGATGCCTTATTACTATCATTTTCCTGGGTAAAATTGTTGATTATTTCTATGATTTTTTTTGATCCATTCATTCTTTAAAATTAATTTATTTAGCTTCCAATTAGTTTTTTATTTATATTTCCATGGATCTTTATTACATGTAATTTTTATTGCATGATGATCTGAAAAGCATGCATTTACTATTTCTGTCTTTCTGCATTTGATTGTAAGGTTTTTATGTGCTAGTACATGGTCACTTTTATATAGACATAGAAAAAGTTATATTCTTTTCTAACACTTTTCAGTTTTCTCAGAGGTCTACCATATCTAACTTTTTTAATATTTTATTCTCCTTCTTAATTTCCTTCTTGTTTATTTTTTGGTTAGATTTATCTAACTCTGAGAGAGGAAGGTTGAGATCCTCCATTATCAAGTTTTGCTGTCTATGTCACCTTGCAATTCACCTAGCTTTTGCTCTTGCTTTTGTTTTGTCTGAGATTAATATTACTACCCCTGTTTTTTTTTTACTTCCACTGAAGAATAATATGCTTTGCTTCAGTCTTTTACATTTATACAATATGTATCTTTCTGATGTGCTTTCTTAAAATTTAATTTAATTTTTTTTTAGCTTTTTGCAAGGCAATGTGGTTAAGTGACCTCCCCAAGGCCACACAGCTAGGCAAACATTAAGTGTCTGAGGTCGGTTTTGAACTCAGGTACTCCTGACTCTGGGGCTGGTGCTCTATCCACTGCACCACCCAGCTGCCCCCTCTGATGTGTTTCTTGAAAATAACATATTGTAGGATTCTGCTTTTAAATTTATTCTGCTATTTGTTTCCATTTTATGGGAGAGTTCATTCCATTTACAGTTACAGTTAAGATAACTAATTCTATATTTCCCTCCATGCTGTCTTAACTCTTTTATACTTTTCTCTTTCCTCTTATTCCTTCTCATCAATGTGTTGTTCCCTTAACCCTTTACCCTTTCTTTTAAATTTTTACTATAATTTTACTTTCACTTTTACATTGGTCTTCTTTTTTATAAGTCCCTTCTTCCCTTTTCTTTCCCCTCCCTTCTCTTTCTGATATGGTAGGATAAATTTTTAAACCTAATTGGGAATGTATATTATTTTGTCTTTGGGTCAGAGTTATTGAGTAGGATTTACTCAGTGTTCACACCCTCCCTTCCTTCTCTCTACTATAATTGTTCTTTGTGCCTTTTCATTTAGTCTTATTTAGTCCCTAATGCTTAGCCTTTTCCTAGTATAGTCCTTCTTTTTTTGATTTTATTGTTTTAAACCTGTCTTGTACTTACAATCCCTTGTGAGTCAGTGTATACTACATTCATCTGTCCTGACAGAAGTTCTCTTTTCAATGGTTGATTGTTTGATTGCTTGATTGATAAGCAGCATTACCTCATATTCACTAAGTCTCCCCTCTTCTGTCTCATTAGAAATATACTTCTCCAAAGTCATGAATCACATCAAATTATAATCACTTCATCCCTTACCCCCTTTACAAGTACTCTCCAGGGACACACAATCCTCAGGGGTCAAAGCATCCTGCAAAGTCATATCATTTCATGAACTATTTATACACTCCCATCTCCAGGTCACTCCCTCCAATTATAGCCAAAGTGTCAAGCAGAGAAAAATCTCTTCATGTTTTCATGTCCAGTCTCTCTAAATAAACTTTCTTCCTCCTTCTCTATAGTAATCCACATAGCCCTATAAACTTCCCCAACCAAAGTATCAGGTACACACTCTCCCTCTTTCCCTTTAGCACCCCAACTATGGTAACGAAACCCTTCTTAACTAAAGGATGGATTAAGGAAAGATCACTTCCTAATCTTTTTTATGGTCAACCCTAATCCTCTTCAATCAAAGTATCTAATAAGGTAAGGTTACTTTTGATTTATAGAACTTCTCATTACTCTTAGTACTGGGGCACCCGGAAAGTCTCTCTCTTAAGAACTTTAAAGTTGATTTTGAGGCTTGGAAGACACTGGCATAGGACCACCCAGCACTGAGTGCCCCCATTACAGAAATTGCTCTATGGGCAAGGCAGAATTAAAGTAGCTCAAAGAAAATGTGAGAATCATAAGTTTTGAGTAAACACCTCAGGTGTTCACCTGGACTGTTTGTGAATAACCTGTGGTAGAGAATTCTGAGTTTGTATTATACTGATCAGTCACAGTTGGACCCACTGTAATTTGTCTCAAACAGAGTGATGTCATTTTGGTCTTGATAATGAAAGACAAGAATCTACCATACCCATATCCTCTAAGTAGAATCCCTTCAAGTATACTCTACCTTTTAACTATTCTAAGAGAAATACAATTCTCAATAGTTACAAGTATTATCTTCCCTTGTAAGGATGTATACAATCTATTGTTCTTGACTAGCATTTTCCCCTTTCCATTTAACCATTTCATGTATCTCTTGAGTCCTTTATTTGAAGAAAGGATTTTCTGTTCAGTTCTGGTCTTTTAATCAGAAAAATTTTGAAATTCTACATTTCATTGAAAATCATATAGTCCCTTAACAGAATATGCTGAATTTTGCAGTGTAGTAAATTTTGGTTACATTCCAGAGTCTTAGCTGTCCAAAATATCATAATCCAGGCATTTTTACCCTTTAACATAGAAGCTGATAAATCCTATGTAATTCTTATTTGGTTTCCTTTTTATTTAAATGGCATCTTTTTGACTCCTTGTAGTATTTTGTCCTTTATTAGAGAATCCTGAAATTTAGTTATGATAGTTTTTATGCTTTACAGAGATGTATATTCTTTCAAGATATTTTTTTTCTTTTTGATCTAATATATTTGCACAGTTTTCCATAATAATTTCCTGGATGATATTTTGCAGGGTCTTTTTTGACATAGATGGTCTGGTAGACCAATAATATAAAAAATATTTCTCCTGGATCTATTTTCCAGGATTTGCTTTTGCAAAATGGTACTTCATGTTTTCTTCATTTTTTTTCAGTCATTTGAATTTGTTTCATGGAATCTTGGTCTCATAGATTCATTCATTTCTATTTGTCCAATTCTAATTTTTAGGGTTTTATTTTCTTCAGTTAGCTTTTGTATTTCCTTTTCTAGTTGGTTAATTTTACTTTTTTGTTTTGAGGTATTCCATTTTGAGTTGGGCAATTTGACTTTTAGATGAGTTTCATTCCTTTTCCAGTTGGTTGATTAAATTTTTTGATTAATTACATTCTTTTTCCAGCTGGTTATTCTTACCTTTATAGGAGATGATTACTTTGATCAATTTTTCAATTCTTTTACCCATCTATCTTCTTCCTCTCTTTTTTGGTTTAGAAAATTTTTTTAAAGATTTTATTTATTTTGAGTTTTATAATTTTTCCCCTAATCTTACTTCCCTTCCCCCACCCCCACAGAAGGAAATTTGCCAATATTTGCATTGATTCCATGGAATACAGTGATCCAAATTGGATGTGATGAGAGGGAAATCATATCCTTAAGGAAGAAGCATAAATTAAAAGAGATAGCAAGAACAGACAATAAGATATCAGTTTTTATTTTTTAAATTAAAGGTAATAGTCCTTAGTCTTTGTTCAAACTCCTCAATTCTGTCTCTGAATACAGATGGTATTCTTCACTGCAAACAACCCCAAATTGTTCCTGATTGTTGCACTGACGGAATGCATAAGTCCATCAAGGTTGATCATCACCCCCAAGTTGCTGTTAGGGTGTACAAAGCTTTTCTGGTTCTATTTATTTTGTTCAGCATCAGTTCATGCAAATCCCTCCAGACTTCCCTGAATTCCCATCCTTCCTAGTTTCTGATAGAACAATAGTGTTCCATGACATACATATACCACAGTTTGCTAAGCCATTCCCCAAATGAAGGACATTTACTTGATTTCCAATTTTTTGCCACCACAAACAGGGCTGCTATGAATATTTTTGTACAAGTGATGTTTTTACCCTTTTTCATATTCTCTTCATGGTATAATAGGCCTAGTAGTGGTATTGCTGGATCAAAGGGTATGCACATTTTTATTACCCTTTGGGCATAGTTCCAGACTACTCACCAGAAAGGTTGGATGAGTTCATAGTTTCACCAACAATGTATTAGTGTCCCAGATATCCCACAACCCTTCCAACATTGATCACTGTCTGTTGTGGTCACATTGGCCAGTCTGAGAGGTGTAAGGTGGTACCTCAGAGATGCTTTAATTTACATTTCTCTAATAAGTAATAATTTAGAGCAATTTTTCATATGACTATGGATCTCTTTGATCTCCTCATTTATAAATTGCCTTTGAATATCATTTGACCATTTGTCAATTGGGGAATGGCTTTTATTTAAAAAATATTGATTCAGTTCTCTGTATATTTTAGAAATGAGTCCTGTGTAAAATTACTAGTTGTAAAGATTGTTTACTACATTGTTTACCACATTTCCTCTCATCCTGGTTACAGTAGTATTGTCTGTGCAAAAGCTTTATAATTTAATGTAATTGAAATCATCTAGTTTTTATCCCAATAGCTGGACTCTTTGGGTTTATCAAACTGCAGATTACTATAATCATTTCTTGCTATTGCACCTAGTCTATTCCACTGATCCCTTACTCTATTTAATACCAGACAATTTTGATGAATTATGCTTTGTAATATAATTTTAGATCTAGTAGGGCTAAACCAACTTCTTTTGCACTTTTTTTCATTGAATACACAGAAATTCTTGACCTTTTATTTCTCCATATGAATTTACCTACAACTTTTTCCAACTCATTAAAGTAATTTTTTTTGTAATTTTGATTGGTAGTGCACTAAAGAGGTAGTTCAGTTTTGGTAGAATTGTCATTTTTATTATATTAGCTTGGTTTATCCATGAGCAGTTGAGATTTCCCCAGTTATTTAAGTCTTATTCAATTTGTGTGAAAAGTGTTTTTGAAATAGTTTTCAAAAAGTCGCTGAGTCTGCCTTGGCAAGTAGACTCCCAGGTATTTTATATTGTCTGAAGTTACTTTGAATGGAATTTCTCTTTCTAATTCTTCCTTCTGTATCTTGCTAGTCACATGTAGAAAAGTTGAGGATTTATTTTATATCCTGCTACTTTGCTAAAGTTGCTAATTGTTTCCAGTAGTTTTTGGATATTTTCTTGGGATTCTCTAGGTATTCCTCATGTCATCTGCAAAGAGTGAGAGTTTTGTCTCTTCCTTCACAATAATTCCTTCAATTTCTTTTTCTTCTCTTATTGCTGAAGCTTACATTCCAAATACAAAATTCAATAGTAGTGGTGTTAATGGGCACCCTTGTTTCACCCCTGATCTTATTGGAAATGCCTCTAGCCTCTTCCCATTGAATATGATCCTTGTTGATGGTTTCAGATAGATACTGCTTATTATTCTAAGGAACAGTCCATGCATTCCAACAATCTCTAGTGTTTTTAGTAGGAATGAGTGTTGTATTTTTTCAAAAGCTTTTTCAGCATCTATTTATATAATCATATAATTTCTGAAAGGTTTGTTGTTGATATAATTAATTAGACCAACATTTTTTTCCTAATATTGAACTAACTCTGCATTCCTGGGAAAACTTCTACTTGGTCATAATATATTATCCTAGTGATAACTTGTAATAGTTTTGCTAAGATTTTATTTAAGATTTTTGCATTTATATTCATCAGGGAGATAGGTCTATAATTTTATTTTTCTGTATTAATTCTTCCTGGTTTAGGTATCAGCACCATATTTATGCCATAGAAAGTTAGGCAGAGTTCCATCTTTCCCTATGTTTCCAAAGAATTCATGTAGAATTGGAACCAATTATTCCTTAATGTTTGATACAATTCACTTGTGAATCCATCAGACCCCGGAGATTTTTTCTTAGGGAGGTCAATGATGGCTTGTTCCATTTTTTTTCTGAGATAGGGTTGTTTAGGTATTTAATCTCCTCTTCATTTAACCTGGGAAATTTATATTTTTGTAAATATTTGTCCATCTCACTTAAATTATCAAATTTATTTGCATAGATTTGGGCAAAATAATTTTGAATTATTACTTTAATCATCTCATTGATAGAGTTCACCTTTTTCATTTATGATACTAGCAATTTGGTTATCTTCTTTCTTTTTTTAAATTAAATGGTACAGCAGTTTATCAATTTTTTTTTCACAAAACCAACTCTTGGTTTTATTTATTAATTCAAAAATTTTTTGCTTTAAAATTCATAATTTTGTATTTAATTGGGGGTTTTAATATGTTCTTTCTCTAATTTTTATAGTTGCATATTTAGTTCATTGATTTCCTCTTTCTCTAATTTATTCATGTAAGCATTTAAAGATATAATATATCTACTGACAGCTGCTTTGGGCGAATCCCATAGGTTTTGATATGTTGTTTCATTATTGTCATTATCTAGGATAAAATAATTAATTCTTTCTTTAATTTGCTGTTTGATCCATTCATTCTTTAAAATGAGGTTACTCAGTTTCCAAGTAGTTCTGGACCTATTTCTCCCTGACCCAATATTGCATATGATTTTTATTGCATCATGATCTGAGAAAGATGTATTCACTACTTCTGCTTTTCTGCAATTATTAGGTTTTTATGCCCTAATATATGGTCAATTTTTGTGTAAGTGCCATGTACTGCTGAAATAAAGGTATATTCCTTTCTATTCATATTCCCTCCATAAGTCTATCATATTCCAGGTGTTCTATCAATCTATTTACCTCCTTAACCTCTTTCTTATTTATTTTATGATTCAATTTATCTAAATCTGAGAGAGGGAGACTGAGGTCTCCCACTAATAGGATGTTGCTGTCTATGTCTTCCTGTAGTTTTTTCAGCTTCTCCTCTAAGAATTTAGAAGCTATCCCATTGGGTGCATACATATTCAGTATAGAAATCACTTTATTACTTATGGTATCTTTTAGGAGATTATAGTTTTCTTCCTTACCTCTTTTAAAGTCATCTATATTTGGAGCTGCTTTATCTGACATAAGGATTGCTACCCCTGCTTTTTTTCACTTCAGATGAAAAATATATTTTGCTCTAACTTTTTACCTCTATTCTATATGTATACTCTCTGCTTCAAATGAGTTTCTTTTAAACAGCATATTGTAGATTTCTGGTTTTTAATCCAGTCTGTTATTTACTTACGTTTTAAGGGACAGTTCATCCCATTCACATTCAAAGCTATAATTACTCTTTATTGCCCTCCATGTTTGCATTTTTACCCTTTCCCCCTTATCCATATTCCTCATTATTTTTTTCTGAATACTGCCACCTTCAGTGTGTTTGCCTGCCTATATCCACCTCCTCCCCTTTCTTCCCCCTTTCCCTTTTTCCCTTTTCTCTTCCCTTCCTTCTATTAGTTACCCTTTATCTCCCTGTCTCCATTCCCCCTCCCCTTTTCCCCTTTTAATACTTGAAATGTAAGACTTTTTTAAGTAAAGAGAGTGTGTGTATATAATAACTTTAAGCCAATTCTGATGACAGGAACATTCAGGTGTTTCCCATCTCCTCCCTTATTTCCCTCTATTACAACAGGTCTTTTATACCTCTTAAGGTAATGATATATGCCCCATTTAATCCCCTCCATCCTCCCATCTCCTTCCTGTCCCCCTTTTTAAGGATGAAGTGTTTGTAAATCATTCTATCTGAGTTATAGAAAATCCTGAGTATCCACCACTTCTGGCAAAGCATATTCTCTCTAATAGAATTACAATTCTTGAACATTATTAGAGTTTTTCTTTCAAGCAGGAATATAGCCAGTTTCATCCCACTCGGTAGCAGTCTCATGGCTAAGTCATGAGTGTCCATCAATTCTGGCTAAGTATATTCTCTCTGATAGACTTACATTCTCAAGACTTATGAGAATCTTTTTTGTATGCTGGGATATAGTCAATTTCATCTTATTGGATAGCAGTTTTTTCTTTACTCTTTTTTCTCTTTTTTACCTTTTTTATGTGTCTCTTGAACCTCCTCTTTGATGTCCAGATTTTCTATTTGGCTCTGATTTTTTTCATCAGGAATTGTTGGAAGTTTTCCATTTCATTAAATGTCCATATTTTCCCCTGAAAGAGAAGGCTCAGCTTTTCCAGAAAGTGGATTCTTGGCTGCATTGCAAGCTCCCTTATTCTTTGGAATATCTTGTTCCAGACCCTTAGATCCCTTAATATTGATGCAGTCAGGTCCTGTGAAATCCTTACTGTGGCTCCCTGGTATTTAAATTGTTTCTTTCTGGCTGCTTGCAGGATTTTCTCTTTTATCTGAAGTAGTCAGTAATTGTGTTCGTTTGGGGAAGAGGTTTCAGCTGAAATGGAGGTGTGGGCTTTGAGTTCCTCCAGACAAGAGGAGCCCACAGATCAATGTCTGTAGCTCTCCTGTCCTAGAATTCTCACTATAGCCCTGCTGGCAAGCTCCAGACAGTGCCATCACCAATGCCTGTGCTCCCTAAGTGGCCCCATCTCCTCCCTCTCCCCCTCCCATCCCTGTGGTCAACCAGGCTCTAGTCCAGTGGCTGATCAGGTCCTGTTTACAAGCCTCAGGCTCCCAGGATCCTGCCCCAACGCTAATCAGGCTAATCTGAGGCTGATCCAAGCTCCCAGGCTCTCACTGGTCCTGTGCTCCTGGCAGAGTCCACCCTCTGACCCCAGACTCACCCAGGATCTTGGAAGACAGACACTGAGGTAGATGGTCTTTCCTGGCTTTTCTTTCTGGGTTCAGTTGATAGGATTTCTGTTAAGAAGGTTGTTTCATATTATTTATAAGGGAAGATCAGGAGACTTTAGAACTGTGCTTGTCTTCTGTCTACCATACTGGCTGGAAATCTATATTGAAAATCTTTTAAAAGTTCCTCTATGAGGTTTTGGATTTGAGTCCAAATCATGAACTCCTTTGAGACTTTGTATATAAGTAATTTGTCTCTCCTTTCTTCTTCTGAGATGACATTTTTATCATCTCTATCTGAATAATAGTTTTCTAGGTCATTCTTTGGTTTTTTTTTTTGGCTCATTTTTATTGTTGAGCTCTGCTCCTAGGATATAGGGAGAAATCCCAAGCTTTTTGTGCTGGGAATGGTGTCTAATCCCTGCCTTATCACTTGTCAAGATGCTGCCTGTGCTATCCAGATGTTGCTTTTGCAGAAGTTTCTTTCCTCCTTTATGTCCAGAATGTATAGGCATACAGTGGTTTGTCCCCAATACAGACTTGCCCCAGAGTTCCCAGGGTTCATGCTTTTTCTGGGGATGGGAGTCTCCCTGCTGTCTTGCTATATAACTGCTGGGACTTAGATTGTACTGTTGCTAGATGCTTCAAGTTGGCTTTCCTGCTCTCTTGGTTAACTGGGCTTTACTGCCCTTCTCCCTTTCCCCAAATTCACCTTCACATAAGATCCTTCATGATGTCTGTAGTTGAAAACTTGTTTCAATCTTTTTTTCTGGTGGGATTTGTAGCTTTAATATCTGTGTAGAGGTTTCATTTAGCACTGTGTAGGGAAAAGCTCCAGGAGCATACTAACTTCACACCAACATCTTGTCTCTACCCCAGAAGTTCCTATCATTTTTAAGATGTTATTTTCTATACTAAGCTATTAAATCTTTTTCTTGTATCATTCCAATTTTTCCTCTAATTCTCTTTGATTTTCAAAATCATTTTTGAGCTCTTCCATGGCCTGAGACTCCTATAGAAGATGAACAAAGTTAAATCTCATGAGCAGGAATGGCTGGTAGAATATTGGAGACATGGGTAAATTTTACCTTGTAGGGGGAAATTCCTCAGATAAAGTAGGACTAAGCAAAAAAAAGTATTCTTTTCCCATAGTCTTGTTCTCTTCTTTAGGCAAAGGAGGAGACTAGACAGAGGTTGTGGTATTGTTATTCATAGCTTCTTCTTGCATATTCCCTATGACCCTTGTATTTGCAGCTGCAACTTGCTCTCTGTTGGTTGACTGTAATTTACTTGGCAGTAATTCTACCCCAGGGCACATGATTGCTACTTGAAAAACAGGAACAAAGTCATTATGAAGCTTAATTCCAAGTTCTCTCTTTTCCCTCAGTATTACACTTTAAAAATCATTCATTCTCTCTGGTTTAATTCAGGCTCCAGGTATTTGAGACTACAAAAGTACTCATCCCAGAGATACTGATCAATCCCTGAAAATTCTCTCCATTTCTAGAACTTTTATATTTAATAAATAATTAAATACTACATTAAATTTTTATTCCAGTTATGATACAGACTCAACAATTTAATTTATGAGGACTAAAAGACTTTCATTTTTTGTTTTATAATTATGAAATATTCTTCCCTAAACGGGGGTTAGGGAAGTTATTTAGAAATGGTATATATCCTGATCTGATTATCTGGATAATTTGTCTTGTTTAATTAATTGATTTTTCAATTTTACAATTTTTCCCCTAATCTCGCTTCCCTCCCCCCACTCCCCAGAAAAGGCAATCTGATAGTCTTTACACTGTTTCCATGCTATACAATGACCAAAATTGAAATGCTGAGAGAGAAATCATATCCTTAAGAAAAAGACAAAAAAAAGAAATAGCAAAATTACAAAATAAGATAATTTCTTTTAAATTAAAGGTAATATTCTTTGGTCTTCGTTCAAACTCCACAACTCTTTCTCTGAATACAGATGGTATTCTCCATCACATATAATCCAAAATTGTGCCTGATTGTTGCACTGATGGAATGAGAAAGTCCATCAAGTTTGATCATTATCCCCATGTTGCTGTTAGGGTGTACAGTGTTCTTCTGGTTCTGCTCATCTTGCTCAATATCAGTTCATGCATATCCTTCCAGGTGTCTCTGAATTCCCATCCCTCCTGGTTTCTAATAGAACAATAGTGTTCCTTAAGATACATATACCACATTTTGTTCAGCCATTCTCCAATTGATGGACATTGATTCAATTTCCAATTCTTTGCCACCACAAACAGGGCTGCTATGAATATTTTTGTACAAGTGATGCTTTTACCCTTTTTTTATATCTTCAGGATAGGCACAATAATGGTATTGCTGGATCAAAGGGCATGCACATTTTTGTTGCCCTTTGGGCATAATTCCAAATTGCTCTCCAGAAAGGCTAGATGAGTTTAAATATTCTCCTTTTCAATTAGATTGTCCAATTTATTGGCATATAATGGGGCAAAACATTTTTAGTGGCTGCTTTACTTTTTTCATTGCTCTTTATTGAATATATTTTTATTGTATTATGAATTGAAAAGAATACATTTACTACTTCTGACTTTCTAAGTTTGACATTGAGCTTTTTAATGCCATAATATGTGATCAGCTTTTGTGTGGGTGTCATGTGCTGCCAATAAAGAGATATATTCCTTTCTTTTCCAAAAAATTTTCTCCAAAAATTTGTCATATCTAAATTTTCTTGTGTTTTATTTACCTACTTGATTTCTTTTTTATTTCTTTTTTTGTTGGATTCTTCAAGTTCTTAGAGGGGACAGTTGAGGTCCCCCACTAATAATTGTTTTGTGTCTTTTACTTTCTGTAATTCACTTAAATTCTCCTTTAAGAATCTGAATGCTATATCACTTGCTGCATTTATGTTTAATATTCCTATTAATTCATTGCCTATGATATATTTGGTACCTTTTAGTAATAAGTAGTTTCCTTCATTATCTCTCTTGATCATATTTCCTTCTCTCTCCTATTTTTGTCTGAGATCAGGATTGATATTCCTGTTTTTTCTTATTTCTTTTCTTCCCTTTACTTCAGTTGAAGCATAATAGGATCTTCTTCTGGCCTGTATCTTTCCTCTGCTTTGACTGCTTCTTGTCAATAACATATTTTAGGATTCTGGCTTTTGATCTACAGTGATGTGGGAGACTTCATCCCATTTACATTTACAGTTATGTTATTAACTGAATATTTCCCTCTATTCTATTATTCTTCCTATTTGTCATCAATCTTTTTATACCCTTTCCCTTCTCTGGGGAGTTTTTCTTCTGTCTATAACCTCACCTTATCTACTCTCCATTTTGCCAGTCCCTCATCCCCCTTATTTAATCTCTTTTCCACCTACTTCTCTGTCAGGTAAGAATTTCTATGATAATCAATTGATTGTGTATATTATGCTCATTTCTCATCCTTTTATCTTCCTTACTATCGTAATAGGTCTTTCATGCCTCCTTATGTAAAATAATTTATGACGTTTTACTTCTACATTCCTTCTGCACCCAATGTTATAATCTTTCTTATCCCTCAGATTTTTTTATATTATTACCTCAAATTCCCTTTATACTCATGTCCTCTGTTTATGTTTATTCCTTTAGTGATACAATTTTTCCATGTATTTTTAATTTTTAATTTTTAAAATTACAGGCAAATATATTTTCCAAAATTGTGATACTTTTTTAAAAAGAATTGCAAGTATCATCTTCCCAAAAGAAATATAAACAGTTAGCTCTCCTGAATACTTCATATTTATATTTCTCCTGGGTCTTGATATTAAAGATCAAATTTTTGGTTTAAATCTAGTTTTCTCTTTATGAAATCTTGACATCATTTGATTTAAACAAATAGACATTCTTTCCCTTCGTGTATTATAATTAATTTAGTCAGGTAAATTATTCTTGAATATAGCCCTAGCTCCTCTACCTTCTGGCAAATCATTTTTCATGACTTGTGATCTTTTAGTGTTGCAATTACTAAGTCATGTGTAGCCCTTATTCTGACTCACCAGTATTTGAGTTGTTTTTTTTTCTGGTCACTTGTTATATTTTTCCTCTGTCCTGATAATTCTGAATTTTGATTATAATATTCTTTGGAGGCTTTGTTTTAAGATCTCTTTCCTGAGGTGAATGGTGGATTCTTTCAATGCCTATTTTGCCCTCTGGTTCCAAGATAGCAAGCCACTTTTCCTGGATAATTTCTTGAAAGATGATATAAAGATACTCTTTTTAATTATAATTTTCCAGTAGTCTACTCATCATGAAATTATCTCTACTGAAATGTTGTTTATGTCTGATGAATTAAGGTTTTTAGTTTTAATATTTTTTTCCAATTATACATGAATCTACTTTACAACATTTGCTTTTGGAAACTTTTGAGTCCCAAATTTTTCTCCCTTCCTTACTTCCCTTCTCTTCTCTAAGTCAACAAACTCTGATGTAAGTTATACATGGCAATTGTGTAAAATATATTTTCATATTAATCACATTTTGAAAGATGAATCAGAACAAAAATAAAAACATGAAAATAGTATGTTTTGATCTGCATTCAGACTCCTTGGTTCTTTCTCTGGATGAGGATGGCATTTTCCAACACAAACCTTTTAGAATTGTCTTTGATCACGGCATTTCTGAGAAAAGCTAAATCTATCATCCTTGAAAATCACCATGTACAATGTTCTCCTGGTTCTTCTCTCTTCATTCAGCATCAAGTCATGTAAGCCTTTGCAAGTTTTTCTGAAATCTGCCTTCTCATCATTTCATATAGAATAGAAATATCACATTACCATAAAATAACCCACTTATCCAGTCATTCACCAATTGATGGACATTCCCCCAAAATTTCCAATTCTTTACCACCACAAAAAGAGCTGCTATAAATATTTTCATACTGATGTGTCCTTTTTCCTTTTTTTGATGAACTCTTTGGGATACAAACATAGTAGTTGTATTGGGGGACTAAGAAGTATGTATATTTTTAAACCCTTTTGGACAGAGTTCCAAAATGTTCTACATACTGGTTGCAGGAGTTCACAACTCCAACAATGCATTAGTGTCCCATTTTTCCACATCCCCTTCAACATTTATCATTTTACTTTTATGTCAGCCAATCTGATAAATATAAAGTAGTACTGAAGAGTATTTGTATTTGTATTTCTCTGTTCCATAGTGAAATGGAGCATTTTTCTTATGATATAGATAACTTCAATTTCTTCCTCTGAAAACTTCCTGTTCATATTGTTCACAATCTTATCAATTGAGCAATATCTTGAATTCTTATAAATTAGACTCAATTCCCTATAAATTTTATAATTGAACCATTTATCAGTAACACTTTCCATAAAATTGTTTCTAGTTTTCTTCTTTCCTTCTACTCTTGGTTACATTATTTTTCTTTCTGCAAATTTTTTAAATTTTAATTTAATAAAATTATTGATTTTGCATTTTGTAATGCTCTTTATCTCTTATTTGGTCAAAAATTTTTCACTCCATAGATCTAACTGTTAAAGTACTCCATACTTTTTTAATTGTCTTATGGTATGTCTTAATGTCTAAATCATATACTCATTTTATTATTATCTTTGTATGGAGGTTGAGATGTTGGCCTATGCTTAGGTTTTGCCATAGTCTTTTTCAACTTTTTTGGCAGTTGTTGTAAAACAGTGGGTTCTGATCCCAGAGTCTTGGAGTCTTGGGCTTTATCAAATTGTAAATTACTATTGTCACTTGCTATTGAGTCTTGTGGATTAGCCTATTTCACTGATCCATTACTCTGTTTCTTAGCCAGTACTAAATACTTTTAATGACTGCAGCTTTATTATAAAATTGTAGTTGAAATTTTGTTCTTCCAGATAAATTTTATTATTTTTTCTATCTCTCTAAAATACTTTTCGACAGTTTGATCAATATAGTATTGAATAAATATATAAATCTAGCTATAATTGTCATTTATTTTATATGTTTGCTCTACCTACCCATGAACAATTGATATCTTTCCTGACTTTATTTGTGTGGAAATTTGTTTTTTAAACTTTGTTTTATAACTTAAAAATTTTTATTATAATTATAATTTTTAAAATTTAACTTTAAAAAATATTTTCAAAAATTTAACATTTATAATTTTAATGTATTGAGTTATGAGTTTTGTCACATAAGTAGATTTCTTAATATTTTATATTGTGTACAATTATTTTAAATGGAATTTTTCTTTCTATTCTTTAATGAGTTTTGCTGATAATAGTGATTATATGAGTTTATTTTATATCCTGGAACTTTGCTAAAGTTGCTAATTGTTTCAAGTAGTATTTAGTTGTTTCTCTAGGATTCTCTAAATATAGCATCACATTATCAAAATAGAGTAATAGTTTCCCTATTACATATTCAAAATCCTTCAATTTCTTTTTCCTCTACTTTTATTGCATTTTAGTATGATTTTCTTTTTTTATATATTTTAAAAATTTTATTTGAGTTTTACAATTTTTCTCCCATTCTTATTTCCCTCTCCCCACACCCAACCCCCATGAAGCACTCTGTTATTCATTATTTTCATGTTGTACACTGATCCAAATTGAGTGTGATGAGAGAGAAATCACATCCTTAAGGAAGAAACAAAAAGCATAACAGATAACAAGGTCAGACAATAAGATATAATTTTTTTCTAAATTAAAGGGACTAGTCCTTGAACTTTGTTCGAACTCCACAGCTCTTTATCTGGATACATATGGTATTCTCCATTGCAGATAGTCCAAAAAGGTTGAACATCACCCCCATGTTGCTGATAGGGTATATACAGTGTTTTTCTGGTTCTGCTCATCTCACTCAGCATCAGTTCATGCAAATCTCTCCAGGCTTCCCTGAATTCCCATCCCTCCTGGTTTCTAATAGAACAACAGTGTTCCATGCCATACCTATACAACAGTTTGCTGAGCCATTCTCCAATTGAAGGACATTTACTTGATTTCAAATTCTTTGCCACTACAAACAGGGCTACTACAAATATTTTGGTACAAGTGATGTTTTTACCCTTTTTCATCATTTCTTCATGGTATAGACCCAGTAGTGGTATTGCTGGATCAAAGAATATGCTCATTTTTTTGACCTTTGGGCATAGTTCCAAATTTCTCTCCAGAAATGTTGGATAAGTTCACAGCTCCACCAACAGTGTAATTGTGTCCTAGATTTTCCACAACCCTTCCAACAATGATCATTATCCTTTCTGGTCATATTGGCCAGTCTGAGAGGTGTGAGGTGGTACCTCAGAGAAACTTTGATTTGTATTTCTCTAATAATTAATGATTTAGAGCAATTTTTCATATGGCTATGGATTGCGATCTACTCATCTGTAAATTGCCTTTGCATATCCTTTGACCATTTGTTATTTGGGGAATGGCTTGTTTTTATAAAAATTATGACTCAGTTCTCTGTATATTTTAGAAATGAGTCCTTTGTCAGAGTCATTAATTGTAAAGATTGTTTCCCAATTTACTGCATTTCTTTTGATCTTGGTTACAGTGGTTTTATCTGCAAAAGCTTTTTAATTTAATGTAATCTAAATCATCCAGTTTGATTTTGGTAATGTTCTGAATCTCTTCCTTTGTCATAAACTGCTTCCCTTTCCATAGATCTGACAGGTAAACTAGTCCTTGATCTTCTAATTAGCTTATACTATTGTTTTTAAGTCTGAATCCTGTATTCATTTGGATGTTATCTTGGAATAGGGTGTGAGGTGCTGGTCTAATCTAAGTTTCTTCCATACTAACTTCCAATTATCCCAGCATCTTTTATCCAAGAGGGAGTTTTTATCCCAATGGCTGGACTCTTTGGGTTTATCAAACAGCAGATTACTATAATCATCTCCTGCTTTTACACCTAGTCTATTCCACTGGTCCACCACTCTATTTCTTAGCCAACACCAATAATTTTAGATCAGGTAGGGCTAAGCCCCCTTCTTTTGTACTTTTTTCATTAAATTCCTAGAAATTCTTGACTTTTTATTTATCCATATGAATTTACTTACGATTTTTTCTAATTTACTTACTTTAAAGTAAGTTTTTGGAATTTTGATTGGTAGGGCACTAAGCAGATAGTTTAGTTTTGGTACAATTTTCATTTTTATTATATTAGAACTACCTATCCATGAGCAGTTGATATTTGCCCAGTTATTTAAATCTGATTTAATTTGTGTGAGAAGTGTTTTATAATTATTTTCAAAAAGTTTCATAGTCTACCTTGGCAAATAGACTCCCAGGTATTTTATATTGTCTGAGGTTACTTTGAATGGGATTTCTCTTTCTAGCTCTTCCTGCTGTATCTTGCTAGACATGTATAGAAAAGTTGAGGATTTATGAGGGTTTACTTTTTATCCTGCAATGTTGCTAAAATTGATAATTGTTTCTAGTAGTTTTTTGGATGATTTCTTGGGATTCTCTAAGTAGACCATCATATCATCTGCAAAGAGTGAGAGTTTTGTCTCTTCCTTCCCATTTCTAATTCCTTCAATTTCTTTTTCTTCTCTAATTGGTGACACTAACATTTCTACTATGATATTGAATAGTAATGGTGATAATGGGCATCCTTGTTTCACCCCTTATCTTAATGGGAATGCCTCCAGCCTCTCCCCCATTCAATATAATGCTTGTTGATCGTATTAGATAGATACTACTAAATATTCTAAGGAACACTGCATTTATTCCTGCACCCTCCAGTGTTTTTAGTAGGAATAGATGCTGTATTTTGTCAAAAGTTTTTCAGCATCTATTTATATAATTATATAATTTCTAATAGGTTTGTTGTGGATATAATTGAGTATACTAACAGTTTTCCTAAAATTGAACTAACCCTGCATTCCTGGGATAAATCCTCCATGAACATAATGTTAATACATCTTCCTAGTGAAAACTTGTTGTAATTGAGTTGCTAAGATTTCATTTAATATTTTTGCATCTATATTCATTAGGGAGATGGGTATATAATTTTCTTTCTCTGTTTTAACACTTCCTGGTTTAGGTATCAGCACCATATTGCTTTCATAGAAAGAGTTAGGCAGACTTCCATCTTTCCCTATTTTTCCGAAGAGTTTATATAAAATTGGAAACAATTGTTCCTTGATTGTTTGGTAAAATTCATTTGTGAATCCAACAGGCCCTGGAGGTTTTTTCTTAGGAAGTTCAATGATGGCTTGTTGAATTTCTTTTTCTGAGAGAGGGTTGTTTAGGTATTTAATCTCCTCTTCATTTTACCTGGGAAACTTACATTTTTGTAAATATCCTTCCATTTCACTTCCATTATCAAATTTATTGGCATAAAGTTGGGCAAAATAATTTTGAATTATTACCTTAATTTCTTCCTCTTTGGTGGTGAATTCATCTTTTTCATTTATGATACTAGCAATTTGGTTTTCTTCCTTCTTTTTTTAATCAAATTGACCAGAGGATTATCAATTGTATTGGGGTTTTTTCATAAAACCAACTTTTGGTTTTATTTATTAATTCAATAATTTTTTTGCTTTTGATTTTCTTAATTTCTCCTTTAATTTTTATAATTTCTAATTTGGTATTTAATTAGGGATTTTAAATTTGTTCTTTCTCTAATTTTTAAATTGCATGTTTAGTTCATTGATTTTCTCTTTCTTCAATTTATTCATGTAAGCATTTAAAGATATAATATATCCCCTGAGAGCCACTTTGAGTGAATCCCAGAGGTTTTGGTATGTTGTTTCATTATTGTCATCATATAAGACAAAATGATTAATTCTTTCTTTAATTTGTTTTTTGGTCCATTCATTCTTTAAAATGAGGTTATTCAGTTTCCAATTGGTTCTGTGTCTATATCTCCTTGGCCCATTATTGCATATGACTTTTATTGCATTGTGATCTGAGAAAGATATATTCACTATTTCTGCCTTTCTGCAGTTGATCATTAAGTTTTTATGTCTTAGCACATGGTCAATTTTTGTATTAAGTTCAATGTACTGCAGAGAAAAAGGTATATTCCTTTCTATCCCCATTTCCTCCATAGGTTTACCATAACTAGTTTTTCTAACAATCTTATTTACCTTCTTATCTTCTGTCTTGTTTATTTTATCATTCGATTTATCTAGATCTGAGAGTGGGAGGCTGAGGTCTCCCACTAGTAGCGTTTTGCTATGTTTTCCTGTAGTTCTTTCACCTTCTCCTCTAAAAATTTGGATGCTATTCCATTGGGTGCCTATATATTCAGTATTGAAATCACTTTATTGGGGGCGGCTAGGTGGCACAGTGGATAAAGCACCAGCCCTGGAGTCAGGAGTACCTGGATTCAAATCCTGTCTCAGACACTTAATAATTGCCTAGCTTTGTAGCCTTGGGCAAGCCACTTAACCCCGTTTGCCTTGCAAAAAAAAACCCTTAAAAAAAAAGTAATCATTTTATTGTCTATGGTACCTTTTAGGAGGATAAAGTTTCCTTCCTTATCTCTTTTGATACTATCTCTTTTGGCAACTGCATTGTCTGAGATAAGGATTGCTACCCCTGCTTTTTTCACTTCAGCTGAACCAAAATATATTTTGCTCCAACCTTTTACCTTTACTCTATGTGTATCTCTCTGCTTCAAATAAGTTTCTTGTAAGCAGCTTATTGTAGGATTCTGGTTTTTAATCCACTCTGCTATTTGCTTGCCTTTTAAGGGAAAGTTCATCACATTCACATTTAAAGTTATGATTACTAATTCTTTATTGCCCTCCATGCTATCTTCCCTCTGTTTGTATTTTTCCCCCTTCCCCCCATCCATATTCCCCAGTATTTTGTTTCATAATATCACCCCCTTCAGTGTGTTTGCCCTCCCATATCACCCCTTCCCTTTCCTTCCCCTTCCCCTTTTTCCCTTTTCCCTTCCCTTCCTTTGGTTAGTTTCCCTATTTTGCCCCTTCGCCCTCCCTTTCTCCATTCCCCCTTCCCTTTTTCGCTTTTAATACTTGAAAAGTTAGATGTTTTTTAAGTTAACTAAGTATGTCTAAGTTGACTTCAAGCCAAGTCTGATGAGAAGAAGTTTCAGGTGTTTCTCATCTCCTCCCTTCTTCCCCTCTATTACCATAGATATTTTGTACCTCTTACTGTAATGAGATTTACCCTATTCAGTCCCCTCCCTCCTCCTCTCTCCTTCCTGTCCCCCTTTTTAAGAAGGTATTGTTTTTAAAAATCATTCTGAGTCGTAGAAAATTCTGAAAATCTGTCACTTCTACCTAAGTACATTCTATCTAATAGAGTTAAAATTCTTGAAAGTTATTAGAGTCTTTCTCCCAAATGAGGTTAAAGCCAGTTATAATCCAATGGATAGCAGTCTCATGGATAGGTCACAAATGTCCATGACTTCTGGCTAGGTATATTCTCTCTGTTGGAGTTACAGTTTTCAAGATTTAAGAGAATCTTTTCCCCCATGATGGGATATAGCCAGTTTCAACTTATTGGATAGCAGTTATTTTTTCTTTTACCCCCCCCCCCCTTTTATTAACCTTTTCATGTGTCTCTTGAAACTCTTGTTTGATGTCCAAATTTTCTATTTAGCTCTGGTCTTTTCATCAGAAGTTTTTGCAATTCTTATATTTCATTAAATGTCCATCTTTTTCCCCTAGAAGAGAAGGCTCAGCTTGGCAGGATAGTGGATTCTTTCCTGCATTACAAACTTCCTTGATCTTCAAAATATTTCCTTCCAGGCCTTTCAGTCCTTTAATGTTGATGCAGCCAGGTCCTGCATAATCCTTACTGTGGCTCTTTGATATTTAAATTGTTTCTTTCTGGCTGCTTACAGGATTTTCTCTTTTATGGGATAATTCTGGAATTTGGTCACAACATTCCTTGGTGTTTTCATTTTAGGATCTTTTTCTGGAGGACATAGATGTATTCTTTCAATAACTACTTTGACTTCTGGTTCCATGATATCAGGGCATTTTTCCATCATTAGATCCTGTAATATTAAGTACAGGCTTTTTTTTTTTTCTCTTCAATGTTTTCAGGAAGTCCAATAATTCTCAGGTTGTCCCTTCTTGACCTATTCTTGAGGTCAGTGGTTTTGCTGATGAGGTATTTTACATTTTATTCTATTTTTTCTATTTTTTGATTGTGTTTGACAGTCTCTTGCTGTCTCATGAAGTCATTCCTTTCTGCAGACTCCATTCTTTTTTTTAGGGAGGAGTTTTCTTCATTAACCTTTTGCAGCTCCTTTTCCAATTGGTCAATTCTACTTTTGAAAGAGCTTTCCATCTGACCAATTGAGGTTTTGAGAAAATTATTTTCTTTTTGCATTTGCCCAATTGAGAATTTGTGATTTATTCTCAATTTGTATTTGTCCAATTGTATTTTCTAAGGATTTGTTTTCTTGTTGCAAGGTATTAATTGTCTCTCCCAGATTTTCCAGTTGATTTTTAAATTCCTTCCTTATTTCTTCAAGGAAGTCTTTCTGTGCTGGCAACCAGATCATATTCTCTTCAGAGGTTCTAGGTCTCTCTGAGTTAGGGTCTTTTCCTTCCAAGAATTTTTCTGTGGATCAACCTTTCTGATGACCCTCCTTCATTTTGCTAAGACCTTGAGTTGGGGAGGGGCTGGTTCACAGAGGTTTAGTGTTGGGATACCAAGAGGTTTTACTCACTGAGTGAAATTTCTCTGGCTGGCCAGTAGGAGGTGCTGGTTGCTTTCTCTGGAGTGTCTGTGACCTTGATTGAGGCCTTCTCCCTTAGCTTGAAGGGAGGGGTTGAAGTTATTGAATCCTTTTGCCTTCAATCAATGGTGGGCTTTACCCTGGGGTGAGGTCATTCCTCTCCCCATTGTCAGCTGGGTGGTTCTTCTGCTCACACACCTGTGCCTGAGGCAGAAGTAGTCTGTAATTGTTTGTTCTGGGAAGAGGCCTCACCTGCAATGGAGGTGTGGACCCAGAGTTCCTCAGACCAGAGGAGCCCAGGTATGGTGTTTGCAGCTCTCCTGCACTGGAACTCTCCCCCAAGGCCTGTTGGCAAGCTCCAGAGGGTCAGCACCAACACCAGTGCCTCTGTTCCCTAGTTCACTCAAGCCCTCACTGTCTAGCCCCACCACTGATCCAGCAGGTCCTCTCAGGCCCTCACACTCCCCAGTTCCAATTCAGCTGCCAATCTGGCTTATCTGGGACTGCTGCCCTCTCTGCCCAGACTCACTCGCTGCCCCCAGACTCTCCCAAGGCTGTGCTTGACAAATTCTTAGGTAGATCTTCTTTCTCCTGGCTTTTCTTTCTGGGTTTTGTGGGTCTGATTTCTGTTAAGAGGTTTGTTTCATATGATAGGTGGGGAAAGATCAGGAGGCTTTAGAACTGTGCCTATCTTTTCTCTGCCATCTTGGCAGGAAGTCCATGATTTTCAATGATAATGAGCATCTTTATTTCACCAATTATCTTTTTGTAAATACTTCTAGTTTATCCTCATTACATATAAAATTTACTTATTGTGTTAGATTCTACCTATCATAGTGTATTATTCTGTTAATAAATTACTGTACTATCTTTTGCTAATATTTTATTTATTATTTTGTACAATAATATTCATTTGGGAAATTGGTCTACAACTTTCTTTCTTGTATTTGACTCTTTCTGGTTTATGTAGCAACACCATATTTGTATCATAAGAAGTATTTGGCAGAATTTCTTTAATTATTTTTCCAAATCATTTATATGGTATTTGAATTGTTCTTTACATGTTTTGTAGAATTCACTTTTAAAGATGCCTGGTATTGGAGATTTTTTTTCTTAGGGAATTTATTGAGTTTTTCAATTTCCTTTTCTAAAATTGACTTATTTAATATTTTTTCCTTTCCTGTTAATTTGGGCAATTTCTGTTTCCAAAATATCCATCCAGACTTAGGGCATACTATTGGGCAAAATAGTTTTCAATAATTGTTTTAATTTTCTCTTCATTGGTGATAAATTCACCTATTTAATTTTTGTTCCCAGTGATTTAGATTTCTATTTTCAAGTTAAATAAATCAAAGTTTTATTTATTTTCTGGGTTGTTTGATTTATCCTTGTTATTTCATTCATTTTCTTCTACTTGCCCGTATTCTAACTTTTTTTTTAGGTTTTTGCAAGGCAAATGGAGTTAAGTGGCTTGCCCAAGGCCACACAGCAAGCTAATTATTAAGTGTCTGAGACTGGATAGGCTGGTGCTTTATCCACTATGCCACGTAGCTGCCCCCCAAATTCTAACTTTTAAGGAATTGTTTTTGCCAGTAAACTTTTGTATTCTTTTTTCTCTTTGACTAATTGTACTTTTGAAAGCAATTATCTTCTTCAGTGAATTTTTGTATCTTTTTTTCCACTTGGCTGAATGTACTTTTTAGCTTTTTCATTTTTCAAGCTGTTGACTTTTTCTCATAATTCTCTTTAATCTCTCATTTTTTCCTTAATTTTCCTTGTATTTCTCTTATATTTTTTTTTAGGTTTTTTTTTTGGCAAGGCAAATGGGGTTAAGTGGCTTGCTTGAGGCCACACAGCTAGGTAATTATTAAGTGTTTAAGACCGGATTTGAACCCAGGTACTCCTCACTCCAGGGCCGGTGCTTTATCCACTGTGCCACCTAACCTCACCTCTCTTAAATGATTTGAAAGCTTTCATGAGCTTTTCTATCACTTCTTTCTGGTCTTCAGACCACTTCCCATATTTATTTGGTATTTTGACCATATGTGTTTTGGACATTGTTTCCTCTTCTCTCTTTATGTCCTGATCTTCTGGGTCAACATGATTACTTTCTTTTGGTCAGATTTTTTCCCCTCATTTTTTAGCCTTTTTTTCCTTTCTTTTAAATTGAACTCTAGTCAGGGGGGTGGAGGGGACATTGTCTTAAGCTTCTTGTATCAAGAGTTATAGGTCTTGGCTATTTACCTGGTTCTGCACTGTTATTGCCCTGAAGCCCATGGGGGACCCTCATCTCTGGAAGTTGCACTGAGGGGATCACATGGGAGGTGACTAGCAATGCTAGAGTTTGTAGTGGTCTGGCAGTTTACTTGGTGCTGAATTGGATTCCTAATGTTGGAGTTTGCCAGTACTGTGGTATATTTCTGAATTTCCCTGAGCATATGCTGAAACACATAAAACACTGGATACAAGAAGCTACCTGATTTTCTTTTGTTATGCTAGAACATGTGGTGAATCTAAGAGCTGAAACCTGTCCATTCCTCTGGCCCTACAAGCCTTTAGTGTGTGATCCTGACTGCAGCTCCACACTATTTGAATTGTGACCTTCTGACTGTTATAATATTTTCTCTGTGACTTGGGAGTTCTGGAACTTGACTATAATATTCTTGGGGATTGTTTTTTTTTTATTTGGATCTCTTTCTGGGGGAGGTTGATGGATTCTCTCAGTTTCTATTTTGCTCTCCTGCTTCTAGGATATCTGGCCAATTTTCCTGTAGAAATTCTTTAAAAATGATATCAAGGCTCTTTTCCTGACCATGACTTTCAATGAGATGTTTCACATTTTCTTCTAATTTTTCATTCTTTTGGTTTTGAAGTGCTGTGTCTTGACTTCTCATAAAGTCAGCAGTTTCCGTTAGTTCCATTCTACTTCTGAAGTATTTGTTTCCCTCAGAAAGCTTTCTTATCTCTTTTTCCATCCAGCCAATTCTGCTTTTTAAAGCATTCTTCTTCTCAATAACTTTTTGAACTGTTTTATCTATTTGACCTATGCTGGTTTTTAACATGTTATTTTCTTAAGCATTTTTTGGATCTCCTTGACTAAGCTGCTGACTTCTTTTTCATGTGTTTCCTGCATCTCGCTCAATTATTTTCCCAATTTTTCTTCTATCTTCCTCCGTTGATTTTCAGAATCTTTTCTGAGCTCTGTCATAGCCTGAACCCAATTACATTTTTCTTGGAGTCTATAGATGCAGGAGCTTGTACTTCCTCATCTTCTGATTGAGTATTTTCATCCTTCTGGGTATCATAGATAATGTATTTCTCAATGGCGTTCCTCTTTTTTTCTTTGTTTACTCATTTCCCCAGCCTGTGCTTCCTGAGCTTTTGAGTATTATTGGGACACCCCCACACACACACAAGGATCTCAGTATGTGAAGCTCTGTCTTCCCTCCTGGTCTGTGAATGACCAAAAGAGTACCCCTGTGCCACAGGACTGGGGCGGGGCAGTGGCTGCTGTTCTATGTGGGGCCTAGACTGTGATTAAGATCTGAATGTGTTCAGAGCTCCAGAGTCCTGTTGCAGGTATGGAGGACAAATCTTGGAAGTCTCTCTCTACTCCCCGACCTAGGCTGAGGCCTCAAAGTTCAGTTGCCTGGAGGCTCCTGCTTACCAGCTCTTCCTGTTTCTGGTTCCTGGATCTGTGATGCCTCAGCCAGGCTGCTGGCTGAGTGTCCTGAGGCCTGGGCTTCATGCAATTGCTCTGGCAGAGGCTCCCTCACTGATCTTTCAAGTTGTGCCCAGTGCTCCCCAGTGTATAGGTCAAGAAATTGCCCCCACTGCCATGAGCCATGGCTCCCAGCTTCCTGGGGCTTCATCCAGGAGGCTGAAGTTCCTTCACTCTGGCAGGCTGCCCCTCTAACTCTGTGGAGCGGAGCCTTTCCACTGTTTTCCAGGTTACTTTGTACTGGAGAACTGCCTCACTGGATCCCTCTGTGGGTTCTGTTTCTCAAAAATTTAGTTAGAGTCCTTATTCTATAAATTTTGAAATATTATAAGAGAGGCTCTTCTCCTGTTGCCATCTTGGCTCCGCTCCCCCAATCTATCTTTTTCCAAAGTTTTTATTGTATCTCTCATTGCTTTTCCCTGCCTCATATTTGATTTTTCACATTCTTTTCATGTTTTTTCATGGATTATTTTTGGGTTGGGGAAGAATTCATATTCTTCTTTCAAGCTGTGAATGTAGTAGTTTTCATATTTTTGTCTTCTGAGTTTGTATTTTATATTACTTGTCACCATATTAACTTTTATGTTAAATTAATTTGTTTTGTTTGTTTATTCATTTTCCTAGTCTTGCTTTTTAACTTGATATTAAAATTGGGCTGTATTCCTATAGTGAAAGAGGGACTTTTCCAAACTTTGGGGGGTTTTTTTAAGATTATTTTGCAAGGCAAATGGGGTTAAGTAGCTTGTCCAAGGCCACACAGCTAGGTAATTATTAAGCGTCTGAGGCCAGATTTGAACTCAGGTATGCCTGACTCCAGGTCCAGTGCTCTATCCACTGTGCCACCTAGCCACCCCCAAACTTTAGGTTATTTATGCAAAGGTTTTCAGAACTGGTTCTGGGGTGTGTGGAAAATTTTTATTCTTTTAAAGTGGTATGAATTCAGGAGAGGTTAACAATATTCCATTGGCCTATGATCTGGTTTGTGTTCACCCAATACTGTGACCTAGATTAGTATAAGGGTAATACAATAAAGTCCAACGAAATCCAACAAAGTCCAGTGTCAACAAGGGGATCCTAGAAATCTCCTTTAAAGCAGTTGTTTGTGGACTGATTGCTGTCTGTGTACTGAGAGCTCTGGAAGATATGCTGCTCCCATTGATTTAGACTTCCAAAGCCTGTTTTTGGTTTGCTGATTCACAATTTGCTTTGGTCCACCCTATGCTGGAATGAGTTGCACTCTCATCTTAGTGCCACAGACCTCCAAATGTTCTAAATTGTCTTGAACTAGCTTAGTACTGACTTCTGGGAGCCAAGATAGTGGAGAAAGCAGTAAATTGCCATAACTCTCACATATTTAGCTCCAAACAGCCATAAAAGAGTGTCTCCAAACAAATCCTAGTACAGTAGTATCAGCCAAGAAAAACATGACAGGAACAATCTTTTAGCCTAAAAACCTTGGAAGATGATCAGGGAATGTCTGTCTTGGCTCTCATAAAAAGTGATAGGACAGGGAAGATCACCAGGGAAGGACAGGAAGACTCCCTGCAAACTAGCAGCGGGCCTGACCTTAGCAAACCACCTGGATATCTTGAGCCCCAGAGTAGTGGAGTTGGAAAATGTCAACACCAGGAACACCCACATGACTCAGCCTAGAACCTAGTCAGACTCCAGCTTTGAAAGTCCATATGTACTTTCAGCATAACCAGTGACAAAAATGCAGCTTCTATGAGTCAGGCAGCTGACAGTGTTCAGATTCTTGTTCATTAGTGTATCTCCAAGAAAACTAAAAACACTCCAATGGTCTTAGCACATACTAGACAAGAGCAATAATGTTCTCTTCAGGACCAGATAATCTGCCAGACCCCTACAGCAACCAGCAGCACTGGTCACTTCTCTTCTGATTTTTTTTTTTAGCTTTTTGTAAGGCAAACGTGGTTAAGTGTCTTGCCCAAGGCCATACAGCTAGGTAATTACTAAGTGTCTGAGGCCAGATTTGAACCCAGATACTCCTGACTCCAGGGCCGGTGCTTTTTCCACTATGCCACCTAGCCACTCCTCTTTTGATTTCTTCAATGAAGGAATGAAGACCCTTGGGCTTCAGGGCAACATTAGTGTAGCATCACATAAAAACCCAGGGCCTGCAATCCTTGGCACAAGGAGACTGAGACACTGTCCCTTTGGAGCAGAGATTAAATATTAAAAAGGAGGAAGAGATCAAAACAATGAACAATAAAAAAGAAACAAAATAACCAAAATGGAATATGATCATAGAAATTAATTATGGTAATAAAAAAGATCAAGACAAACTCAGAAGACAAAAGTACTTTAGACACCCCCTGCAAATAATGGGAAGTGATCCCAAGTCCAGAAAGAACTCATGGAAGAGTTAAAAAAAACTAAAAAATCATATAAGAGATGTGGAAGAAAAATTGGGAAAAGAAATGAGAGTAATCCAAGAGAATTATGAAAAAAGAGTTAACATCTTAGGAAAAAGAAAATAACTCCTTACAAAGTAGAAATAACCAAATGGAAAAAGAGATACAAAAATCCACTGAAGAAAACAACTTAAAAAGTTAAGTGAAAACAGCTCCTTAATAGTTAGATTTAGGCAAGAAGAAGCTAATGATTCTATGAAGCATTAAGAATAAATCAAACATTGAAAAGAATGAAAAAATAGAAGAAAATGTGAAATATTTCATTGGAAAAAAATTGCCCTAGGGTACTATATTCAGGAGAGATAAACTAAAAATTATTAGACTACCCGTTATCCATAATAAATAAAAAAGAGCCTGAATAGCATGTTCTATGAAACTATCAAGGAATAGTGCTATATTCCAGAACCAGAGGATAAGCTAGAAATAGAAAGAATCTACTGATTATCTCCTCAAAGATATTCCCAATCAAAACTCCCAGGAATATTGCAGCCAAATTCCAGAAATCTCAGTTGAAGGTAAAATTATTACAAGCAGTTAGAAAGAAACAATTCAAGTATTATGGAGCTATAGTCAGAAGAGTAGTTTCTATAGTAAAGGATTGGAAATCTTGGAGTATGATATTTTGGATGGCAAAATAACTTGAATTGCAACCAACAATCACCTAACCAGCAAAATTAATCATAATCTTTTAAGGACAAAGGGCAATGAAATTGAGAATTTTCAAACTTTTCTGTTGAAAAGACCAGGGCTAAACAGTAACTTTGATCCTTAAATTCAAGATTTGAGTAGCTTAAAAAGGTAAACAAGAAAGGGAAAGCAAAATGAACTTAGGGTAAACTATTAACCTTCCTTTGTGGCAGGAATGGGAATAACCAAGGATCATTTGAATTTTTATAACATCATTTGGTAATTAGATTTGAGCAAACATTCAATTAATTCACCCCCCAAAAGCTGCTAGATTTATTTAATTTAGTGTTCCATCTGCAGTTGCCTTGGCAGTGTTAGAATAATATAGCCCATTTGGCATATGGGATGATGATACTGGTTAACCCATAAGAATTTTCTCATTATTAGGGCAGGCAGAAGGAGTACTCACACACACACACACACACACACACACACACACACACACACACACAATGTTGCAGCATGACTAATAGTACAGCTAGAATAAAATACATAAACAGATTATCAATATAAGAAGACTGAGGGAATGACATAAAAATAGTTAAGGGATGAGGAAGAGTAAAATACTAGGTGTAGAAGGAAGACTAAGATAGAATGGGGGTAAATTATTTCAATGAAGAGTTGTAAAAGACCTATTACAATGGAGGGAAAGAAAGGAGGGTGAGTAATGGGCATTGCTTGAAACTTATTCTAATCAGTATTGGCTCAAAGAGGGAATAACATGCACAATCATTTGAATATAGAAATTTTCTTACCTGACAAGGAGGTAGGAATGAAGAAGGTTAAGTAAAGGAGATTGGGAGGGAGAGTTGATCAAAGGGAGAGTAGATAGGGTAAGGTAATATAAAATGCAAAACACTATTGAGGCAAAGGTTGGAAGTTAGTAATTGTAATTGTGAATGTGAATGGGATGAACTCTACCATAAGACAAAAGTGAATAGCAGGGAGGATCAAAAGTCACTCCTACCATATGTTGTTTACAAGAAACACACAAGAAGTGGAGTGATACACAAAAGAAATGAGCTTTGGAGTAAAATCTCTTCTATTTCAGGTGAAGTAATCAAAAGCAGAGGTAGTAAAAGTAAAAACAAAACTAAAAGTAAAAACAAAAAGAGACCTAATTAAGAGAAATGAGGAAACTACATCCTACAAAAAGGTACCATAGACAAAAAAGCTAAAATAAAACAATATTAATACTAAATATATGCCCCAAGTGTTATGAGAAAATTATTAAAGGAGGAGATGATGTTTACTGGTATTTTGAAATATAAAATAATTATTTTTGATTATATTAAATTGAAAACTATTTACACAAACAAAACCTATATAACTAAGATTATAAGGAAAGAAGATAGATCAGAAACAATTCTTATGACAGGTGTCTCTGATAAAGAACTGATTTCTCAAATATATAGAGAATTGAATCAAATTTATCAGAATATAAGCTATTCACCAATTGGTAAATGGACAAAGGATTTGATCAGGCAATTAGTTTACAGATAAAGAAATCAAAGATAGCTATTGGTATGTGGAGAAGTGCTCTAAATCATTTTTAAATAGAGAAATGCAAATCAAAGCCATTTGGAGGTAGCCACCTCATACCCATCAGATTGACTCATATGGCAAAAAAGGTAAAGGATATATATTGAAGGGGATGTGGGAAAATTACACTTTGGTGGAGTTGTGAACTGATTCAACCATTCTGGAGAGCAATTTGGAACTGGCCATATGACCCATCAATAACACCTCTATATCTCAAAGAGAACATAAAAATGCGAATAAGACCTACATGTGCAAAAATATTTATAGCAGCCCTTCGTGTGGTGGCAAAAATATTGGAAATTGAGGGCATGGCTATCAGTTGAGGAATGAATGAACAAGATTTAGTATTTGAATGTAATGGAATCCTATTGGGAAGTAAGAAATGATGAGTTGGCAGTTTTCAGAAAAAAAAAACTGGAAAGACTTGTATAAAATGATACAAAGTGAAAAGAGAAGACCAAGAATACAATGAACATTGTATCAGTAGCATTGTATAGCAACAACATGATCGGAGACAAGTACAAAGGACTCACAAAGTTAAAAGTTATCCATATCCAGATAAAGAAGTGATGGACTCTGAATGCAAAGTGAAGCATTTAAAAAAAATTCCTTTTTTCCTTTTGATCTGTATTTTCTTTCACAGCTATGACTAAAATGGAAATATTTTTATATGATAGCACATGTATGACCCATATCAAATTGCTTATCACTTTAGGAATAATGAAAGAGAAGAAAGGAGGGAAAATTTGAATTCAAAATCTTTTAAAAATTAATGCTAATAGTTTTCTTAATGTGTAATTGGTAAAAAATAGAATACTTTTTGAAAATGAAAGAAATGATCAGGGTAAATGACTTCAGAAAAAAAAAAACCATGACAAGTCCTACACACACACACACACACACACACACACACACACACACACACACACACAAACATTGACAGAGGCTCAAGTGAAAGCTAGGAGAACTTTGGGCATAGTAACAGCAGTGTTCTAATGATGATCAACTGTGAAAGACTTGGCTATTCTGAATAATATAAAGTTTCAAAGTAATTCCAAAAATAAAATGTTATGGAGAGAGAGAGAGAGAGAGAGAGAGAGAGAGAGAGAGAGAGAGAGAGAGAGAGAACTGATGAACTCAAAATACAAATTGAATTATTTATTTTTCACTTTATTTTATTGTGATATGGCTGATATGAGAATATTTCACATATCTTCACATCATTTACAATTAATTTATATCAATTTATTTTTCCTCTGAGTAGATGAGAGAGGAGATAAGGAAGGAGAGAATCTGGAAATCTAAATTTAAAATGAAAATAATATTAAGAATGAATAAAAAATTATCTTGGGTTGAAAAACTGTTTCACCTATTCCTTTGTAAAATTCATTTTGAGGCACTGTTTAAAGGTTTTGGAGAGGAATATGAGAACTCTCAGGTGAGTCCCTGACTTTTCTCTGCTTTCTTGATTGCAATATTTCCCTGGGTATTTGAATTAAAAGAAAAAGAAAAAATAACATCATTCTATCTGATGTCTTTGAACAGTCCTCTTCTGTTTTATTTGGTAGTTACTTTGTAGATTAAGTGATTTATCAAGATCACATCTCAAATTCTTTATATTTTTTCATCAACTTCCTTTGGTTATTTTGAAAAGTAACTTTACTTTTAATTCTCTGTCATTCTACTTTATGTATTGCAAATTGGTTTGCACAATTACTTTTGGCTGGTATGTCTTTCTCCTTGGCAAGGAAGAGGTTTGCTGTGGTGTTTTATGGAGTTTGTAAAGCTTACTTTCCCCATAAATTTATTTTTAAAATCAGCCTCATTAATTTACAATCATATCATTTTAATATAGCTTATATATATAATATAGCATATATATTTTAATATAGCATACTTGGACATAATGATGCACATTTAGATATGAAATTTTATCCATTGTAGGGAATTCCTGGTGTGGAAACTCCCTTCACTAATACTCATCAACAACTTATCTGTAACTTTTAGGTTCATAGTTTTATAAAGCTGTCTGGAACAATAGATTTTAAATGATTTTCAAATGATCATATAATTAGTAGCATTAGAGGCAGGATTTTTATTTAACATTTTTCTGACTTGTCCTCTATCAAGTATTCTGTGTTGCTTTTTATTACATACATATATATGCGTGAATACAGATAAGTATCAAATAAGAGCATATACAAAGTGAGACAAAAACAGGGTCTATGATTTCCAAGATCTCACCTTTCATTCAAGCAAACAACCATGTATATAAAAGATACATGCGATATAAATGGGAGGTGATAGTAAAGGGAAGTCATGGCATAGAAAATGGGAAATACTTCATTCAGAAGAGACTCCATTTCTGTTTAAAGAATCCAGAGAAGCTAGGTGTCAGAGGTGCAGAATGTAAACATTTCAGTCATAAGGAACAATCAAAGTAAAAATAGATAGTCAGGACATGGAATGTCTTATTGGAGGAACAGCAAGTAAATCAGCAAAACTAGGTTATAGAGTAAGTGGAAGAGAGTAATGTATAGAAGATTTAGGAAGATAAAAATGAGACTAACTGTAAAGGAATTTAAATGCCTAACAGAGGATGTTTTTTCTATTGTTACTTTTTTTTTATCCTGGAGGTAATAGGGAGTTTCTTATTTCATTGAATGGTGACTGTGCACATTGATGGGGATGGGAAGGAGTGAATGACATGGTCAGAATGTAACTTGAGGAAAATCACTTCCACAATTTAATAAAGGTTAGATTAGAGGATAGGAGCAGAGAGATCATGTTGTTGTTTTTGATATTTGTCCTGTGTTCTTGAAGAAGACCATGACATCAGGGAGTTGAAGTCATGTCATACACATAAATTGGATTTGAGTGAAAGGGTGCTGTGCTGTCTCCAGTCTCACTTTCTCTTCTGAAGTCATATGAGTTTAGTGAGCAGATATAGATCAGGATGACTGGAGATGGTCCTAGATGTGAAGCAATCAGGATTAAGTGACTTGTCCAGAGTCGCACATTTCTTAAGTATCTGAGACTTGATTTGAACTCAGGTTCTCCTGACTTCAGGGCTGGTGCTCAGTTCACTATGTTGCCCAGTTTATCATTTCTACATTAGTCAAGTTGTGAAAGAATAATCAGAACAAAAGGGAAAAAACATGAAAAAACCCCAATTTTTTAAAAAAGTGAAAAGAGTATGCTTTGTTCTGCATTCAGACTCAATAGTTCTTTCTCTGGATGTGGATGGCATTTTCATTCACAAATCTTTTGGAATTCTTTGATCATTGTATTGCTGAAAATAGCTAAGTCTTATCATAGTTGATCACACAACATTCCTATTAATGTGTATAATGTTCTTCAATTCATGTAAGTCTTTCCACTTTTTCTGAAATCTACTGGAGGAGAGAGACTTATGATAAAAAGACTAAGGCTGTTAAAATTGTCCAGGAAAGAGATTTTGAGGTCCTAAAGTGGAAGTAACTGTATGAATAGAGAAAATGGGACATATGAAAAAATATAAATGTAGGAATTAAAAATTTTTGAAAAAACAGATGAGATATGTAAGGTAAAAGTGAATAAAAATAGATGAAAACAAGGTTATTTGGTCAATAAGAGGATATTTACCTGGACAGATGGAAGTTTGGGGAGGGAAATTAATTTGTTTTATATTGGAAATGTTAATTTTGAGACATATTGCAAAAAATTCAATTCAAAATGTTCAAAAGGTAATTAGTTATATGAGAGTAGCAGTGCTTTAGACACAGGATTCCATAAGTGTAAAGAAATCCTGAATGGAAACTTCCTCTATCAACTCAGATCTGTCTCTTTTGCAATTTAAGAGTTACTTAGAATACTGAGAGAGTAAGTGAGGTATCCAGAATTACAAAAACAGTACACATCAGAAGCAGACTTGAACCAATCTTTCTACCTCTGAGACTGGCTCTCTAATCATTCTATGTATATGTCTGTGTCTCTTTTACACATGTTCATATATATGTGTATCTATAGATATATATCTGTCTTATATTTTTGTAATGCTTGTCATTTTTCAAAGAACCTTCAAATACAGTTTGTATCTACTTTATAAAATAGGTAGCATAGATATTAGTCCCATTTCATGAATATAGAAACTCTGATTGGGAGTTAAAGTAAATTTCTCAAGTTACCTCTAAAAAATTGTGACAAAATGTGGAATATATTCTAAGCCTTCTGGCTCCACACATTCATAGTCCCTTCCACTTACCTCTACTATGCTATATATTGATATGCAGAATCACAGTTTTTGAAGTAACCATGTTTGTATAGAGTTAGTTTGGAGAAAATTCATACAAAAGATAATTTAGTCATAATTCCTAGAAAACTGAGAAAAAGATTTACTAGACAGGAAGAGTAAAACATTGTAAATCATAGGTGAATCTTGTTCATTATTAAATTACAACTATAAATAGGATTCATGATTTGAAGTCTTAGAGAACAAAAAAAGGTAAGTCATGTAGGATATTTCAATTGCTTGACAAATTAATTGAAGAATGATAGCAGTTTGTTCTGATATATTTGGGCAATGACTAGCAATAAGTATGGATAGCTGTGATTAGAATTTTTTTTTAGGTTTTTGCAAGGCAAATGGGGTTAAGTGGCTTGCCCAAGGCCACACAGCTAGGTAATTATTAAGTGTTTGAGACCAGATTTGAACCCAGGTACTCCTGACTCCAGGGCCAGTGCTTTATCCACTACGCCACCTAGCCGCCCCCCTGTGATTAGGAATTTGACTTTGATTTGAGAGGAAATTGGTAGCTGCTATAGATTCTTGGGGAAGGGAATAATGAACTGCATAATGCTTGAAAATAATAAATACTTGCTTGAGATAGACTTACATCTTCTCCATGTTCTGCATAATGCACTTGATGAGTGCTCACATTCACCAACCTCATTTCTTTTTCCAGATCCTTGATGAAAATGGAGCCCTTTTTAGCAACTTCTGATAATAGTCACATGTTAGCATATATAGTCTTTTAGCTAGTAACATACCTTTTTGCCATATTGCCCTTTCTACTCTCTTTTCTCTGACCTTCTCTGAGTAGGTCATAGTGGCTACAGCTATGTCCTGATTAGTGTGAATAATGAATCCCTGAAGTGGTCATTTTATTATCTGAATTTGCTCTGCATATTTTCATTGGGTTGGAACCAATTGCCATATTTTACATAATTTACAGCTTTGAAAAGTGCAAGTTTGAAAACCTGGGCCTTCTTCAGGGGATTCATTCTTCCAACTGATCAGTAGGGACCTAGCTGGAACTCTTTCTTTGTTTTATGGATGCTGATTGCTCAGGAACTGAATGAAATGTAATGTCGAATTGGTCAAACTGGTTATTGGCATATAGTCTTTAGAAACAACATCCATATCAGTATGAGTTTTTCTTCAAAAAATTCAAAACCATGAAAGTTTCATAGAATAGTTGAAGGGAAAATACAGCTGCCAATATTTCAGTGGTATACAATATTTATGAATATTTATATTTATTTATATTTATATTTATATATATTTAACAAGAATTAGATAATTTGATTCACACTTATTGTATCATAAATACTGTCTTAGTTGTGAATGTGACTGCTGAGTTTCCACTTTTGACTGAAGATTTTTGATTAAGAGAAGGCTGCTAGATGGTACAGTGAATAGAGTGATGGACCAAGAATCAGGAAGACATATTTCATGAGTACAAATCTGGTCCTAGAGTCTAACTAACTGTGTGACCCTGTGTAAGTTATCTAATCCTATTTGTTTCAGTTTCTTCATCTCTAAAATGAATTGGAGAAGGAAATGAAAAATCACTCCAGTATTCTGAAGATACTGGAAATCAAGAAATCAAATAGGATCATGAAGAGTCAGAAATGACTAAAATGACTCAACAATAGCAAAAACAACAATAAATATTTTAAAGAGTAACTAGGAAGTATAGTGGATAGAGCAGTAGACAAATTTGGGAAGATCTGAGTTAAGATTTGACTTTCAGACACTTTTCAGCTGTATGATTATGGGGAGGTAATTTAATTTTCTTTGTCTCAATGTCCTTATCTGTAAAATGAACTGGAGAAAGAAATGGCAAACTACTCCAGTATCTTCACCAGAAAATCCCCAAATGAGACCACAAAGAGTTAGATAAGATTTAAATTACTGAAAAATACAACATCGAAATTGATTAAAATTTTGAGAGTTGTCATGTTTGAAGCTGCAACATTCAAACCTTACTGCCTACTAAACAAAAGCACTCTCATTCTAGAAATGTCCAAGAAAATAGAAATTAGGAGCAATCTAAGGGAAAATGCTTCATCCTTTTATCCTATGGGCATTTGAAAATTTAGTTTTATCCTGTCCCTATGGGTCATGTGCATTTCTAAATTGAAAATGACTTGGTAATGGCTACTCTTTGTTTGATTATCAAACCAAATTTTAATTCATTTCATCATAGTACATAATATCTTTCCATATGAATATCATGACAAATTTTATCCTATATTTTCCTAAAATATAAGAAAACTATCATACCATTTATTGACTGTCAGAAAAAAGTAGTTAGTCTGGCATGTGCCATTCCTATCGACATCTTGTTGACCCTGAATGACTAGCATTTTCCTTTGTGAATGCTCAAAAATTATCTCTTTAGTAATATTCAAATTCATCCAGTTTCACAAATCTATTTTTGGTTAAAAGTTTTTACAAATAAATTTGAGAGAATTAAGCCAAATAGCTCTTGCTAGGAATAATGATTCCTAACCAAGACTCATTTTTTCCCATTATTTTAAATTAATTGTCCATATTTTCTGATACTTCTTAACTAGCCATTCACTTTCCATATCTCTCTGCCTTTCCCTTCTGAAGTTCATAACTTTGAGTAATAGTATTTGGTAAAAAATGTCAAATGTGTACTTCATATTTTCAGTTCCTTTTCTGGGACTTGATAATTCCAATGATGTTTTCTAATTTTCTAATTGGAGTATCCTTTGTCTTCATGACAATCATCTTCTATAGGTTGTTAGGATTGATGTATCTCAAGTGTCAATAATTTAATCATTGGGTATATGCTCAAAGAGAACAGCCTTCTTTTCTTCTTGTATGACTGACAAATCATCTTCTTGTTGCCCCTTATAAGAAAATCAAGTACCACTATTCACCTTTTCATATTCTCACAATTTATGGTCTCTCTCCTCTTTGAATCTACACATCTACAGCATTATTCTATAAAACCTAGATAGTTGCTTCCTCCTCATTTCTGAGGAGAGATTAAAAGGAAGAGAATATACAGTTTTATCATACCTACTATGTGCTAGATTCTGCATTAAATGATTTACAGATGTGTCATTTGATTCTCACAGTAATGCAGTGAAGAAGATGTTATTATTTATCCCTTTTTTACAGTTGAGAAAACTAAGGCCAATAGAAATTCAAAAAATTGTGAGGGATCACATAGCTTGTAAGTGTGTAAGGTCTGATTTGAACTTGTGTCTTTCTGACTTCAGGCACAGCTCTGTATTTACTGTTGCTCTATGTACAGCTTCACCACAATACCATAGCTTTAAATATATAATAGTTTTTTCCACTGCCCTTCTTCTTTTATGGTCTGCTACTTTCTAATCTCCTTGCCAAAATTGCTTGCACACTCAGCTTCTTTTTCTTATTTGTAATCCCTTTCCTTATTTTCATTTTGGTTTGGAATATTTTGTTCTCTTTGATAACATCAATAGTAAAAAAAAAATTTCTTGTCCTTTTACATCTTCTAGTACAGAGACATGCTTGGATTTTGTATCTCCAAAGCTTTTTCTGGGCAATGGTAGACATAATCCAGTAAGTTAAGAAAAATTCTCCTGCTTTTCAAAATTGCTGGGCCCACAAAATGTAGTTCTCTGTTATTATTCTAGCTAGTTGTTATTGAGAACTTCCATAGCAAACTGTTTTCTATGCAATTTAAACTTGGGTTTAGTTATGGATCTCTCAAGTGAACTTCCATATCGTGTCACTTGACTTGAACCTAACATGGTTGTTGCCCATTGACTATCCATACTGTATGCTTTGTCATACTCCTGACTCCTCACTTCTTCATTGCAGTTTTACTTCCTTATTACTATTCATATTTCCACATGAAACCTTGCAATTCAGGGGCTATCTTATAGAACAAATAGATACCATTTGGGGTTGACTATACTTGATATCCTTGGGGACATTTCTGGAGCTACACCTCAAAGCAGATGACAGTCATATTATTTCATTTACCTCTTCAGTTCTCAAACATAAGAGTGAAGAAAATGTTTGAAAAAGAAAAGAGGTTTAAAATTGGGAATGAATGAATAAATGATTAATCTTCCTTTTAATTCACAGGAAAATGTGTTTTAAAGATCATAAACAGAAAAGAACAGGAAAACACCAAATTAAAAAAATTTATTTGAAATATGTTAAAACAAAAATGAAGTATCACTTGGAATTCTTATAGAATAATTACAATAATAAAGATTTCTTTATCAGTTTAAGATTTATTAAGCACTTTTCTTCACAGCAACTATATGCTATTCCTTTTTTAGGGATTAAGAATGTAAAGTTTAGGGGCAGCTAGGTTGTGCGGTGGGTAGAGCCCAACCCTGCAGTCAGGAGTACCTGAATTCAAATCCGACCTCAGACAGTTAATAATTACCTTGGGCAAGCCACTTAACCCCAATGCTTGCAAAAACTAAAAAAAAAAAAAAAATGTAAAGTTTAAAGAGGTAAAGATTTAAATATAAAAGGTAGGTTTTGAACCTAGGTACCTTAATTCCAGGTATTATGCTCTGCCATATCCCAAAGAACAAGAGACATATGAGTTTTCAATTATGTCTTTAAGGCTTCAGGCCAATCACTAACCTAACATTTTAATACTTAGCTACTTTTAAAGAATATTATCAAAATTACTTCTGTTTGCTCACAGTGACCATGGATTAAAATTCTGGGTTAAGTGATAAGTATTTCATTTTTTATCTGAACACTGACACTATAAATAAAATATAAGTTCAACTTTGGACATTTCATTATCAGAAAGATAGTTGAACTCATTGGAATTTCAGAAAAGATTTTTTTTAAAGTGTGATTAATGCCCTAGATGAAATGACTTATGGAGAAGTGGTAAAAAACAAATTCCTGAATGTGTGATGGAAAATGTATAAAAAATGAGTCATAAGCCTCTCACATAAGGAGGACTGTTTGATGTTCTTTCTAGTTAATTGTTTCCTTGTGTAGAAATGAAAGCCTTGTACCTGAGCCAGAGTTGACTGATGAGCTTGCTCCCACACCAAGTTTGAAATGCAAACCATGGTTAATTGAATGTAATCAGACTTCTCTTTGATATTTTTCTAGGTACTTGGAAGAATATGGAAAAAAGTGAGAGAATGTAAATTTAGAGAAATTAATGTATTGATTAAGTTATTACTCATAAAAATTGTCATTAATTTTAATAATACATCTTTTTACCAGACCAAGGATACATTTTATGAAGGTCTTCACATTCACTGGGAAGCCAATAGAAATTTCTAGAATGGGAGATAGAGTACAGCAGTTAACATTTCCTTAACATCATTATGGGCATCTACCCAAAAGTTGAGGAGCTATTATCTTCAGGTATAAAGATTAACATCATGGATCTTGACTTTGTGATTTCTATTGAGGCAAGATAGTTTCCATCAGATCCTGGTTGTCTTCTTCCTTGCCTTTATCCTATTAAGTAATAGGCTATGGTTTTAAGGATGGGTAGATTGTTACCTATGAGGCTAAATTTGATCAAACAACCTGTCATAGAAGGCAAAATTCTGTCATTTTCAATGCATTCCTTTGAATTATATCAGTGTGGTCAATTGAAATACAAATTTCTTCAGGAATTTAGTACTTAAACCATTATCAGTCACATATTCTTTAGTGTGGATGAGGATCGATGCTAGAACTGAAAGCAGCTTCTTGTCCAATTAAGGTAGAATTGCTAAACTTGAGAAATTTGGAGAGAGGAGTCTAGAGCATAGGATCATGTCCAGAATTCATATGTAATTAACCAGAATTTTGAAATGCTTCCTATGTTCTTAGGCACTGTGCTGTGTGCTAAGCACTGGGGATATAGCTTCATCTCCTCCCCACCCTCACCACCCAAAAGAGAAAATAGCTCCTGACCTCAGAGAGATTAAATTTCACTGGGACAGCACACACACATATATGAATATGCAAATACAACAATATAGGAACTAGTTGCAAAAATTTGGAGAAAAAGAGAATTAATAATTAGGAGAATTCAGAAATGTCTCTTGAAAGTAGTTATACTTGAATTGAGCATTGAAGAAAGATAATGATTCCAAGAGACACAATTAAGGAAGAAAAGTATTTCAGATACCAAAGGCATAGAACTAGGAGAAAGAATACCAAGCAGGACATTGACTAGAGTGTAGTCAGTTAGGGGAAGGAATTTGAAATTAGTCTAGGAAGATAGGCTAGAATCAGTCAGTCAGTAAACATTTATACAAGATACTTTCCTAACTGGTGGGGATAGAAATACAAATCAAGCCCTCAAGGAGCTTACTAATGGAGGGAGACAACACAGGAATTAAACTGAAAAGGTAAGGAAGCACTCCATTCATAAGAATGGTGAAAAGTTTCAAAAAAATGAAAAATAGTGTAGCTGTTGAGAAACAGGAAGAAAATTGTGTTATTTCTTTTTAAAACAAAGCTTTTGGGGGGCGGAGCCAAGATGGCGACAAGAAAGGATCTTGTCTTAGGCACTCTCTCATAAAACTCATAAACTAAGGACTCTAACTAAAATTTGGAGAGACAGAACGCACAGAGAGACCCAGGGAGGCAGTTCTCCCACTCAAGGTAACCTGGAAAATAGCAGAAAGGCTCTGCTCCCCGGGGTTGGAGGGGCAGCCTGCCAGAGGGGTGGCCGACCAGAACAAAAGAACTTCAACCTCCTGGAGGCAGCCCCAGGGTGCTGGGAGCCGTGGCTCACAACAGTGGGGGAGTCTCCTGAGCTACACTCTGGGGATCATCAGGCACAAATTGGGAGAACAGCAGGGGGACCTCTGCCAGAGTGAGCACATGGAGCCCAGACCTCAGCGCACACAGCAAGCAGCATGGCCACCGCAGCCCCTATCCAGGAAACAGAAGCAGGCAGAGCCAGTAAGTAGGAGACCCCAGGGCATGAGCCCATTGAACCTAGGGAGGTGAGTGAAGACAGAGAGACTGCAGAGCTCTGTCCTCTGCCCCTGGAACAGGACTCTTGGGCTCTGACCACATTGAGATTCTGATCGCAGTCTAGGCTCCCCCATAGAACAGCAGGGCCCCCCCTACCTCAGCCAGGAGGGAGGACAAAGCCTCACACACTGAGATCCTTGTGGGAGTGTTCCAAAAGCTCAAGAAGCACCCCAAACATAGGCTCAGGCTGAGAAAATGAGCAAGCAGAGAAAAAAGAGGAGCACCATTGAGAAATATTTTGCAAATGAGCCCAAGAAAGATCAAAATATTCAGTCTGAAGATGAGGAAACACAAGCTCCTGCATCTAAAGACTCCAAGAAAAACAGAAATTGGGCTCAGGCTATGACAGAGCTCAAAAAAGACTTTGAAAATCAAATGGGGGAGTTAGAAGAACAACTGGGAAAGGAAATGAGAGAGATGCAGGAAAAACATGAAAATGAAGGCAGCAGCCTAGTCAAAGAAATCCAAAAAAATGCTGAAGAAAATAGCATACAAAAAACCAGCTTAGGTCAAATGGATAAAACAGTTCAAAAAGTTATGAAGGTGAAGAATGCTTTAAAAAGCAAAAATGGCCAGATGGAAAAAGAGATAAGAAAACTCTCTGAGGAGAACAAATCCTTCAGACAAAGAATAGAATTCAGGGAGATTGATGAATTTGCCAGAAATCAGGAATCAATACTTCAAAGCCAAAAAAATGAAAATTTAGAAGAAAATGTGAAATATCTCATTGAAAAAACAACTGATATGGAAAACAGACTTAGGGAAGATAATTTAAAGATTATTGGACTACCTGAAAGTCATGATCAGGAAAAGAGCCTTGACATCATTTTCAAAGAATTACTACAGGAAAATTGCCCTGATATTCTAGAAGTAGAGGGCAAAATAGAAATGGAGAAAATCCACCGATCCCCCTGAGAAAGAGATCCCAAAAAACCAACCCCTAGGAATATTATAGCCAAGTTCCAGAACTCCCAAGTCAAAGAGAAAATATTACAAGCAGCCAGAAGGACACAGTTCAAATATCATGGAGCTACAGTCAGGATCACACAGGGCTTAGTAGCAACTACATTGGAAGCTCGTAGGGCTTGGAATATAATATACCATAAGGCAAAACAGCTTAGAATGCACCCAATAATCAACTCCCCAGCAAGGCTGAATGTCCTCTTCCAGGGAAAAAGATGGACTTTCAATGAACCAGGGGAATTTCAAATGTTCCTGTTGGAATGGCCAGAGCTGAACAGAAGGTTTGATCTTCAGATACAGGACTCAGGTGAAGCATGGAGATTGGAGGAGAGGGGGGAAATATGAGGAACTTAATGATGATGAATTTCATGTATTCCTTCATAGAAAAATGAAACTGATAATACTCATATGAACCTTCTCAATTAACAGAACAGGTAGAAGGAGATTTTATAGATGAAGAACAGAAAGCTGAATTTGAAGATAAAATATGGTGTAAAAATGGAGTCAATAGAAAAAAAGGGAAATGTAATGGGAGAAAGAAAAAGGAGAGGGGGAATAGGCCAAGATATTTTATATAATAAGATTTTTTTATAACAATGAGCTATTTCAATGATATGGAAGGGGGGGGAGGCAAGGGGGAATGAGGGAATCTTCGCTCTCATCAGAGGTGGCTAGAAGAGGAAACAGCATATATACTCAATGGTGTATAGACATCTGGATTAAGAAGGAGAGAGGGGGGACAGGGGGAAGGGGGTGGATGTGAGTGATGGAGGAGAGGATGGACCATGGGTGGAGAGTGGTCAGATATAACACATTTTATGTTTTACTTCTTGCAAGGGGCTAGGACTGGATGGCCTGTCCAGGACCATAGGGCCAGGTGGATGCTGGGCTTAAGGGGTTGTATGGGGGCTCAGGGCCTCTTGGCCCCAGGACCAGGGATCTGTCTGCTGCACCACTCAGATACCCTACAGAAGAGTCAAAGTGAAAGGAGAGAGAAAATATAGTACATGGTAGTGGAGAAATACGAAAGGAGGGAGTTGCGATCAGCAATGGCAACAGTGGAAAAATATGGAAGGAACTTTTGTGATGGACTTATCATAAAGATTGTGATCCACCCACAACAGAGTTGTTGGTGTTGGAACAAAGACTCAAGCACATTTTTATTATTATTATTTTCGGGGGGGTACAGGGCAAATGGGCCTGGGTGGCCTGCCTGGGGCCACATAGCAGGGTGATCCTTGGGTGTCTGAGGCCAGATTGGGACCTAGGTGCTCCTGGTTCACGGGCCAATGCTCTGTCCACCACCCAGCCACCCCTACTATTATTACTATTTTATTTTATTATGGGTCTATTTTTTCTTTCTTTTTTTTTTTTTTTGCAGGCAGTGGGGTTGGGGTGGCTTGCATGTCACATGGTTGGGTGATTGTTGGTTGTACGGGGCCGGATGTGGGCTCTGGTGCTCGTGGCTCCAGGGCTGGTGCTCCGTCCATTGCGCCACCTGGCCATACCTACAATTATTACTATTTTTTTAGTTTTAATTTTTTTTTCTCTCCCCTTTACTTTATCGCTCAAGCAAGTCTACATTTATGGGGGGATGGGGGTATTTTGTTTACTCTTAAAGAAGAATATTTTACTAATGTAAAAAAAAACATTATTTGTACAAAATGAGAAGAAATATTAAATAAAAAAATTTAAAAAATAAAACAGATCTTCTGGAAGCCATGACTCCATACCACCGTCTAACCAATCAAAAACATTTTAAGTTGCTAAAATGTTCAAAACACTCTTAATGGTCAGAGATACAAGCAACAGGGAAATGACAGATTTCTGCCCTCAAGAAGCTCACAATCCAATCAGAAGGGCAGAGGGTACTGCTGAGATTTCAATACTAGGAAGATTCAATCTTGAAGCATGATGAGGTTTCTCATTAACAAGTTTCTTGGTGAAAGGAAGGCATATAGGAGAGATCCAAAAGGTACAAAAGCAGAGTAATTGATGAAAAATGGAAAGAAAAGCTATGCTGACCACCCTGCCCTTAAAAAAAGCAGTCCTGGAGCCTACGGTTCTGTTGTCCAGTCACAGAGTCCAATTGGAGGGACAGAGAGTCCTGATGAGATGTGAGTATCAGGCAGATTGAAGAAAAAGTCAGATCATGAAAAGCTTTAAATACCAAATAGGAGTTTCCATTTAATCCTACTATACACCTGATAGAATCACTTTGACTTCCTGAGCTGGGGACTGCCTGGTCAAACCTATGTTTTAGGATTATCAATTTTGTGACTTACTGAAACATGAATTGAGGACTGATGGACTGCGTGACCAATGAGATCAATAAAAGGTAGAAGAGACAGACTTTGATAGATATGACATAGTCTGGAAATCAGTGGCTTTTAAGTCATTTTGGTGTTTGGAGAGGATATGGTAGGGACAAAAGTACTGAAGTCAATGATTATTTTAGAGTCTTTCTTGGAATTGGCAATAGCAGGTTCTCAAACATAATTGGAGCCAGCAACCTTTGTGGTTGGAGGAGGGGGTTGCAAAATCTGCTGTCCTATTATTATCTTCCCAGTGACTTGCCTTGGTGTTTGAATTTTTGCCCTCTGCCATTCCTTTTAGTTAAAGCATTTTTATCCTCAAGTTAAGTTAAAAACATTTAAACTTTCATGCCATTAAGTTTTGAGCAGCCATTAACACTCTGAGAAGCAACCTTGAGGTGGGAAATAGAGAGATAGCCTAAAAGTCAGGAAAGACTTACTTCAAATCCTTCCTTTGACATTTAGTAGTGGAGTGATCATTGGGAGTATATTTAGCCTTTCAGTGACTCTGAAATTCTCTAAGGTAATTTCGTATCTCCCTTTCAACTCTGGATTATAGTTCTAAGATCTGATTATACAGATAAAATGTTGATGTACATTAATAGAGAGAATTTCCATTCCAGGATCCTCCCACATCTACAGAATGACAAATTTGGACTAGATAGATAGATAGATAGCAGATAGTAGATAGATGATTGATAGATAACCATTCATAGATCAAGAACTAGATCTATTACTAGATTTAAGCATACATTAATTGTTTGCTTTCTTACTAGTCTATTCAGATTAGAGAGACTTGTTCAAAGCTGAATGGAAAACTAGGAGAAGACTGCTTGGGTACATATTGTGAAGAGTTTTAAATAGAATATAGGGGTTTCAAAATTTTTTCCTTTAAAACAATAGTGAGTTATTATTGTGAAACCTCTTGAGCAGGGAAGTGCCCTAGTTAAATCTGTGTTTTCAGTTTAGTAATTCTATTGAGTATGGATTTGAAAAGTTTTACCAGCTTAACCTTCTGGGTCTTGCAATCTGTCAAGCATGATCTCCCTAGCCTAATCACCCAAATGGATGGCAACACCAGCAGCCATATCATCTTTATTATTTATCATTTGATCAATTTTGTCTACTAAACTTGGATGAAATCATTTGAAAACATGCTGGTGAGAGTTCTGCTACCTGTCACTTCCATCCTAGTTAAACATAGTAAATGAACAGCCTTCTCTGCACCAGGGCCAATTGTGCATCTAGCTATCTATGCACTTCTATGACAGCTATCATCTCAGCACTTAGTTACAGAGGAAGATGAAACTTAAATATATCACAATTATAATCCTTCTGGATCTAACTAGAAAATACAGAACTGTATAAAACTGGAAAGATATGTTTTTGACTTTCCTAAAATGTAAGCACCAATCTGGTCTAGATGAAATATCTTATTTTATTTGAACATTTTGTCTATTATTTTCATTTGTATTCATCTCAAACCTCATTCTTATAAGAAGGCACATGTAAGCATTAACTTCTATTTCTTGTTAAATTTTATGAGGCATGCAAACCCCAGATTATAAATGAAACATATAGAAAAAAAAGAACTTTAATTCTGTTTTTTATTCTTTGAACAGATATTAAACTACTATCACATTACAGTCAAGAAATTAGAGCTGTTGCTTTCACATAAGGGGCAATATTCCAAGATCATGTATATGCCATCAATAGAAAGTGTAAAGTTAAAAAAAAAATCATAAAATATATAAAAAAATTTCTAACTTTCCAAATATATTTATAAAATGCAACAAACTTCAGAAGGTATAAATGATAATTGGTTCAAAACTAATCCAATGAAGTCCATTGTGGTCCTGATTTAATGATCAAATAAAATTAGCATAATTAGTGCTGATGTGGTTCCAGAGCTATTCCATTTTGAGAATTACTTCATTTTGTTCATACATATATATATGTCTGTACTCTATCATTCTTGCCTATGTTACACATAATCCAAATAGCATGTACCATGTTGTGTAATTTCTTCTGAGAAATAGCTTAGCCCTGTTGCATCCCATTAGACAGAAACCCCTAACCCTGAAACAAGGCCAAAGGATTATGCACCAAATCAGCTTTGAGATCTAGCAACAGGGACCTTGATCATTCTACTTCCCTATGACTCTATAAAAAACACTACTCCCTTCTCTCAACATTGTGTCTCTACCCATTTGGGATAGCCATACGTTCTTTGATTAACAAATTACTGGTATGGTCACCTGATTATTTCCATCATTATATCTCCCACCTCCACCCTGCACCCCCACCCCCCTTTACTGGTTAACAACTCTTCATTCTTTGCTTCCATTGAAAATAAATCACTGTGGGTAGCTAGGTGATGCAATGGATAGAGCACTGACCCTGGAGTCAGGAGAACCTGAGTTCAAATCCAACCTCAGACACTTAATTACCTAGCTGTGTGACCTTGGGAAAGCATTTAACTTCATTGCCTTGCAAAAAGGAAAAAAAAAGAAAAAAATCATTCATCCCTCTTGCTTTGTGGATCATAGTTATGTACTTCTCTTTGTCTTCCACTCTTAAAACTATCCCTTGTTAGAAAGCAAAAGGAACTTAGTTAATAATCTCATCTCAAAGCAAAATTAACCATGGACATGATCCACTGTCTGCCTACTGAATGTTGGACAGGATATTTTATCATCTGATTTTTTAATCTTAAAGTTTACTTTTTCTAGGATTTTCACAGTGTTACTATATATTGCATTTCCCACTTAAATGTTAATTATTTGCTTGACCACTTCAAAGATCTCAGATCTTTAACTACTTAAATATTTACAAGTTGCATGCTGAATAGGATAGAATCTAAAGTCTTTATTATTCCTCTCAGCTATATCCCTTGACTTTTTGCAACTCTAACATCTTCTTTTTAATACTCTTTCCTCTCTGATTTAAAAACTTGGCCTACTTCACATTTTCTCTCACTGCTCCTTCTCAGTGTCCTTTGTTTGTTCCATATCCATATCCATATCCATATCTGCCAAGGCCCTGTCTCCGGCTCTCTTCTTTTTGTCTACTTCTATATTTCATCATTCAGGGATCTCAATAAATCCTATGAGTTCAAATATCAACTATATGCAAATAATTTCCTGTTTATGTTCATCCATTCACATCATCAGTTGTCTTTGGACATTTCCAATTGCTTGTCCTAAAGACATCTCATACTCAACATTTTCAAAACTCATTTTCTCTACTAGCAACCCTTCTTCTGAATTTCTTTTTTATCAAAGGTTCTACTATCTTTTCAGTCACTGAAGCTCACAAACTTAGTATGATACTCACTCTCACTTGCCCTACATACCAAATCTATTGCCAGACATTGTCATTCCATCTTCACAATGTATCTTTCTACTTACTGAACTACCCGAAACCCTCCTCCCCCTTTATTGTTTAGGCCTTTATCACTTCTCATTTAGACAATTGTAATTGACTTTTAATTAGTATTCCTGTCTCCAATATCTCCCCACTTCAATTAATACTGCATGCAGCTGGCAAAGTTATCACTTTTGCAAACATAGGCCTGACCTTGCTGTGTTCCTCCCAATCCCACATTCAGTAAAATCTAGTAGATTCCTGCTCCATCAAGGATAAAATATAAATACTCTGTATGGTAATAAAAACTTTATAAAACATTTCCCCTCTCTACATTTCCAGTTGACTTACATTTTACTTCCTTCATATTCATATACCAAATGATCCATCCATAGTTAGACTAATTGCTCTTTTTTACTTTATCCTTTGTATTGATATTTTGATACTGACTTTTTTAATGTTTGGAAGATCTTCCTCTTTATTTCCACTTCTTTCTTTGACATTTTTCAAGACAGCTGAAATCCTTCAACTCCCTATTGCAGGAGGACTTTCCTCATTTTCTGAAATATTGGTGACTTCTTTGAAATTGCTACTGAATGTTGGGCAAGGTACTTTATCATCTGATTTCTTTAATTATCTTAAGTTTGGGGCAGATAGGTGGCACAGTGAAGAGTACTGACCCTAGAGTCAGGAGGACCTGAGTTCAAATGTGATCTCAGACAGTTAATAATTAACTAGCTGTGTGACCTTGGGTAAGTCACTTAACTCTGCCTCATCCAAAGTCATTTCCAGTTATTCTGATTCATATATGACCATTGAATTTAGATATCTCCAGGGGAGAAAGTGAGACTGGCGACTTAGCACAACATCCTATCACTCAGATCCAATTCACATTCATGTCATGGCATCACTTGCCTGATGTTATTCATCATCTTCTTCAAGACTGAAGGACAGACATCATCATCATTATCATTATAATACATATTATGTAGATACATCTATGTATAGTCTGTAATTAGTTACTTATATGTTGTTTCCTCTCTCATTAGAATATGAACTCCTTGAGGGCAAAGGTTATTTTTTAAAATTTCTTTGTATTCCTACTAATAATAAAGTGTATGAAAGATAATAAGCAATAAATACTTTTTCCACAGACTGACTATTAAAAGGGAACGAATTCTTGGGCTAGCCATTGCAGTGAGGAAAGGAATATTTTTTCAGGAATCAGATAAAATAAAGGAAAGTGATATACTTGAGAAGTTCTTCAGTTCTGTTATATGTTATATCCCTTTTTCTGACTTCTGAAAAATAATCTTAATTTTCTTAAAAACTCCCATAATGCATCTTAATGTAACATAATTTTGTTAGGGTCATAATGTATCAGTTTAAACTGGGTTTTATCTCCCCTTGATGATGATTTTCCCCAGATATTTCTTTTCCCAAATTTTATAGTCTTTTCTCCTTCCTATTGATTCAGGAAAGTCTTAAAAGAAGACAAAAAAGAAGCAAAAGGCAACTAATCAAAAAAAGCCATAACCAACCAAAATAAAACAGCTCACAACATTCAACTCAGAACTGAAACATTTTTAAAATAAGAAATTTAAAATGTGTTTCTTCTTCCTTTTCCTCTAGTTATAGTTTTCTTGCCTCTTTTTTTCATAAAGTTCTCTACATCCAGATCTTTTTTCCTTACTTAACTTTTTCTAGTTTCTAAGTTGTTTTGTTTGACAGATGTTCACCCTATTTCTGGCCAGATGAAAACAGTTTTTTTCTTCTCTGGTTTCTCTTTGCTTTCTGTTTTTTAAATTGACTTTTTCTGTTGCCCCTTCTTGGTCTCAATGATTGGTTCCAATATCACCTCTCACCCTCTCCATGCTCATTCCCTTTTACCTAGGAGTTTTCAATGTCCAATTATCTTTATTTCAGAATGTTTAGTCACCTTGAGTTTTCCCTTGAGTTTTCATATCTCTATGAAATATAGTTTATATTTAATAAATAGTGAACATGAAACACTCAATAGTTACATGTCTTGCCTGGTTTTTCATCAAATAATGGTGAAACTAGAAATGCTTGACCACAGTAATAAGAAAAGTTTAAAATGATAAAAATTTAATGCAATGCTTTTTTTCTTTAAATGTTCCATAAGGATGTGAAAAATATCTGATGAAAATATTTTGCAATATTTATGGAGAAATGATATTAAAAATTAAGGCCTAGTCATTCTCTAATAGATTAGTGAGCTAATGATATGAGCAAATATTATTTAAAAAGGCTCACAAAGTATTAAAAACATAAAACTTCTACAGATAATTAATATTAATATGACTTATAACCCACATGGCTCCCCTCCCAAAAAGTACTCTAGCTTTGAGAGAATTTTATAGACTGATTTCATCTTGAGGGTCTGACCCTTAAAAGAGTGAAGTCAGGCTTCTCTGGTCATCTTTTTGTGTTCTGTAGTCCTCACCCTGGAGTAACTCCAGGGAAATATCTAAAATAAAGTTTAGCTATGTTTCATGTCTAAGGTATCTTCAAAAAATATTCACAGTGGCCCTTCTGGAAATCATGCTCAAGTTACAACATGAATACCAGGTAGAAGACAGCATATCTACTTCCTCCACCACAGAAAATTCCTTGGATAGAAAAGAACACAAAGATACGCATTAAGAAAGACAGACATAGAAAACAATAAAGTTTTAAACTCCCAGAAGTAATAGAACTTGTGGGTTTGGTATAGAAATTTAAAGGGTACTTTATAGCTACTTCGGTCCCCAACTGGCTAAGTATCTTGAAAGGTCCAGATACCATTGCCAGACAAGGTAAAGCTTTGGTTTTCTTTACTTCTTTCACTAATGATTTCTCCTGAGATAGTCTCATCCCCACCTTCCCCCCCAAAATGATATTTCAGTTATCACTTCCAGTCAGGTATATGTACATGGGTAGCTGAGAGAGACTCAGAATTTTTCAAACTTTAAGGTCCCCACTAAGGCAAGAAATGTTCATTGTTCGAAATCTATTCAATGATCTGTGCTCAGGGAAGGAAAGATAAAAGCAGAAGGGAGTCAAGAACTGAGATTCAATGATATATGAATTTCCACTGCTATGTGCTTACAGTAAAGAGATATCATTTACTTTCCCTTTATGAAAGTGTAAAAGAAAAGAAATGACTCGACAGATCTCAAATATGAAAAAAAGCATTTTCTCCTGAACTCTTTTTATGTTAATTGCTCAGTTATCAATTATATTTGAAATGACTCCTTAATCACAATGATCAAAAAAGATTTGCTCTATTATACCCTAATGCCTGTCCTTCAGCAGAGTCAAATAAATTCACAAGCATTTTTTAAGTGTTCAAGTTATTAGGCACTGCTAAATTCTGGAAATAAAAATATGGGTTAAAAAAAAAGTCCCTAACCTCAAGTTACCTGGGCTCTAATGGATGAAGACAACACATAAATGGAGATAAAAGAGGAATATAGGAAAGAGAAATCAAGTTCCTGGTAAATTAGGCATGTCAAAGAAAGTTAAGACTGTCAGCAAAGTGGCCTGGACTAGAATGAAGATATATTTGAATATCAGTCTTAAAATGAAAATTCTGGGAGAAACCATCCAATCAAAGGGGACCCAGGGTATTTTCAGGAAAAAAAAAACAGAAAACATGTCTAGCTCCAAAAATAGTTATATTCAACTAAACTATCCAGCATTTTACCTGATGAATTTCATTATATTATTATGCAAAGAAAAACATCTCCCAAGTTTGATTTGACTAAATTACACACACACACACACACACACACACACACACACACACACACACACACACATATATATTTAAATGTCAAGGCATGGTAGCACACTCTTGTAATCCTTGGGAAAATCAGTGATTTCTGAACTCAGAAACTGCTTCTCTCTTAGGAGTAAATATGATTGGGTGTTCCCACTAAGTTCAGAACCTTTATGGAGAGTCTTGGAAGCCTGGTGCCTTGCCTAGAAGAGTTCAAAACCTGTCAGAAGGTCAAAACTTCTGGCTAATTTGCAGTGGGACTTGGCAATTAACTAGTTGCATTATATTTTTTAAAATATTGATTAAAAGTAGAAACAGCAAATATTGGAGGGCTTGTGGAATGAGAGGCATTTCATTAAACTCCGTATCTTGACATATGAAGTAGCCCAAACTTTCCGGAAAACAATTTTGAATAATGTGGATAAAAAAGTTATAAATGATGTACTAAAGTATTTTTTTTTACTCAGCAATTCACTCTTGCACATAAAATTCAAGAAGGCCAACCATAGAATTAAAAGTCATATTTGTAAATAAAATATTCTTAGATATATTTTTCATGATAGCAAAGAACTGGGGAAAATATGTGCCCAATTACTTAGGAAATCATTGAGCAAATGGTTGTATTGGAAGATTATTTATATATAAGATTATTTTCAGTAAGGAATGCTTGGGGTGGCTAGGTAGTGCAGTGGATTCAGCACTGGCCCTGTAGTCAGGAGTACCTGAGTTCAAATCCCCCCTCAGACACTTAATAATTACCTAGATGTATGGCTTTGGGCAAGCCACTTAACCCCATTTGCTTTGCAAAAACCTAAAAGAAAAAGAATGCTGACTGAAGAATTCAGAGACCATTCTAATCCTTTTATGAACTTAAGGAGAATGAGGCAAACAGAACCAGGAAAACAATAAACACTTAAAGGAAGTCAAGTTGAATAAACATAATGACACAAAGAACATATAATGAAATACATATATATGCATATACAATATGATATTAAGATATATATATATATTATATTGGATGTGTTCATGTATGTGTTTTTATGTATACATATGCATGTTCATAGAAGACTACTACAGTTACAAAATGTTTCCTATTCTGTTAAATGTATTTACTGTGTTTATTTTGCTTAACTGTTTTATTCATTAGAAGGGAAAGTTCAGTGAGGGCAAGAGTATCATATTTTTGAACTAATAAAAACCACAAATATAATACATTTTTAATAATTCTCCACTAGAACATCTAAGTCAAACAATTTTAATTAAAAGGACCCAGTTCAATAAGCCATGCCTTAGTCCTGTTCTTTAAAAACAAAAAACCAGAACATCATCTTGACTATTTTCCAGCTACTAGTTTATCCGATATGAAAACAAAGAGTTTCATTGACATTAGATTCTGAGCAAGGTCGAGAGCAGAGTATTTTCTTTTTTTAAACAATTTTAAGTGGCAGACTTCACCCATGACCAGAAACTTCATTTCTGGCCCAGGTATGAGAAAAAATAATGGCATTTCCTTAAGCATTTTAAAAATATTTAAATATTAAAACACCCCACAAATCTTAAAGTCAGAACAGAGAACATGTCTCATTCTGAGGAAATGGAGGAAGACAGATTTCTATCACTGTACATACCATGGGTACAAGCTTGAGGAAGCACTAACAGATGCTTGGATTTCTTCACCCAGAACTCTATAGCCTGTTAATTAATTCTCCTTCATCTATTTTTCTCCCTAGGGCTGTTATGCACAATGAATACCACCAACTGTAAAACTCACAGCTGATGACAGAGGTGCTTCTCTAAAAATAGCACAAGCTGTGAGTCCAACCAGTGAAAAGTGGCTCACCCAGGGATGCTGAATTTCATTTCTGCACATGGCAATGAAAATAGCTCTAGTTATGTCTGTATAGTATTCCAAAAAGATTGCACATACAGTAGAAAATTTGATCCCCCAAATGGCAGTCAAACAAAATTCTGTTTCAGTGCATTTGTGTTTTGTAGGCAAAGATGTCTTTTAGGTAGACCCCAAATCTACAGCCATCCTGACCAGTTATTACTTCCTGAAAACTGTGATCCATGGAATTTGCTTTGCTTTGTGTAATAGGTACAAGCATAGGAAAATGGAAGTATTATTAAATTATATTTTATATACTATAGTAGGACTCACTGTATGCATTCTTGTTCTTTTGTAGAACAAATAATGGTTTCATACAAGAAATAGTTCTCTCTGTCTCTCTGTCTGTCTTTCTCTGCTTTTACTCTCTCATACACACACACACACACACACACAAAGATATAGAGTTTCAATGCAAATCAGATTTGAACAATATAAGCTTGGCTGCTTTTGTAGAGATGAACAAAGTTGGTTCATGAGCCATTGAATCTAAGTTTTATTGATTTTGATGGAATTTTTAATCTTTTTCTTAGTTTCTTAATTTTCTTTTGAGATTTTTTTGGGGGAAGGAAAGAAAGAAATATAGGGGAAAAGCTACATGATTTATCCCTCCCCCCAAATCCCCCCTATTTTAAAACAAATTAAATGTTTCTATAATGAATCTAATCATATTGAAAGAAATCTGTTTCTCTAGTTCTGTGGTTTAAGTATGTGGTGAGTATATTCCTATGAATTCAAATATGGTAGAAAGTGATATGGGTAAAATAATCTTGGATATTTAAAAAATACTCCAAGAAAAAATAGAAGGCTTCAATAAATACCATTAAGTACTTTGACTGTACCACAGTCTACTCACCACCTAAATTCAGTGTCCAAGACCTCAGACAGCTTGTAGAATGTCCCAACTTAAGACCTAATCTAATGGGTTACATAGTCATATTAGGGGAGTGCCAAGATATATGAAGTCATCCACAAACACAAGATCCCTGACAACACTTTAATTTGCATCACAAAATTCTCACATGACTTTAACCTCTCTCTCTCTTTTCTCTTCTTCCCTCAGGATAATGAGTTATATATATTCACATATTTTTGGATGAACTTGCTAAAGCAAACAACAAAAAACCCTATAACTCACATGTTCTGCCTTTCTATCACTTGTCTATTGCCTAAGGGTATTTTTAGATAGGGGAAAAGGCTGGGGCTTTTCTTAGGGTTATTGACAATAGATGCCACCTTAAGACCCTCTTCTTGAAGGTTGCTTTGGATTCATGTTTATGGTAATAAATAGAGCTACTTGCACAAATTAAATATGTATCAAAATAATTATTCATTAGCTTTGGCAGTATAAAGTACTTAAATAATATTATTCTACCTGTCTATTTGTAAGTAGTATTTTTTAGTATTAAATCAATTTTAATCAAAACAATATTTTGGTTTTGTCATTCCTTTGGAGGAAGTGAGAGTGACTGATAAAGGGGTCTCAATCAGGAGGACAATATTCAAAAAAATATTTTGTAGTTCTTGTTAACTTTTTTCAAATAGTCTAGCACAAAGATTTGACCAAAGAAAAGCAGAGGCCAAAGATGGCATTTTGTCTTTGAACAGATCCATTTTTTTTTCATTTTTTGTTGCCACTAGGTCAGGATCCAAATAAAATAATAGCCTCTGGGCAGAACCTTTCTGAAAAGATTGCCTCAACTCAGGGCTTTTACTTAACCTTCAAGTAAAGGGAAATAAAAAGATAATGACAAAAATAGACTTTTTTCTACTATCATTAGACAGATCTTATCCTTTTGGACAGAAGGGGAGAGTGAGAACTTAGTTTATTTTATTAGAAACATAACGTTCTTGGAACTTGGAACACACTTGTCAAATACTTGGAAAAAGAGGAAACTTTGGAGAGGTTTTCTTTTCACCCAGTGGGACACATGGAATCAGTTTCAAGGAGCCTGACAGAAAGGGGAAAAAAAATGCTAGGATATATGTGTAAGGTATTTGGCAGGAGTACATAATAAATTCCAAACCTAGTTTGAAGCAACTCTATGTAACAAATGATAGGATTTCAAGTTTAAAACCAAGAACAGGGCAGAAACATGAAGTAATTACCTTAAAATATCAGGATCTATTTCATAAATATCAAGTTTACAAAATATTAATACTTCATAGTGGGTTGCACACTTTATGACTACTTAATAACAGCTACTGAAAGTGACAACTAAGGAGAAGTATCATAGAATAACGAGTAAATTACTAGACCATGAATCAGATGAATTGAAATCTTACTTGAGACAATGAAGAGTTTGGTCACTGTGGGCAATTCAGTTAACCATCTGAATCTTCAGTTTCCTTATGTTAAAATTGAAAAAATAATATATTCTCTATCTACTGTAAAGGATTGCTGCTAGAAAAGTGATTTCCTAAACCCTAAAGTTAAAGTAAAATATGCAATGTCATAGTATGCATAGGGGTTCAAATCTCAATAATGGATATTTGGATCTGAGCAATTTGGTGGATTAATTTTATCCTCATAGACTGCATTGGGTCTTGAAGATAATTTTGCTTTTAGAGACTATTATTAAAGTTCAGCTATCACCTGAGGGCATCTTTTCTTTTTATCTCTTTATTTGCAGTTAGTCCATTAATCCCTTACTAACAGGGGACTGGTTGACAATGAGAAGAGAGCAGGATATTATTAAGTTAGACAACTGAAGTAAAGAGAGAAGAGAAGACAACAATAGACAAATATCCAGGTGCAATAGTACCCTAGAGTTCTGGACCTGGAGTCTGGAATGCATGAGTTTAAATGTGACCCACATACATTTTAGCTATGTGATCCTGGACAATCACAATTTTGTTTGTCTCAATATCTCATTTGTAAAATGAGCTGGAAAAGGAAATAGCAAATAACTCCAAATGAGATCATGAAGTCAGATATAACTGAAAACAAATTCTTTAGAGAAGACCACCATAGACAAATCACTTGAGTCACAATTTTCTGCAGAGTTTGACCTGATGACATGGAAGATGACAATAACATCTGGATAAAGAGCAGAATTCAGGAGCCAAAGACTCTAAGAACTTTAGGAACATGTGGATTTATTTCCAGTTTTGCTGCTAGCTTTATGGATTTTCAGACATGAGGTTAATAATGATTCATATACATCTCACTAAAAGGGGTATTACAATAAAGTATGTGTGTATGTGTATGTCTAAATATATATTCATAAGACACATATATGTCAGTTTTTTAAAATACACAAACATGTATATCTATATATCTACATGTTCCAAACAAATATAATGATAAAGTATGTACAAATATGTAAGTTCTTACATTGTATGTGTGTGTGTGTGTCTGTACACACATGTATACTCAAAGGATTTTTTTTGGTGCAATCATTATATATTACATTTCCTAATATTCTCTTCCTTCTGTATCTTCCAACCAGAATCATCCCTTACACAAAAGGTAATACCCAGTTATATAATAATCAGCTTGTATGATACATAGAGAGCCTAAGTCTGTAAGTAAGTACCTAATCTATTCATTTTGCTCCTGTTTCACTTTAGGGAATTTCTTTTACATGAAAAGTTTTGAGTTTAGTCACAATAGCTCTGAGAGCTCAATTAGCAAGTTACCTAAAATTTACCTTAGATTTATATGTATCCCTAATTCCTAGCCTCTTTGTAGTTGATAAAATGAATTTGGTTGACTTAAAATGATTAGGCAATTATTAAGAAACTTTATTATTTGTATCTGTGAATAGACCAGCATTGGGAGAAGTTGAGGCAAGAGTTGATCTATTCTTGCAAATTTAGGCCTTTATATTCTGCCCCAAGACATTTGAACCATTTCACAAATTTATCGCTTTTGGTCACAGTTCAGTTCTCCTTTTGCTCCTCCCATGTGTGCTGGTAATGCTATGTTTGTTCTAACCTCTTGAATCAAGAATCCCCATATTCTGAATCTCTCTGTTCCTAATTTATTTATTTATTTTTTTGCTTTTATATGAATTGTTTGGAGAATTCTTCTTCTCTCACACAATGGCTTTGATTGATTTATAGAGGTATACGTTTCATGTTGATACTGAGTTCTGACTGACTTAATCAAAAAATTTTCTTACCTAATTGAGCTACAAAACATAAATAATGCTAATACTTACACAAAGGGTTAGTTTAAATGGGGGGGGGGGGAGAAAGTTTGACAAGCCTAATCAACATGTCAAAATCCCTGACATTTTATTCACAGTGATCCATGCTCATAATCTTCAAAACCTCTAACAAAAAAGGGAGATATAATTTATTTATTGTCTTTGGTATCAAAATTGGCCATTATAATTTTATAATATTCAGCTTTAATTATTTTGTTCTTGTTCTTTCTATTTATATTGTGAAAGTTATTCTTCCATGCTTGTGTTTCCTAAACTTTACCTTAGATCGTATGATTTTCCATGCAAAGTCTGTATTCTTCTCTATATTCATAATATAATTTATTATATATGTAGCATACGTAATATTTTCACATGTACCTAGATTAATTATGATAAATGGTGAAATTGTACATTCATATGGCATTAGTTGTTTAGCCATTTCTTAACTAATAATGATCTAATTTGAGCCCAAATTGTCTGTAAATATTTTGGTATAAGTAAGATTTAAAAATAAAATCAGTGACCTGATTATTCTCTTACCTTGTAATGAAACTTGTGGGTTAAGAAATCTGTCAATTTAAGCTTGTAGCATTCCAAATTTTCAGATTAATGTTGTGGATCAAATTCACAGCTCAACCAAAATTGCATGTATTTCCACAACCCCTTTAATTTCAGCTATTCCTGTAATTTTTGAGTTTTTACTGGGTATGAGGTGAAATAAAGTTATTTCAAATTGCATTTCTCATATAATTTGTATCTTTGAGGTTTTTTTATACAACACCAAAGTAAAATCAGTGCATTTTAGAAATCAATTAGATTTATAGAATGAGGTTGAGGGAAAAAAAAATAAAAGATGGTTCAGATTGTCAACCTTCATGACTTGGAAGGTGGTTGAGTGACTAAAATAAATAAGAAAGTTAGGAAGAAAATTATATTTAGAAGAAAAAATTATTCATTTAATCTTGGACATGTTGAGTTTAACATGCTATTTATTGGGCAGAGGAATGGTGAGCTTAGAGAGAAAATGCTGAGCTAGAGCCCTGATCAAGCTGACAGACTTCAACCTCATCTAACAGTGCAAGGTGAGTGTACTGAACAACTTCTGAACCATGGTCTCTTTCAAGGTCAGAATGGCATTCTGGTGCAGACCCTTGGGGAGTAGAACCTACACTCAAGTAAACTGTAAGAAATGATTTTTAATTATGGAAGATATAAATCAAACTTACACATTGCCAGGCAAGGCTCAACCTAGGAAAATTTAGGGTAGATTCTATTAGGATTCTATTAAAGGTATTTACTCATTGCTAATGAAAAGGCACTGACTTGTGATTTGGTGACTTTGATTCCAGTCCTGGTTTTATCATTTTTAGATAAGTTAAATTTCATTTATGCAATGAAATTCAAGGTACAATTACTAAGTTCCTACTATGTGAGACCTGCCGCTGAGTATAACAAATGATGGCCTCTTTCCCTCAAGGGGCTTACATTCTACTTCAGAGTACACTTACACACACACACAAATGTACACATACATGCATGTACATATATGCATGCAGATACAGACACACATACATAATATACATTCACATAACATACATATATGTTTCTATATCTACATCACTATTGATATAGATATAGTACATTATATAAAGCACAAAGTAATTTGTGAAAGGAGGGTGAACTAACAAATCAGTAGATAAGGGAATCTTCATAAATGAACTAGTACTTGAATTGAACCTAGGAAGAAAGTAAGGATAGCTAGAAAGAAAACATGGTCATTAATGCCAAAGATTCATAGGAAGAGTCCTAAGATGAGCTATCAGATTTAGTGATTGAGATTATTGGCAACCTTTGAGATAGCACTTTTTAATTTTATTTATTTAAGGCAACAGGGTTAAATGACTTGCCCAATGTCACACAGCCTAGGTAATTATTAAGTATCTGAGGTCAAATTTGAACTCGGGTCCTCCTGACTCCAGGGCCAATGCTCTATCCACTGTGCCACCTAGCTGCTCTGAGATAGCACTTTTAAAATTGTGTTTATTTTTCATATAAAAAGAATTTTTACCATTTATTTTCAAAACTTTAACTTCCAAATACTCTCCCTTCCTCCCTCCACACTCCCTTATCAAGAATGCAAGGATTTGATATGTCTCCTTCCATCCAATCCCCTCAAAAATGTCTGACTACCCCCTTTCCCAGTTTTCTCTCCCTTCCATCACCACTCCACTTCTCCTATCCCCTTCCCTTCCATTTTTCTGGTAGGACAAGATCAATTTTTATACCTAATTGAGTGTATATGTTATTTTCTCTTTGAGTCAGTTTTTATGAGAATAAGGTTTTACTTACTCTCTTCACTTTGTCCCTCTCCCCCAAGACCCCCGGCCAACTATAAAAGTTTTTTCTTGTCTCTCTTTTATGTGAGACAATTAACCTCAATCTACTTTTCATTTTTTTGGGGGGGTTTTCATCCTTTCATATCAACTCATATCAGTACCCTCCTTCTAACTGCCCTAATAATGAGAAAATTCTTTAGCTTACCAATATCATCTTTCCTTTTAGGAATGTAAACAGTTATGATTTCCTTTTCCTGTTTACCTTTTTTAGGTTTCTCTTAAGTCATGTATTTAAAAGACAATTTTTAATTCAGTTGTGGTCTTTTCATCAACAATATTTGAGTCTCATCTGTTTCATAGAATATCTATTTCCTCCTTGAAGGATTATACCCAGGTTTTCTAGGTAGGTGGCTTTTGGTTGTAATCCAAGCTCTTTTTCCCTCTAGAATGTCATATTCCAAGTCCTCTACTACTTTATTGTAGAAACTGCTAAATCTTGTGTTATCTTGGCTCTGACTCCATGATACCTGAATTGTTTCTTTCTGACTGGTTGAAATATTTTGCAACTTGGAAGCTCTGATCATTGACTAGAATATTCCTGGGAGTTTTCATTATGGAATCTCTTTCAGGAGATGATCAATGAATTCTTTCACTTTCTATTTTAACCTCTGGTTCTAGTATCTCAAGGCAGTTTTCCTTAATAATTTCTTGAAAATGATGTCTAAGCTTATTGTTTATTTTTTGGATCATATCTTTTAGGTAGTCCAATAATTTTTAAAGTATCTGCCATGGGTCTATGTTCCAGGTTAGTTACTTCCCCATGAAATATTTTACATTGCCTTCTATCTTTTCATGCTTTTGGTTTTGTTTTAGTTTCTTGATTTCTTCTTAATCACTAATTTCCATCTGCTCAAATCTAATTTTTAAGGAAATATTTTCTTCAGAGAGGTTTTTGTACCAACTTTTCCATTTGGTCAATGCTACTTTTTAAGATTTTTTTTTCTTTAGCTAATTTTGTGCCTCTATTTTTCATTTGCATAGTTCTGCTTTTAAAGACATTTCTCTCCTTGTAGATTTTTTGTATCTTTTTCACCATTTGGCCTAATCTGCTTTATATAGTAAGGTTTTTTTCCTTCAGTATTCTTATACCAAGCTGTTAAACTTTTTTATGATTTTCTTGCATGAATCTCATTTCTCTTTCCAATTTTTCCTCTTCCTCTCTTACTTGATTTTCAAAATCCTTTTTGAGCTCTCCCATGACTTGAAACTAATTTATATTTTTCTTGGAGGTTTTGGATATAGAATCTTTGACTTCTTTGGCTTCTTCTGTGGAGTATTTTGATCTTCCTTGTCATCATATTAACTTTCAATAGTCAGATTTTTTTCCGTTGTTTGCTCATTTTCCCAATCTATTACTTGACATAACTTTTTGTTAAAATAGGACTCTACTTTCAGAGTGGAGGGCATAATGTACCAAACTTCATGGATTTTGTGTAGCTGTTTTCAGAGATATTCCTAGGGACCTCTTAGTTTTCAGTTCTTCCAAGATGGTGTGATCTAAGAAGAAATGTTAACTATTCTCCTGACCTGTGCTCTGGTCTATGAATCACCATAAACATGCCTGAAAACTGTGAGGAGAGTACCTACTTCTCTGAGGCAACAAGCCCAGATGTACTTTTCTTCTGCACCTGCTATGCAGATGTGAAATCTGTACTGGAATACAGACAAAGCAACAGAGGCCTGATACAGGACCAGAAAAGAAATCCTTGTAATCTCCCCCAACCAGGCATTGGATCCCCTCACCATCTGTGATTGAGAGCCCTGTAAGCAACTACCACTATGGCTATCTCAATGGCTCTCAAGACCTGACCCTGGTTTGCTGGGTTCAGAGCTGTGCTTGTACAATCTATGCTTGTCTGTGCTTCACTCTCACCCAAGAGAGACAGAGCTTTTCTGCTGACCTTCTAACTTGTCTTTGGTGTCTTTGGGCTGGAAACCAAGACTGACACCCTCAGTTGCCCTGAGGCCTGTTGCTGGTTTTCTGTGGCCTGATCTGTACTGGGAAGGCCTGCACTGGACAGTGTTCCCCTCTTACCCTGGCATGAAAGACCCCATCCCCTTCCCATCTACCTTGCCAACCTACCCAACTGCCCTGGGCTAGAAAATTGTTTTATTTTGTCTTTTTGTGGGTTCTGTTGATTGAAAATTTGATTAGAATCATTATTTAAAGATATTTGGAGGGTTTGGAGAAGAGCTCAGGTGAGTCCCTTCCTTTACCCACCATTTTGGCTCAACCTCTTAGAGACAGCACTTACAGCAGAGTAGCAGGGTCAGAAGTCATACTGCATGGGATTGAGAAAAGGAAGTGAGGAAATATATCATTGAATGTAAACAGCTCTTTCTAGGATTCTGGCAGAGAGAAGTATGATAATATGAGGCAATGGAATGTATTAGGTGAAAGGCTTTTTTGGGGGGAAGGGTACTTGTTTATTTATTGTGGTATGTTATAAACTTAAGTATGTTTGTAGGCAATGGGTAAAGAGTCAGTTGCAAGAGAAACACTGAAGATAAACAAGAGAGGCAATGTTTTTTGTTGTTGTCTTTCTTTTGTTTTTTTACAAAAGCTCTCATGGAATATTGATGAGAATTGGAATCAAGGCTAACATTATAAGGGTTAGCTTTCCTAAGAAGGTTCACCTCTTCCTCAGACACAGCAAAGGAAATGAAAAAAGGGAAAGGTTAGAGGAATTTTTATGATCTGAGGAATATTCACATATTCCCAATAGTCTTTATTTTATATAAGAGTAGGTAATGTATGAGGGATATAAATAGAAGAGGAAACCTGGGAAAAAGTAATGAATTTCTGTGAATAGTGACTAAGATTAGATAATGTGAATTTATAGTTGACTTAATTGGCATAGTCAGGGTTCTTAGATAAGTCATTTAACCTACCTGGGACTTGGTTTCCTGATATGAAAAATAAATGGATTCACCTAAAAATCTGAGATCTTCTTTCCAGATTACATGGTTCTATATCCCCTTAGTCATTTTATTCTTCAAATAATGGCAACTCACCACTACCCAACTCTATCCCAGAGTTGTTTGATTGTCTTCTAAACATCTAGTAGACTCCTCCAAAGATTGTTATTTCCATTCATATAATTTCTGATTTAACTTTACTAATCTATTTGCTGTTAATTCCTTTCCTGACTATGACTTTCATTTGCTTTGCCACAGGAAGGGAATACTTTGCTCTCTCATTTCCACAGCTTAGCTTCAAGACTAAGCCCAAATCCCACCTTCTGCAACAGTCTTTTCCTTACTAATCCACTTGTTGTTGATGACTTTGTTTTGAGATTACATTCCATCTATGGCCTATCTCTCTGTCTTTCTGTCTATCAATCATTATTTACATATTGTTTCCCTCATTAGAATATAAATTCCTGGAAGAAAGGACAAGTGTTTTTGCTTTCTTTTCATTTTTTTAAATAAAAATTTATTTACCTGGGCCCCACTATCTCTGCTATGTTTTCCCTAGATGCATGCTATCCCTTTAAGATTATGTATTAGTCTTCAGAGATGATTTCCTACCTTTTTTGGTTTTAATGAGAAAATCAAGGTTAAGGAACTTGCTCAGGATCATCCAGCTAGTAAGTGTCTGAGGCCAAGAACTTTCACATTTTAATTTAGATGATAAATTAAACCTGAAAATTTTGAGGACTGTGACCAGCCAGTGATAAGTTATTAAGTTTGAACATGAGAAACTGGGTATGCCCTAAATCAACTACTCTATAGATGTTCACAATTTCTACTGATATGTAAATTCAGTCTTTATGCTAGTCAGACTTCCAAAAGTCTATGAAAACTCAAATTGATTGCCTATAGCTAGTGGTAATGAAGGAAATAGTCACTGATTCATTCCAAATTATATCTCCATCATTCTGAAACAAGCATCATAGAATCACAGGTTTTTATAGTCAGAAGGATCTTAAGAGACTTTCTCTAGTTCATCTTGTCATTTTACAGAGAAGAAAATGGAGAATCCCTATTAATAATTTTGAGTAGGATGGACCCCCCAAACACCTTAAAACCCCTATTGAGGATGTATTTTTTCCATTTATGATTTTCATTAACTTTCAAAGTTATTCTTGATTTTCATTTGGATCAATTTTCACATAAACATGTAAGGGTATGAGAAGACACACAATGTGATTCATCTTGGGTCCTGTATCCTCTTAGACTGACATCTCTGATTCTTGACTATGGAGTGGTGAATCACTGCTGTTCACTTCTGGTTCTGTAAGAGTGCTGAAAGGTAGTTTTACTTTTGTTAGTCACAGGGCAAATGGGTCTATGTGTTAAAGCATCAAGGGTGTGTGTATTTCCAATTTCCTATCAACAGTGTTCAGGACTATTGAAAGGGTCTTAAATTCACCAGATTTAATTCTGTAAAAATGATTCTATTTCAAATTACACCCATAGACAAACTTTCCTGACATAGTAAGGAATCACAACTTTGATAAGTGACTTGATATTCTATTGTCAATCACATTGGTTTCCCTAGGACATCACAACATTCTTTTTCTTCGACCATAGCCCTACTCACTTTACAGTTTCTGAAAAGTGTGCTTCATGAAGGAAGTGGCATTGCATTTCCCACTTAAGTGCCAATACCTGGCACCATTATCTTCCACTGGTGTTAAGAACACAGGAATGTGACAATTAACACCATGTGAGAGGGAACTAAAGGAACAAGTGAGAGGAAAAGGTCAGGTATGCCCTTGCTAATGAGAGCAAGAGGGAAACCACAGCCAAAAATCTCAAAGGAGCTGATAGTTCAGCAACAAGATTTTACTTTACTGAGGATTAATTCAAAAAACACTAACTTATCCTGCCACCCCCAACCTTTCTCAGGGAATTCAGTTTGAAACATTTGACTCAAGGTGAATAGATTTGCATAGATTTCCTTGTGAGTCATTTTCATTAATTTAACTGGCTCTCCTTCCTCTCACCAAGAAATCATGATGCCACTGTGAATTTGACAAGAACACATATGGAAATTGGAAATTCTTATGAAAAGCAATGTTAATTTGCAAACAGGCCTTGATTCTCTTCTCCAAAATGTGGAGTCAAGCAGAAGAGGATGAAAGAGAAGAAGCGATATGAGTGTTTTTCTTATGTAACTCATGAGTCTTAAGAAAACAAGACCTTTATGAGCTTATGTGCTCATTACATAATTGTAGCATGTGAAATCAGCTGTGTTTAGATGGGTAGCATATGCTACCAGGGAACTCAGGGACTCTAGAATGTAATGCCTGCCAGCTGCCTAGTATTAATGCTTTCTTTTTGGAATGGAAACTATATGCCCATCTTTCACATCAAACTGAAGAACACAAAGAGAAAGGTTCTTGTTTCCAGGAGCCAATAGTGGTATTTAGCTGACCTTGACTTTGGTTCACTGGAGAATATTCTTGGGAGTCTTTTTCTCACTTGCCTATTTAGGCATGTTATTTCCTGTAAGGCTGGGGAAATACAGCTTAATGGCAAACTCAACTAGTCACCAATATAGTTGGGAAGGAAACTCCAACCACTCAGCCTCCCTAAAGACTAAAAAAAGTTTCCTTTTCTTTTAGCAAGACAGCTCATGACACTAGAGGAGGATCTGATTTTTCATAATGTATTTAAGCTCCTAGGTTTAGCTCATATAGTTTGAAAGTTTCATATATAAATATATATTAATATATGTGTATGTGTATTTACATATATGTAAATACACATACACATAAGTATATACATATATAGAGTCTATCTATGAATATATTACATATAAACAGGTATATAATTATACACATATATTTATATTTATATGTATAGATGTCCTCATAGAGAACACAAATATATATTAATACAATATATTAATACATATAAAAGCTGCTTGTATTCTCTAAGAAAAGGTTAGACTTGAGGTCTGGTTTTCTGCTCTCCCATGTGTACCCCTGAGAAAACAAAGTAAGGAGCAAGAGGGAATGGATCCTGAAATATTAGTCCTAGAAGGGAAATTACAAGACATTGAGTAGGAGCAGCTAGGTGACATAGTAGATAGAATACCAGCCTTGGAGTCAGGAGGACCTGAATTCAAATCTAATCCGACACTTGATAGCTACTAGTTGTATAACTTTGGCCAAATTGCTTAACTCCACTGTCTTGCAAACTCCTGACTTTTCCCTCCCCCACTTCTGCCAAAGTCATTGAGAATAGCTCCATTTGGTATAGGAGAAAAAACTGAGTAACAAAGAGATGAAGTGATTTGTTCAAGGTTCCCTAGAAGATTAGTGGCAACATAAGAATTAAAAACTTCCACTATATTGTCTTTTTTTACTTCCCCAAGCTGCTGGTGCACATACATCCAAATCTTCTTGTGTTTATTTTGTGTGCATTCAAAAATGATTATTTACATACATGTTCTCTTCCTCAAATATCATTTAAGTTCCATTAGGATAAAAGTGTCTTCATTTCTGCCTTTTTGATCATATTACTTAGTCCACAGTAGACATAATAAATGCTTTCTGATTGACTAATTAATCCATTGCTCTATTTGATCCAGATTGAAATTTTGAATATTTTTTCAAAAGTGAAATTTTAAAATGCTATAGTTTTTCTTAAATTTATAGATATTTTTATTTAAAATGCTTATGCAATCAACATTTTCACTTGCCCAGAATATACTTTTTATTTATTAACCTATTTAACCTATTTATTTATTAACCTATTTAATGTTGAAATGCATTGAATTGACAAGAATTTTATCAATAGTTCTGAATTTCTCTACCCTTTCTGTCCTACCTTGCTAAGACAGCAAGTAATCTGATAAAAGTTATAAATACACAATCACGTTAAACATATTTCCATATTAGTCATGTTATGAAAGAAGAATCAGAATTAAAAGGAAAAAATGGAAAAGAAAAAAATTAAAAGTGAAAATTGTATGTTTGGTCTGCTTTGTACTTTGTACTTTTCTCTCGGGGTGTGGATGGCATTTTCCATCACAAGAATTTTGTATTTTTCTTATTGTAGTGCTGAGAAGAGATAAATATATCATAGTGGATCATCACACAATGTTGTAGTTAATGTGTATAATGTTTTTCTGGTTCTGCTCACTTCACTCAGCATGATTTTTCCTGAAATCTCCTTGATCATGATTTCTTATAGAATAATAATACTCTATAACATTCGCATAACAAATACTGTTTTTATCCATTCCCAAATTGATGAATACTCAATTTCTAATTATTTGTCACTATGAAAAAGATTATTGATAGGCATCTATATTTGGTTTTTGTGTAGCTTTCATTTTTATAACATTTCCTGAGAAAAACAATCCCTTCTCACTCCTTTACTTCTACTCACTATCAAAGCCAGTTTTCAAAACTGGAGAAAATATCAAGCAAGAAGAAAAAAATAACCAAATCTAATATGGCAGACCCACAATTAGAATTACACAAAACCTAGCAATGGATAAATTAAAAGACCACCAGTGTTAGAACCCTACATATCAAAACCAAAAGAACTGGAATTGTAGCCAAAAAAGCAAAATTAACCATCATCTTGAATGAAAGGGAAAAAAAAAGACATTCAATGAATTAATTGCCAGACTTTTTTTGCTAATATCCCTGAAATTAATAAAAAAAATTAGCATACAGGATTGAAGAGAAATGTTAGTTAAACATCAAAGACTAATTACAAGGGACTCAATAAGGACAAATTGCTATTTAGTCATGGAAATGTAAATCACATGTTCAAGCTTGTTACCAGTAATTGGGTAGTTTTAAGGAAAGATTGGGGTAGAACTGAGTAGAATGAAATTCTAAAAAACTAAAATAATGTATGAAAAAAACAAAAAAAAAGATTTTATCTTTTGCAAATGAGGTGTGAGAGGAAGAATTGATACAAAGGAATTAGAATGGAAGTAGAACTGGTAGTTCTGTTTGGGAATGGGTTAAAGAGGGAAAATACAGAAACATACACACACAAATTCAGAAAGAAATTAGAGGAGGAGATAGCAAGGGTACTGAATTAGAGGATGAGGGAATAGGATTAAGGACTATATAGCAAGGTATGATGGATGGGAAGTACAGTGGGTATGTAGGTGAGGGATTCTTGGGAGAGTCAAGGGACAAGAGGGCAAATACCACTATTTATTGGTACAGAAATTTACAATTATACACTATATACAAGACAAATAAAAAAGAAATTATACTCATACTTTGATCCTCTAGGTCAATTTTTAAACATTAAACCTTACTTACCTATTATTTACCCTCATTAGGGTTGTTTATATATGAAAATATTAGTGTGTTTGATTTTTTATTGTGAAATGCAAAAATGGGGTGATTCAATCAGCCTTTTGAAATGTGAATAGTTTTACTAATGGTCATTAATGACCTGATAATTAATGCAGAATCTTTTAGTAAATCAATTAAGTGACAGATATTTCATCTGCCTATCATCTCCATTAGAATCATGAATTTATTGAATTTTAAAATTGAATGGAACCTCAGTGGTCATCTAGTCTAACCCCTAGCTGAAATCTGAATTTCATATTTTACAGCATCCCCCTCAGTTGCTTATCCATTTTCCTCAATTCTTTACATTGATGGAGAACTCATTGTTGCAAGGGTCAGCTTATTTCATTCTAGGAAAACTTTCACAGTGAGAAGGGGGTGCCTTATATTCTGCTGAAATTGCTTTTCTTATAATTCTACTCATTGGCTCTAGGTTGTATTAGAATGAAAATTCACTTAGAAATGAAGTCTATCCACATTCTTTTTTAAATTTCTTAGACATCTTTATAACTATCCTTTGAAATATTTCCAAGTTATTATCATTTTCCTTCTTTTGAAAAAACCCAACATTGTACACAGTGTTTAGAGATGAAAGAAATCATAGTTGAATTTATTCAGTTTGAATTTCCTCCCCCATTCAAAAATACTTTCAAATGGAGTAACTTTCTGCTGATTATAAAGGAAAAATTAGCTCTTCCTATAATCAATATTTAAAGATGCTATATCCATTGAACACAGAGTTACATCTCCTTTCTCTACACCTTATTACTTGCATTTCTTCAAGTCTGGATTATTCTGCTTTTTCACTTTCACCATTTAGTTGTCCTGGCTTCCATCAAGATTCCCATAATTCCTTGTTACAAAGGGAGAATTTACTGATACTCTCCACATTTTCTATTTCTAACTGCTAGTGCTTTCACTTATCCAGTTACCTTTCATATAAAAGGTATACACTTTTTATATACCTAGGTGTTTACATATTACTTCCTTCAATAGTATGTGACTGAACAGGAGATCCATATTTTGCCTTTCTTTGTATCTACAGTGATTAACACGGCACCTGACCTAGAGTATGCAATTAAAAAAAAATAAAAAATAAGTGTTGATCCACTACTTGTGTCAATTATTAGTGATATGTTTTAGCTTCCAAAAATGTTTGATGTGTTTGTCATCTCCAAAGGGCTTTAGCTTCTAACATATCTACTTAATAAATGAATAAATGGTAGGGATAAATAAACTTTGGCATATTCTAGGAATGACTCACATGAGGTAAGTGTTATAAAAAGAAATGACTTGCAAATGAAAATGACCAGTCATCTAGCAAACAATTAGAGGTAGAGTGTTAGCATCAGAACAAGGAAGATCTGAATTTAAATTCAGCCTTAAATATTAGTGTGTAATACCGAGCAAATCACTTAACCTCTATTTGCCTCAGTTTCTATGTGAAGAATGAAGAAAATAATAGTAATAATAGGGTTGTATGACAATAAAATGATAATATAGATGAAGTGTTCTATAAACCTTAAAGTTCTACAAATGAAGGTTAGATATGATGATGATGAAGATGAAGATGATGATGATGGTGATGGTGATGGTGATGGTGATGGTGATAGTGATGGTGATGTAATGAATAGCCAGGGCATTTAATTGTTTTCCAAAGAATCATTAAAGAATCAGAGGAAAACTTCTGGCATGTTGGACAGATTGTCTCTAGAGACCTTATGAAAGGATTTAGTTGAGCTCCTGCTGAGTTCATTAGACAACTTTTGCATTAAGCAAGCCTAGAAGTTTGGCTTCAGACCAGTGTGCTTACTGCCAGAAACTACCAACACGGCCAAGAAAAAACATGCCTTGCCAATACCAAGGACAGACTCCAGAGATGGATCAACCAATAGGTGCTCTGGCAAGGAAAACTTGGCAGCAGATATATTCATTGGTAGCATTGTAAAATGACTGTAAACATTTTTGTAGATGCTCTATAGGCAATTTCTTCTGAGAATAGGTGACTGAGTGAACTCCTGTATTGGAAATGTTATTTTTCATGAGACATTCTACTGGAACACTGATGATAGTCATCCCTTCCCCAAAGTCATAGAGACAAAGGTAGACATCAAAGTGGATAAAGGTATCATCCTCTAGCAGGTGGTGAAACTACCACTCAGGGTCTGAAGGGACTGAATTCCCTCTGTGCCCAATCTAATGAGGATGGAGCTGATTTTGTCAAATAGTGTTGTGTACTAATGATTGGGGAAAATGCTTCTTTCCCAATTGTCTTCATGGAGAATGCAAATATGCTTGACAAATATGCCAGCTTTTGCCAGTAGGCTGGCATTGTTCCCCTTGCAAAGACAGAAATCCTCCCTGTTAGAGATCATGATCTGAAAACTTATCAGTATGTCTCTGAGAAGGTCCTAGTTGCTGTCTACAAGCATCTCTGAGTAACCATTATATTTCACTGGAAGAATCTTGCTGAAACCTAACAGGGTCAACCCTGGTCACGTCTGTGCCCGGAAATATTCACATGAGGCGATTGCAATGGCAACTATAATTGCCCTTTGATAGACTGTGCCTCCTGTGGTCAATGGGATCACTTTCTTGTCTGGGGGTCAGAGAAAGGAGGATATCTCCATCAACCTCAATGTCATCAATACCTACTTCTTGCATAAGCTATGGATACTGTCCTTTTCTGGGTATTCCCTAACACTTTAGGCCATTCTCTACAGTTCAGAAGGAGGCTGAAATCCCAGAATTTTGTGCTCACCTCTCCTATCACTCATAACTTGTGTAGTATTGCTGCCCTTTGGGCAATCTTGTGACCCCTCCTCCACCCACTTTTTTCAATAAACAACTATTTAATGAGGAATAAAAATAACATTTGAATGAGACATATTGATAGTCCAGTGATGGAAGGACCAGGATCCAATGAAGAAGAGGCAGCACTATCAGATCATAACTGCATTACAATTTCAAAGTTCCCTTGAATCAGTACTCATATTTGAATCAGTACTCATGTTCAGAGTACAAAGACTTTGTAAAATTGTGTTCTTATTGAAGTTTAATTCTTTACATTTTATCAAATTTTCCCAGTGTCCCAAGGTTACACTGAATTCTGATCCAAACTTTCCCATAGGTTAGTGCTCTCTTTAATTTTTCAGTAAATGCTCTTTTTTCTCTCCTCTGAGTCTGTGACAAAATGAGAAGTCATTAAACTTCATAACAATTATCAAGAAATGAACTGCATCCACATACTTTTTAATTTCTTAGACTTCTTTTGAAAGCTGCTAAATCCTCTAGGTTAGAACTAAAAATCATTATCCAAGATCAACTAGGTGGCATAATGTATAGAGTAATGAACCTCAAATCAAGAAAACTTAGTTTGAATTCTGCCACAGAAAATAACTTTGTCACCCTGAGCAAGTCACTTATACTTTCTAAGCCTCAATTTCCTTATCTATAAAATAGGACTGACAATAGCACCTGTTATGAAGATGAAATGAAGATTTTTGTATAGTGTTTTGCAAACCTTTGAAAGTCCTTATGTAAATTCTGGCTAGGATTATCTTAAGTACAAAGCTGTAGCCAGATGCATATCAAACTGCTGAATTGTGTGGATCATATTTTGCTGCTACATGGATGAACATTTTTTTTAACAAAATGAATCTTTCTGATTTGCTAAAGTAAATATAGCTTACATCTATCACTTGTCCTTAATCCATTAGACCTGTCATTCTGTCATTGGAAGAGAAAAAAATTTCCCTTAGATAACCATGCTAATCATTTCTCAGTCTTCTCATTAACATTTGAAAATTGATTTTCTACAGCATTATCTCATCATTTTATGAAATATCCTTCCTTTTCATCAGTCAGGGTCCCTGAAATGAAGTTGTAGATCCCCTATTCTATGACTCCAAATATGGGTGGAATAGTTCATTAGCTTCAGTCTTCCAAGAGGATTGAGCACAATCTTAAACATCAGACCTTACTAGACCCAGGTTTCACTCACTTTTAACCTAAGGACAATATAATATCATGTCATTCCCTCTGATACTTTAGAGAGTCTCTATTAGAGAAAAAAGTTAGGGTTAAATCACTGGAAGAGAAGAAAAAAAGAACAGAACAAAAAGAGACATAGAACCAGTTACTTGAAATCTCTGGATTTTGGAAATGTAAATCAAGTAAATATTTAATCAGTGGCAATTATGCACTAGAAGCCAGTTAGATGGTGTGGGAGATAGAGAATGCTGTCCTGGTGTGAAGAAAACTTATCCTCCTGAGTGAAGGAGATCTTTCTTTGTCTTGTACAATGACTACAGCCTTTTCTATGATAATCTTCTGTCTACTTTATATGTATACTTAATGATTTGTATGTTGTCTTTAAAAACTAAAATATAGGATTCTTGACATATAGGATTTTTGCCTTTTTGTGTATACCTAGGATTTAGCACAGTATCTAACACAAGGTATTGAAAACCTTCCTCTACTGTTTTTAAAATATATGTGTGTATATGTATATATATACATACACACACATATGTGTGTGTATGCATTTGTATGTGTGTGTTCATAATCTTGAATACTAGTGTAAATCTTGTCTGTTCACTGGTTTTCGGCCTTGTTGTCACATAACTGGCCCACCTCCTTTTCTAGACTTTTTATAGATCAGTGCTTTAACAAAATTTCTTTAGAAACTCTACTCTAGAGCAAAACTTGCTCTAGTCCTTGAAGTAGTATAAAAAAGCTGATATTTGACTCTGAACTGGTATCAGAATTCTAGATGAAAATAAAAATGAAAAAAACTGAATGAATCAAACTCTTATTTTGACTCCTGTTTCCTTCTGGCCAATGCTCTGTGAGAGAACCGTTCTGGCAAAAAAAAAGTGAGTAATAAAAATAATAATGTGGCATAATGCGTTTTGCTTTCATGCAGAAAATATTTTTATTTCAGTTTGAGTCATTTGAAATTTTGTCTCTTTTAACACTAAAGTATTTCATGATTTTCAATCATATTTGAATCATCAGGAAAATATTGTTAAAATTGGTTCTGTATTGAAGTGAATGTCCAATGATTTTAAAAAGACTACATTATTTCCCAACATGTCCCAGATCATTCCCATATATTCTGGATCCAGCTCATTAGCTAATTATATCCAAGATATATACTGATAGAATAACTAAATTGGTTCTTGTCCAATTGTAGGTCTGAATTTGTGAATTATTTATCCATCATTCCTTTTGGTCTTCCACTACCAGACCAATCTCTTTTAAGAAAACATGGATTTCATTGAGAAGCACTGTAGTGTTCCAAGATTTGAAGTAACTCACATAATATAATCAACAACTATTGTATAATGGGACAACATTTTCTTACAAAATAAGTCATGAAACTGTAGCATCAAATAAATATTACCTTTGCAAACAACTTTTCCCTATACATACTTTGTTTTCCAGAGTGATTCAAATAGCTTTTATTAAGATAGCCTTAACAAAAGGAACACCTCTCTCTTAAAAGGAGAGGAGTGAATAATCCCAGAATCTCTAGGTCTTATGTGCTCTTTGAAAGTCCTACCCCTTTATGCCAAACATTGGCTGGGGTCACAATCTATTTAATACACTTACCCCCATATATTTGCCCTGCTGGGCTCATTTTGCTAATGAGCACAGTGCAAAGGAGAAGGACTCAGACCCTAGGTTAATTCAGAACTGGGTGGGGCAGAGCTAATTTAATCACAGGTTTTGATCAGGTTAAGACTAAGTCTTTTGTCTTACCCCCACATACCAGCCCATAGGCACCAATATAGGCAGACTCTAGTCTTTGTAATGGAAACTAACAATCTCCATTCACATTCTTGTGGGACACAAACATCCCTATATTCCTCACTTGAAGCTTTTTTCCCATATAGAAGTTGACAATTTGCATTTCTGCCTTTGAAAATTGTTCATGCTTTTGATCATTCATTATATCCATTCTTTATTTGCTTGTATGTAATCTGGACCTCTTCTGTATATATTTTGTAAATGAGACTTTTATGAGGTAAACTTGCTGAAAATATTTCCTTCTTCAGGTACTTCCTTTTAAATTTTAGATGCATTGGGTTTTTCGAGTGATAAAATTTGCCATTATTTTTCCTGTGATTCTTTCTGTCCCACATTTGGTGATAAACTCTTCCATTATCCATAACTATATCTTCTCCATGTTTCCTTTACTTGAGATTTCATACATTCTCTTTTTAATGGTTTTTGCAAGGCAATGGGTTTAAATGACTTGACCAAGGTCACACAGTTAGGCAATATTACATATCTGAGGTAGGATTTGAACTCGGGTACTCCTGACTCCAGGGGCAGTGCTCTATCCACTGTGCCACCTAGCTGCCCTGATTTCATACATTCTTAAGGGGTTAATCTTGATCTACAATATGAGATGCTGGCCCATATCTATTTTCTGTTTTATAGCATTCCCACTATTTTGTAGTAAGTAATAAGCCACCTTAAGATTAGAGGTCCTTGGATTAATTAAATTCATCATTGCTAAACTCATCTTTTGTATATTATGCCTCTGGTTTCTCAATAACTATTTTCTAAGTAGTCTGGAATTATTGCAGATTTGATCCTAGTAAGCCTCCTTCCTGAAATATAGGAAGAAACTGTGAGAAAGAGAAAGGATACTCTCAAGATTTTCATGTCACCAATGGGGTGAAACAAGTATGTGTTCCTGCTCTTCAGCATGATGTTTTCAGCTGAGGATGAGCATGGCCTCAAGGTCAGCTACTGTACTGTAGGTAAATTTTTCAACTTCAAAAGACTTCAGAGTAACACTAAAATAGAGGAAAAGTTGGTGTATGATCTTCTATTTGCAGATGATGGTGCCTCAGTACAGCCTTTGAAGCTGAGATGCAACAAAGCATGGATCTATTCTCTGATGTTTGTGCTCATTTTGGTCTGACAATTAACACCAAGAAAACCCAGGTGCTCCATCAGCCTGTGCCACAACAGCCACATGTGAAAACATTGATCACAGCAAATGGAGAAGTTGTGAATACTGTGAACAAGTTTACTTCGCTTGGCAGTGTCCTTTCCAAACAGGCACACATTGAAAATGAGGTTGACACCTGCATTGCCAGAGTTAGCTCAGTATTTGGCAGGCTCCAAAAAAAGCGTCGGAGAGAAGGACAATCAGATTGACCACCAGACTGAAGGTCTACAGAGCCATTGTGGTAACCTTCTGACTGTATGAAATCTGAACAATATACCAAAGTCATCTCAGAAAACTGATTCACTTCCTTTTGAATTGTCTAACCAAGGTTCTGAAGATCACCTGGCAGGAGAAGGTATCAGACAATGAGGTCTTTTCTCAAGGAAAACTGCCTAACATTTCAAAGTTGCTACAGTGAGCACAACTTCGATGGGCTGGACGTGATGTTAAAGTACCAGCCGTATGCTTACCAAAAAGACTATTTTATGGAGAACTCACATATGGAAAGTCACAAGGCAGTCAGAAGAAGTGGTACCAGGACACCCTAAAAGTGTTAGTGGAGCTGTGAACTCATCGAATCCCTCTGGAGAGCAATTTGGAACTATGTGCAAAGGGCAGCAAAGATGTACATATCCCCCAGTCTAGCAACACCACCACTGGGTCTATACCCCGAAGAGATCATGAAAAAGGGCAAAAACATCACCTGCACAAAAACATTCATAGCAGTCCTGTTTGTGGTGGCAAAGAACTAGAAATCAAGTAAATGTCCATCAATTGGGAAATGGATTAACAAACTGTGGTACATGCATGTCATGGAACACCACTGTTCTACTAGAAACCAGGAGGGACAGAAATTCAGGGAAGTCTGGAGGGACCTGCATGAACTATTTATGAGTGAGATGAGCAGAACCAGAAAAACACTGCACACCTTACCAGCAACATGGAAGTGATGATCAACCCCGATGGACCTGCTCACTCCATCAGGGCAACAACCAGGGACAATCTTGGACTATCTGAAGTGGAGAACACCATACGCATCCAGAGAAAGAATTGTGGAGCCCGAACAAAGACCAAAGACCACTACCTTCAATTTAGGGAAAAAACCCCATTATCCTATTATGTAATTTTGCCATATCCTATACTCTATTTCTCCTTCCCAAGGATATAATTTCTCTCCCACCACACCCAACCTGGCTCATTGCACAACACTGAAACAATGTATAGACTGGCAAATTGCCTCCCTGTGGGGGGGAGGGGATGGAGCAAGACTAGGGTGAAAACCTCAAAACTCAAAATAAGTAAAATCTCTGGGGAGAAAAATCTACTATTAAAGGGGGAAAAATGGGCATGAGGACTTCCAGAGCCAGGATGGCAAGGTGGATTTTCCCAAATTCCTAATCTGGATTTTACCAAATTCTCTTCCAACCAAACTTGTAATAAGACCTCAAAACTAATTTTGGAGCTTTGAAGCAGATTACCAACCTAGGACAGCTTGGAGGGTGAACAGAAAAGGTCTGTTTCACTGTGGTGGGAGGAAATATACTTAAATGAGCAGGTCACTGGTAGGACCCATCTTAGAGAGCCATGGAATATTTTAGGGGAGTCCTAAGAATACATAATTTTTCACAACGGAATCCATCTAAACCTCCTTTAAATGCATTAAAATTAACCACTATGCAAATCTGAAGCATGGATTTTTTTTTCAGGAAGCAACCTATGAAGACTTTTAACCTGTGCTTTCCCATATTCAGAAGTTTTTGCTGTTTTTCTTTTTTTTAATTTTGCTTTTGTGTTAAGCTTTTTTGACTTACAGTATTCTAAGAAACATGTGATCCTTAAGTTCTCATGTTGTTTTGGTATTTATTATATAGAGAGATTCTCTCTCTCTCTTTTTAATATTACTTCTTTTTGTTTCTCTTCTTTTAGATTGTCATTTACTTTAGGACATTTTTATTGACAAATTATTCCCTTTTGTTTCTATGGAAAGAAGTGATCTTGTGAATTTACAATTTTTTCTCCTTTTCTGCTAATTATTTCTGCTTAGGAGGCTATTTTGTCATTTCTTCTTTGCCAACCTTTCTAGATTCTGATTATCTTTAACCATTCTAAAACATTCTGATCTAGATCCATCCTTTCTTGGGAATCCACAGTGTTCTGTTTTTCATCAGGTGTTTGTTCCTTTGTCTTTCATTGGAAAGACTAAGAATGATTTATACTCTCTTAACTGTATTGGTACTCCTTATTCTTATTTTAATATCTCATTGCTTGGATTTAAAAACTGGCACACTAGGCTTTTAAATTAAATTTTTATGCTGTATTTTCCTCAAATCTTCCCCTGCCCCTTTTTTGAGAAGGCAAGTAATTTGCTTTGGATTATACATGTACAGCCATGAAAAACACTTCCCTATTAGCCATGTTACAAAGAAAAAGAGACAAATTTTTAAAATAAAAAAAATACTTGGGTCTCTATTAAGACTTCATCAGTTCCTTCTCTGGAAGCATACAAGATTTTTCATTGTATGTCCTTTGGAATTGTTTTATATCAATTTATTTCTCAAAATAACTCAGTTAATCCTCCCGCTATATTGCCACTTCTGTATACAATGTTCTGGTGCTACTCACTTCTCTTTGTATCAATTCATATTCTTGTTCACTTATTCCCCAATTGAGGAACATTTCTTCAATTTCCAATTTTTTTTGCTACCACAAAAAGAGCTAATTTTTTTTTGTACATATAAGTCCCTTTTTCTCTTTATAGTCTGTTTGGAATATAAATGTAGTAAAGATATTGCTAGCTCAAAGGGTGTGTCCAGTTTTATAACCCTTTGGGTATAGTTTCAAGTTTTTCTTCAGAATAGATTAGTTCATGGGGCAGCTGTGTGGTACAGTGGATAAAGCAACTGGTTCTGGAGTCAGGAGGACCTGAGTTCAAATGTGACCTCAGATACTTAATAATTTACCTAACTGTGTGGCCTTGGGCAAATCACTTAACCTTACTACCTTTTTTAAAAAAAGTAGATCAGTTCACAACTTCACTTACAGTGCGTTAGTGTTCCAATTTTCCCATAGGTCCTAGTATTTATCATTTTATTTTTCTTTCACATCAGTCAATCTTATAGATGTGAGGTAGTACCTCAGAGATGTTTTAATTTGCATTTCTCTAATTGTAATTTTGATCATTTTTTTTCATATGAATAAATATATTTTTAATTTCTCCTTCTTTAGACTGCCTGTTCTTAGCCTTTGGTCATTTATCAATTTGATAATGGCACATTTACTTTTAAATTTGACTTAGTTCTCTATAAATTTGAGAAACGAGACTTTTATCAGAGAAACTTACTGTAAACCCCACGCCCCCATTTTCTATTTTCTTTCAGCTCTTGGCAGCACTGATTTTATTTGTGAAAACTTTTTAGATTTAATTTACATTCAATTTAATTATACACGTTATAACCTGCAATACTCTTATTTCTTATTTGGTCATATATTCTTCTTCCTATATCCATAAATGTGACAGGTAAAAATTTCTGATTCCCTAACTTTTCTATGAAATAATTCTTTTGTCCAAATAATGTACTTCTTATATTTGTATTAGGTTATAAGATATTGGTCTATACCTAGTTTTTATCGAATTGCTTTCCAATTTTTCTAGCAAATTTGTTTTAGATAGTGAATTTTGTCTTCAAAATTTGGATCTTTGCAGATTACTATCATCATTTAGTACTCTGTGCTGTATACCTAATCTATTCCACTGATCTACCACTCTTAGGTAGTACCAGATTGTTTTGATGATTAATGCTTTGAGACACTGAGATCTGGTATTGCTAGACCACTTTTCTTCACATTTTAAAAAAATTGATTCCATTGTTATTTTTGATATTTTGTTCTTTAAGGTAATTTTTTAGCTTAATAAAACAATCTTGGTTTGGTATGTCACTGAAAGAAAAAATTAAACTTGTCACTTTTATTAAATTGATCCCCTACCCCTGAGCAATTAATATTTCTTCAATTGTTTAGATATTATGCTCTGATTTTAACTGAATTTTCTTCTTAAGATATTTTGTGATTTTCTTCTTTTCCCTTTTTATTTCCTCATAGCTTATTTTCTGACTTTTGTAGTATTTGATAATGATTTTATACAAGAGCTGCACCTAAGAGCTCTTTCAGTCACTTCCAATATAATGTCCTTGCCATAAATAGATAAGGATGTGTCCTAACAGGATTATCCAGAGCTTGATTCTACAGTAGTTCAATTTTTCAGGCTTAGCACAGTCTTGCTGAAATTTGTTTTCTCCACTCTTTATTACCCTGATTTACTCTTTACAGTTTTGGGAGAAGACTGGGTAAGAAGTTCATTCAGAACTTTTGTGAATTAGGGTTCCCTAGTAAAGGTGACATTGCCAACATGATAGATATTTCTTCTCAAAGCTAAGCAACATTGAGTAACCCTAATGCTTTGTACAGTACTATACACAGTGGACATGGATGCTTGTTGCAACAAGATGCTGGGTTAAAGGAGGAATAGGAGGAGAGTAAGAGACTAATAGAAGGAAATATAGCCTTGACAATATACCCAAAAAAGAAGTCTGTAGGTTGGTTTGTTTGCCCTGTGGGAGTATTGAGGCTGCTGGACAGAGGTAGAGAGTGGCAGCATTAAAGATCGGGATTCTCCACTGTTAATCTTTGTCTGTTGCCTTATTGGCCTCTTTGCTTTCTTACCTTGGATATGACTTGGATGCACATAATCCTCTTTGTAATTTCTTTTGTGAGTTAGTAAGGAATAGAGAAAATATATAGTCATTCATATTGTTTCTCAGGTGACCTGGAAGTAACTCCTTAAAATAAGAATCATCCTTTTGAGCAGGCAATGGTTGGAAACCATGCATTAATCATAGAAAAAATTAAATTTCAAGTAGATTGTAATCTCCTCAAGGACAATAACTATGTCCTTGGAGATAATGCTGGAAATACAATGGGTGTCCAATAAACACTAGTTTACTAATTTATTTGCCACAAATCAACTATAGGACTGCTTGACTAGGCCATAAAATAAATTGAAAAGTCACTTGAAGTCAGGATCTAAATAACAGCTTTACTGGATTTAGAGCAATGGTCTGACACTAAATGTTGATAAAGCCTCCAGCCTAGTAAGCAAAATTAAAGCATGAGTATTGCTCAGATCTGTTCAATCATATAAGAAGTCACTGTTAACAAAAATTGCTAGGGATATATGAATGAAGAGATAAAAAGTAGGGACCACTAGTTGAAAACAGTATTTCCTATTTATGCAGCATGATTTAACCTCAGAATCTCCAAATCTTGGGAAAGGTAAGATAAATCAAAGGTGGTTCAACTTTGTTCCAAGACAATTCATCATGTGACAGAATGAAGGATAACACACAGTCCTGAAAATTTGGAGTTTTTTTCCTTCCAAATGAGAAAACATTCTAAAGACTTTGATAAAATGATGCAGAAAATATTAGAGGGATTGACATCTGTAAAGGATCATAGATATTGAGTTGGAAGAGAACTAAAAATCCATCTAGTCCAGCCTAGTCTATTTTAAAGATGAAGAAAATTAGGCCTAGTGAGGTTAAATGACTTGCCCAAGATTTCACAAGAAGTAAACACCAGAAGCAAGATTGAGTTAGTAACTTTCTTCTTGGAAACCACTTAATTTTTTATATCTTCAAGATTTTCTGCAAAGTTCCAAGTGTTATAATCTGGATCAGATATGCCCCCATGATATTGCCAGATATAAATACAAGAAAAAAATCAGTAGAAGTTGTATCAGTATAGATTGGGTGGAGAAACTGGGTCAACAATCTCCTTCATACTGGGAAAAAAAGGGAAAAACATTGAAATCTTTCATTATGATCTTTTAATGATTTCTGATCCATATCAAAAGCAGTTCTTGCTATATGACAAAATCTCAGTTAACTAAAACCCAACAGTGATTTGTGCCCAATACCTAAGATTGCTAAAGTGAATGGAGTAGAAGATTGTTTATTTGTGTTGTTTGAATTCATCCACATATTGAACTTGATATTCCAGTGCTTTGTATATATATTCAGTACATTATAACTCTGTTATTTAATGTTTCTTATATTGTATTAAAAGTTTTGTTGTTGTTAGTGTTATTGAATTAAAAAAACAAATCATAAATCCTTGAACAAATATTACAAAGTCCCCAGAGTGTGTATGTATATATATATATATATATGTAATTATGCTTGGTCACAGTCTCAACCTTGAGGGCTTTCTTTCAAAAGTACTCTATGCTTAATAAGAGCCATACTTCCCTGACTGTTTTCCTCTAGGTGCTTTTGCCATTTCTTTTTTGCCTCTGGAATGCTTTATATTAGTAGCAAGTCCCACTTCTGCCTGTCTTTTTTATTTTTCAGTGTGTATTGTGATTTTAATGAGGTTCAGATTCATTCCTGTAAATGACGGTCTCACTCACGCAGTTGAAAATGAAAGTATTTTAATAATGCAAGGAATAGATTGTTTACAACAATATTCTATACAGCAAATATATATATATATATATATATATATATACATGAGAAAGGATTATTAATACTATAACAAAAGTAGAAGAGAAAGATAGAGAAAACATCACCAATTCGGGGGAGCACCAACTCTTAATCGCCTTGGCTGGAGAATTCTGATTCAACAGCAGTCTTTGAGTCCTGAATGGGACTACATGTTCCTAAGGAATGGCTAGTTCCTGGAACTCTAAGAACACAGTCAAATCACATAGGACATGTTCCAGGGGGAAGGACATGTTCTCATATAGGCTTGAGAGAATTTACTCATATAAGAATTTCATTTTCTTATACACCAAGGCACAGATGTTCTAAGACAGTTACCATAATTTCTAAGTTAATGGAGAAAAAAGAGAGAAATAGAATTTTTTTGTATTACACTTGTATGTTGATGAGCATAGCTTAATACATATTGGCTAGATACAAACATGCTTTCTCCTAAGAAATATAAAGTTTGTATTTGGGTTAAAACTCATATATTCATAGGATAAAGATATAGATAGCAACAACTAGAGATGGCCCCAGATGCAGTGGGTGGCCTTGGTCTTTGTAAATTAAGGTCTTTCCCAGGAATCAGTTTGATTGAAATAACAATCCATTCAGTGATTGAAGTTACATAAGAAATGAGAGAAAGAAAAAGGCTCAGTTATGAGTCAAAAAATAATCCTGGAAGGGAACACCTTCAGTGTTTCTGGCCAAAACAGAAACAATATTTATAGGCACTCTGAGCCTTCAAAGACTAAGCAATGACCAAGTGAATCTTGGGTTGGAACCTATTATTAGCAATTAATGAGAGCCAGAGAGTTTACATTTAAGTTATGGTTCTAAAGGGGAAAAAAATCTAACCTGAAAACCTTAAGATATTTTACAAGGGTTCAGTGATCAGAATTTATATTCTTTTGAGCTGAACACCAGCAGGTGAGGGTATGATAACTTATGTGGATACTCTTCCTTTGAATGGAATCAACCATTGTTTCAATTGTGTGTCTCTGAATATCCTGATTAAATGCCTTCCCCTGCTCATCGTCCTTACCCATTACAAGATAAATTACTCTGGGGACTCTCTATTAGGTCTAGGGTTCATATAATGTGCTTCCCCAAGATAGCTGTCCTTTTTGAATGTCATTAATCTCTAAGTATTTCCCAATACCTGTATGTAGGAGTGGAGCTCATAGTTTAAAAAAATAACTCCCATTTCAAACTTTTAGAACATATTTATTTTGGGGAGAATTCTGTGGGTGGTTTTAGTTTTTTATTATTATGCTAGAAACACAGCTGCAGTAGGCACTTAGTCCACTGCCAGAAGGCAGGTCTGTGCAGTCTATTCCCTGATACCTTGCCAATCCAGTTTTGAATCATTTTTGTGATACGTGTTCTCTCACATCTATGGAAGGCTATTTAATAGACTAATAGTCCTTAATTGCTAATACAGGACTTCTGATACTCAACTGTGCAAAGAAATGGTAATAAATCAGGGTATCAAAATTAGTGATATTTCTTAAGGATGTATATAACATTTCAGTAATCATCTTTGACAGCTGTCTACTAGGAAACCAACAGCAAATTCTATGAAGTTCTAGACTAACTAGAATACTAATTTGCTACACTTGATAAATACTTTCTCACCTATGTGCCTTTACTTCCAATATTCTCTATCCTAAGCACCACTGGCTCTGATTTTTGGAATTCTTCAAATTCTTTTAATATTAAACTCAAATATCTTTTCTTCCAACTCATTCTTTGATCATATTTTTTGCCAGGGAAAAAAACAAACAAACTTGTCTTTTCATAATTCTTTTTCTTTTCTTCTTTTCTTTTTTGGTAATCAAATTCCACATTATCTTTAGAAAGATTTATTTGTTATATCATATCATATAATACCATATCATGTCATGTCATATCATATCACATATCACATCATATTAATTATATTATATATCATATCATGTCATATCATATTATATCACATTATACCACATTATATCACATCATATCATATCATATCCTGTCATATCATATTATACTATATTATATTATGTTGCCCTACCCCCTAAGAAGATTTTAATTATTTATAAGGGAAGCAGCTATGTTTTAATTAGTTTTTCTACCATCCCTACCTTATCTTTTGATGTATGCATACACAAGGTACTTAATACATGTTTTGTGAATGAATGAATGAAATGAAATCTAATTCATTAAAGACTTTGTGAGAGCTTTCCAAGTCCTTTTCAGGATGGCTCAATCACACTCCAGAAAGATTAAATAAAAAAGAAGAAAATGTGAAACATCACTATGGAAAAACATTTGACCTCAAAAAATAGATCCAGAAGGGATAATTTAAAAATAATTGGGTTACCATGATTGGAAAGACATGATAATGAAAAAGAGCCTAGATAACATTTTTCAAGAAATTATCAGGGCAGGATAACTGCCCTTATATTCTGGAACTGGAGGGCAAAATAGAAATTGAAAGAACCAGATACTAACTAATGAAATCCCCAAATGAAATCTCCTATTGCCAAAATCTAAACTCCTAGATTAAAGAGAAAATATTCCAAGCAGCCAGAAACAAACAGTTCAAATAATGTGGAATCAGAGTTAGAATAACACAATGTTTAACAGCTCCTACATTAAAGAACTGGAAATTAATAAGAGAAAAGAGATAATAATAGAAGAGAAAGGAGATTGGGGGAAATAGCAGTCAGAAGCAAAACACTTTTGAGATGGGACAGTAAAAGGAGAAAAAGAAGAATATAAATGGAGATTGGGCAAGGATGGACAAAATTCAGTTAGCAGTTTTATCTGTGAAAAATAAAGTTTCTCTATTAAAGGTCTCATTTCTGAAATTTATAGAGAGTGTTTTATAAAAATAAAAGCCATTGCCTAATTGATAAGTGATCAAAAGATGAATAGTCAATTTTCAGATGAAGCTAGCAATATTCATAGGAAAAACACTCTAGATCACTATTGATTGGAGAAATGCAAATTAAAACAGTTCTGATGCACTACTTCACATTTATTAGATTGGCTAAGAGAACAGAAAATGAAAATGATAAATATTGAAGGGAATGTGAGAAAATTAGAAATTAATGCCTTGGTGGAGTTGTGAAATGTTTCAACCATTTTGTAGAACAATTCAAAACTATACCCAAAGGGCTATAAATCCATGCATGACCTTTAATCCAGTTTTTTATCCCAAAAGAGATTAAGAAAAAAAAAGAAAATATGGCCCCTCTTCCCTTGAGTGGGGTGTGCCATTTAATAAAATGTCTTAACAAAAACCCATTTTAATCACTCTGGACTAAGTATTCACAAGCTATTTATAACAATTTGCAGGCTCTTTTGGAATATAAGGCAAATCTCTTCCTTGATATTTTCCTGGAAGAACACAAAAAAAGAATGTGTGCAAATGGCTTAATTTCAAACACACTTTCTTGGTGTTCTCTGAGGTGGGAAATATCTCAGAGATTCCTGGGAAGACTGGGCCCTGGTTTGGATTCAAGAGTGGGCTAAGAACCATGGTAAGGGATGATCTCCCGGGTGGTGGGATGGTGGTCAGAACTGCCCTAGCTGACTGAGAAGCCCTCCAGGTTGCACAACTATCCTGAAGAAGAGGCAAGAGGATAATAGGGCACCCCAAAGGGAGAGAGGGGGATTTGGGGGTTCCCTATCCTGGAATTCCCCAAAATCTTAAAGCCACCCAAAGGGAAGGTTGCTAGCAGAATTGGGGGGCAAAGGAGCCTTGTGCTTAGTAGCTAGAAGCCAGAAGGAAGAAAGGAAAGAATTCATTTGGATCCAGTATGGTATACAAGTGAGTTTGAATGTTCCCACAGGGAGCATGTGTTTCATGTTTTCATATGTTCTATGTCCTATCTTGTGTAAGTAGCCTGAGTTAGTTATTTCTGAGTCTGGGGACTCAGTCTAAGTTTTAAACTTAGGGGAATTGGGAGCTGGTTGGGGAGTTCCAGAATATGGCAGAGAAGGAAGTAGGTCTGTAGTGTCCTCCTCATGGAAATCAGCCCCTCCCTTGTTGGGCCAGTGCAGGGCTGGTGTGTGGAGTTAGACAGAGAATTGGGGGGAGGAATTCTTAAAGAGAAAAATCTGTAGTTCAGGGAGAATTTAAGAGAGAAAGAACTTTTAAAGGAAATGATTAAGATGGAGAAATTATAGGAGGGAAGATTTCATGTTCTTATGACTGAACTAGAGTTTTGGGAAACACTGATGGTTTTAAAAGGGGGTTATTAGTGTTGTTACATTCTGACTATTTGTACAGAATGGGAGAAATTAAATAATCTAGATTGTTAAAGTGGTTGAGATTTTAAACTCTAAAGTGTTTGAGATTTTAAACACCTTAGAGTTAAGGAAACTTTGTGTTACTAAGAAGAAAAATATATAATTATGCTATCAGGGATATTTATTGATTTCTTTTGGGAAAAAACTCTAATTCATTTTAATGTTAAGACTAATAATGATAACAATTGTATTTTTTATTTTGGATGGCATTTTGGGGAATGTCTGAGTGCTGGATTTTCTGTACAAGAAAAGGTCTCAATAAGTCAAATGAGCTGGAGAGATTTTTGGGACAGATTAAGTATATACAGAAGCACATCAGATATTTTCAGGGGAGAAGAGAAGAGAGAGGGAGAGACACTGAACCAATTCATCTCTTGCCTATCTACGCATTTATATTGTTAAATCAGGGGATCTGTCCCTTTTGATATCCATAACTTCCCCTTGATTCTGTAAATGAGATACCCCTTCCCTCTCCTTATAGATAATGAACGTTTTGATGAAAAGGAGAAGAGGCATGCTGAAGATGTTCTCCACTAAGAGAAAAGGAGGTCAAGATTATATCTATATTATATCCTATCTCTGATTTAGAGAACAGGGTATTAGTATTAGAATGGGGTGGAAGGGGAATCTAACTGACAAAAGTCACTTCCAAGTCTTTGGTGTGACCAAATGAGGGACTTGCAGTAGTCCAAAGCAGTTTGAGAATTGGCCTTGGGTGCCAGTCCCCCTGGGTCCAGCCTAGATTCTCAGTTCCTGGTCAGAGGTGTACTGTAGCACAGGATTCTGGTCTAGAGGAAAGAAACTCCAGTGGAATATGACTGAGGCAGTTCAAGATTTCTATTTTTTATACCAGTCTGGACAGGATATTTCCCTGGGGAGTAGTAAATGGCTATGGACTTATGTCTGGAGGCAGGGTACACATATTCTGGACTGTACAACCTACAGCAATAAGTGCACTGAGACTCATGTGAAATGTAATGATGGTAGCTAGAACCCTTGTCAGAATGCATTATGGTAAAGAAAATTGTAATTATCACTGCAAATAAACATCTACTAATGATTGGTCAGGGAATTGTTATCTAGACTCAAGGCCTACTACCTGATCACAGGTAGTAGATCACAGGGCTATGGAATCCCAATTTATATCCTGATTAGATTCTAAGCTGTTGTGGAAACAATTACCAATTAGACAGCTAGGGTCAATTAGATATTGACTAACTGAGCCATGCAAAGAAGAGAGAGATATTCAACATAGAGTTGTATTAGACAATCCCTTGATTGGAGAAGGAGGAGTTTGTGGTAAATTGAATCTATCAAGCTGCTTCCAAAAGATAGATGACAATAGACAAGTAGTAAAAGAAATAAGCAGGGAGAGCAAAAAGTTGGTAAACTTGGAAAATAGGGCAAGTTCGAGCCTGATAATGAGGAAGTAATATTTTGATAGAAAAAAGCAGTACTTTAAATAACAAGGATTGTGATTTAAGAAAGAAATCACTAATAAGGTATGGAACCCAAATTCTTATTGAAAAAGAAATAGGGGAATTGTGAGGCTTATGGAAGTGTTTGGGTTCTACAAGTATGTAAAGGGAGATTGATAGTTTATATTACAAAGACTGGGATCTGCCTGTATGTCCTATTGGCAGGTATATCAGTTAAGGCAAATGCCTTAACCTCAACCAGATCAAAACCTGAGATTAGATCAGATCTGCACCACCTAGTTCTGAGTTAACTTAGGGTCTGCCTCCTTCTCCTTTGAGTATGCTCAAGGAGGTAGCTGTTCTTGCTCATTAGTATAATGAATATGGCAGGGAAAATATATAGGGATGAATTATGAATTAGATTTGTGGCCCCAGGCAATGAATGGCAAGAAAGGGAAGGGAAAAAGCCTTTCAAAGTATATATTAAACCAAACATTTCCAGGATTTGATGCCCTTCTCCCCTTGAAAGAGGTGTGCCATTTTTTAAGATGTCTTAATAAAAAGCAATTAATAAAATAAAGGAAAAGGACCCATATGTAGAAGTAGCAATTCTTTTCTAGTGATAAAGAATTGGAAATTGAGGGGATGTTCATTAATTGGGGAATGATTGAAAGGGAACAGTTTGTGACTAACTTGGTGGAAAAACTGAGCCAACACACATTTGGCAACTGTGGAGCAGAAAAGGAGTGAGCAGCTTTCAGAGATCTGGTGTATAGTACTGCATTCATTCATCTGGGCCAGAACACTTGCAAACACCAAGACCAGTTTGATGACTATAATAGGAGAAATATGGAAGCTACTAAATGAAAAACAAAAACTCCACAGAGCTTACCATCAGGATAGCTCATCCATGTCTAAGAAGGCAGCATTTAATTCTATTAAAAGTAAAGTCCAAGCAAAGCTTAGAGAGATGCTTGACCCTTGGCTCAGTAAGAAGGCAGATGAAATTCAATTTTATGCAGACAATAACAAACCAGCTTTTATGACAAAACTAAAATCTATCTATGGGTCAAAGACATATGGTACATCTCAACTACTCAGTGCTGATGGATGCACAATGATTAACAATAATGTTATGATCCTAGAGAGATGAGCTCAACACTTCCATAATGTTCTTAACAGTTCATCATCAATCAATGCAGAAGCCATTGACCTTTTACCTCAAGTTGAAGTAAAAAAGTCCCTAGCTGAAGTTCCAATGGAAGAAGGGGTTTTGAACACAATTAGGCTCCTTTCAAGTGGCAAAACACTTGGTGCTGATTCTATTCAAGCAAAGATCTACAAGGTGGTCATCCATTAATCATCCAAAAACTGACTGAAATTTTCCAGGTGATATGGTATGTGGAAGTTATCTCCCAAGAATTAAAGGATGCCTCCATTGACTATCTCTATAAAGGTAAAGGGAGACTACCAGCCAAGATGGCGGAGAGAAGACAGGAACAGTTCTAAAGTCTCCTGATCTTTCCCCATCTATAATATGAAACAAACCTCTTAAAAGAAATCCAACCCACAAAACCCAGAAAGAAAAGCCAGGAAAAAGAAAATGTACCTCAGGATTTGTATCCCCCAGCAGCACAGGATGAATTCCGGTGGGTGAGTCTGGGCTCAGATGGAGAATCAGCCCTGGTCAACCAGATTAACACCTGAAATGGAACCAGGAGTGTGAGGGCCCGAGAGCTGAACCTGCTGGATCAGTGGTGGAGCTAGACGGCAGGGGCTTGAGTCAACTAGGGAGTAGAGGCACTGGTGTTAGTGCTGTCCCCCGGTAGTTTGCAAACAGGGCTGGAGGTGAGAGTTCTGGTGCAGGAGAGCTGCAGACACTATCCCTGGGCTCCTCTGGTCTGAGGAACTCAGAGTCCACGCCTCCATTACAGCTTAGACCTCTTCCTGAAAAAACAATTACAGGCTACTTCTGCCTCAGGCCAGGTGTGTGAGCAGAAGAACTAGCCCAGCTGACAAATGACCTCAGGCCAGGGTAAAGAGAACCACTGAATGCAGGCAAAAGAATTCAATAGCTCCAACTCCTCTCTTCAAGCAAAGGGAGAAGGCCTCAATCAAGGTCACAGAAACTCGCAAGAAAGCAAGCAACATCTCCTACTGGACAGCAAGAGAAATTGCACTCAGTGGGCAAAGCCTTTAGCAATCCCAAGCCCCTGTGAACCAGCCCCTCCCCAACTCAACATCTTAGCAAAATGATGAAGGGTCAGTGGAAAGGTGGATCCATAGAAAAATTCTTGGAAGGGAAAGACCCTAACTCAGAAAGACCTAGAACCTCTGAGGAGAATACAATCTGGTCTTCAGCACAGAAAGATTTCCTTGAAGAAATAAGGAAGGAGCTTAAAAATTTGGGAGAGACAATTAATACCTTGCAACAAGAAAACAAATCCTTAGAAAGTGCAATTGGACAAATACAAAATAAGAATAAATTTCTCACATCATCAATTGGACAAATACAAAATGAGAATAATTCTCTCAGATCCTCAATTGGGCAAATGCAAAAAAGAAAATAATTCTCTCAAAACCTCAATTGGTCAAATGGAAAGCTCTTTCAAAAGTAGAATTGACCAATTGGAAAAGGAGTTGCAAAAGGTTAATGAAGGAAATTCCTCCACCTAAAAAAGAATGGAGTCTACAGAAACTAATGACTCCATGAGACAGCAAGAGTCAGTTAAACAAAATCAAAAAATAGAAAAAATAGAAGAAAATGTAAAATACCTCATCAACAAAACCACTGACCTCGAGAATAGATGGAGAAGGGGCAACCTGAAAATTATAGGACTTCCTGAAAACATTGAAGAGAAAAAAAGCCTGGACTTAATATTACAGGTTCTAGTGATGGAAAACTGCCCTGATATCATGGAAGCAGAGGGCAAAGTAGTTATTGAAAGAATACATTGATCCCCTCCAGAAAAAGATCCTAAAATGAAAACACCAAGGAATGTTGTGGCCAAATTCCAGAACTATCAGATAAAAGAGAAAATCCTGCAAGCAGCCAGAAAGAAACAATTTAAATATCAAGCAGCCACAGTAAGGATCATGCAGGACCTGGCTGCATCAACATTAAGGGATCAAAGGGCCTGGAATGAGATATTTCAAAGAGCAAGGGAGCTTGGAATGCAGCCAAGAATCTACTTTCCCACAAAGCTGAGCCTTCTCTTCCAGGGAAAAAAGATGGACATTTAATGAAATGGAAGAATTCTAAAAATTCCTGATGAAAAGACCAGAGCTAAATAGAAAATTTGGACATCCAACAGGAGGTTCAAGAGACACATGAAAAGGTAAAAAAAAATAAGGGAGGGTGGTAAAAGGAAAAAACTGCTATCCAGTAAGTTGAAACTGGCTATATCTCAGCATGGGGAAGAAGATTCTCATAAGTCTTGAGAATTATAACCCTAACAGAGAGAATATACATAGCTAGAAATGATGGACATTCATGATCTCTCCATGAGAGTGCTATCTAAAGAGATGTAACTGGCTTTAACCCCACTTGGGAGAAAAACTCTGATAACTCTCAAGAATTTTAACTCTATTCAATAGGATATACTGTACTAGAAGTGACAGACACTCAGAATTTTCTATGACTTAAATAGAATGATCTTAAGAAACACTACCTCCTTAAAAAGGGGGACAGGAAAGAGATGGGACGAGGGAGGGGATTGAATGGGGTAAATCTCATTACACTACAAGGTAAAAAAATACCTATGGTAATAGAGGGGAAAAAGGGATCAGATGAGGAAACACCTGAATCTTCTTCTCATCAGACTTGGATGAAAGTTAACCTACACTTACTCAGTCAACTTATAAAACATTTAACCTTTCTGGTATTAAAAGTGGAAAAGGGGAGGGGGATGGAGAAAGGGAAGGAGAGTGGGGGAAAAAAGGGGAAATAACAAAAGGAAGGGAAGTAAAAAGGGAAAAAGGGAAAGGGGAAAGAAACAAGAGGGTGTGATATGGGAGGGCAAACAAACTGAAGGGGGTGGTATTCAGAAACAAAATACTGGGGAATATGGATAAGGGGGGCAAAAGGGGGAAAAATACAAACAGAGGGAAGATAGCATGGAGGGCAATAAAGAATTAGTAATCATAACCTTGAATGAGAATGGGATGAACTCTCCCTTAAAACATGAGCAAATAGCAGAGTAGATTAAAAGCCAGAATCCTACAATATGCTGCTTACAAGAAACTCATTTGAAGTAGATAGATACATATAGAGTAAAGGTAAAAGGTTGGAGTAAAATGTATTTTGCTTCAGCTGAAGTAAAAAAAGCAGAGGTAGCAATACTTACCTCAGACAAAGCAACAGGAAAAATAGATCACCTTAAAAGAGATAAGGAAGGAAACTTTATCCTCTTAAAAGGTACCATAGACAATAAAGTTATTTCAATACTGAATATACATGCACCCAGTGGGACAGCACCCAAATTCATAGAGGCAAAACTGAAAGAACTACAGGAAAACATAGACAGCAAAACTCTACTAGTGGGATACCTCAACCTCCCACTCTCAGATCTAGATAAATCAAATCATAAAATAAACAAGAAAGAAGTTAAGGAGGTAAATATACTGTTAGAAAAATTAGATATGGTAGACTTATGGAGGAAACTGAATGGGGATAGAAAGGAATATGCCTTTTTCTCTGCAGTACATGGAACTTATACAAAAATTGACCATGTACTAGGACATAAAAACCTAATGATCAACTGCAGAAAGGCAGAAATAGTGAATACATCTTTCTCAGATCACAATGCAATAAAAGTCATATGCAATATTGGGCCAAGGAGATATCAACCCAAAACAAATTGGAAACTGAATAAACTCATTTTAAAAATGAGTGGACCAAAAAGCAAATTATAGAAAGAATTAACCGTTTTATCCTAGATAATGATAATAATGAAACAATATACCAAAACCTATGGGATTCACTCAAAGCAGCTCTCAGGGGATATATTATAGTTCTAAATGCTTACATGAATAAATTGGAGAAAGAGGAAATCAATGAACTAAACATACAACTAAAAAAATTAGACAAATAACAAATCAAAAATCCCCAATTAAATACCAAATTGGAAATTCCAAAAATTAAAGGAGAAATTAATAAAATCAAAAGCAAAAAAATATTCAATTAATAAATAAAACCAAAAGTTGATATTATGAAAAAACCAATAAAATTGATAAACCTCTGGTCAATTTGATTAAAAAAAGAAAGAAGAAAACCAAACTGCTAGTATCATAAACAAAAAAGGTAAACTCACCACCAATGAGGAAGAAATTAAATTAATAATTCAGAATTATTTTGCCCAAGTCTATACCAATAAATTTGAGAATCTAAGTGAAATGGGTGAATATCTACAAAAGATAAGTTGCCAGGGTTAAATGAAGAGGACATTAAATACCTAAACAACCCTATCTCAATAAACAAATTCAACAAGCCACCATTGAACTCCCTAAGGAAAAAATCTCCAGGTCCAGATGGATTCACAAGTGAATTCTACCAATTATTTAAGGAACAATTGGTTCCAATTCTGTATAAACTCTTCGGAAAAATAGGGAAAGATGGAACTCTGCCAAACTTTTTCTTTCAAATTAATATGGTGCTGATACCTAAACCAGGAAGAGTTAAAACAGAGAAAGAAAATTATAGACCTATTTCCCTGATGAATATAGATGCAAAAATCTTAAATAAAATCTTAGCAAAACGATTACAACAAGTTATCACTAGGATAATACATTAGGATCAAGAAGGATTTATCCCAGGAATGCAGGGTTGGTTCAATATTAGGAAAACTGTTAGTATACTCAATTATTTCAACAACAAACCTATCAGAAAATCATATGATCATATCAATAGATGCTCAAAATCTTTTGACAAAATACAGCATCTATTCCATATATTAAAAACACTGGAGAGTGTAGGAATAAACAGACTGTTCCTTAAAATAATTAGCAGTATCTATGTGAAACCATCAACAAGCAGTATATATTCAATGGGGAGAGACTAGAGGCATTTCCAATAAGATCAGGGGTGAAACAAGGGTGCCCATTATCACCACTACGATTCAATATTTTATCAGAAATGTTAGCATCAGCAATTAGAGAAGAAAAAAGAAATTGAAGGAATTAGAATTGGGAAGGAAGAAACAAAGCTCTCACTCTTTGCAGATGACATGATGGTCTACCTAGAGAATCACAAGAAATCATCTAAAACACTACTGGAAACAATTAGCAATTTTAGCAAAGTTGCAGGTTATAAAATACACCCTCATAAATCCTCAACTTTTCTATATATGTCTAGCAAGATACAGCAGGAAGAGCTAGAAAGAGAAACCCCATTCAAAGTAACCTCAGACAATATAAAATACTTGGGAGTCTATTTGCCAAGACAGGCTCAGAATCTTTTTGAAAACAATTATAAAACACTTCTCACACAAATTAAATCAGATTTAAATAACTGGGTAAATATCAACTGCCCATGGATAGGTAGAGCTAATATAATAAAAATGACAATTCTACCAAAACTAAACTATCTGCTTAGTGCCCTTCCAATCAAAATTCCAAAAAATTACTTTAATGAGTTAGAAAAAATTGTAAGTAAATTCATATGGAGAAATAAAAAGTCAAGAATTGCCAGGAGCTTAATGAAAAAAAGTGCATAAGAAGGTGGCTTAGCCCTACCTGATCTAAAATTATATTATAAAGCATCAGTCATCAAAACTGTTTGGTATTGGCTAAGAAATAGAGTGGTGGACCAGTGGAATAGACTAGATGTAAAAGCAGGAGATGATTACAGTAATCTGCTATTTGATAAACCCAAAGAATCCAGCCATTAGGATAAAAACTCCCTCTTTGATAAAAACTGCTGGGATAATTGGAAGTTAATATGGAAGAATCCTAGATTAGACCAACACTTAACACCCTTTACCAAGATAAGATCCAAATGGTTACAGGACTTAGACATAAAAAAAATACTATAAGCAAATTGGAAGATCAAGGGCTAGTTTACCTGTCAGATTTATGGAAAGGGGAGCAGTTTATGACTAAGGAAGAGTTGGAGAACATCACCAAAAACCAATTAGATGATTTTGCACAGATAAAACCAATGTAACCAAGATTAAAAGAAATGTAGTAAATTGGGAAACAATCTTTACAACTAATGATTCTGACAAAGACACATTTCTAAAATATACAGAGAACTGAGTCATATTTTTAAAACAAAAAGCTATTCCCCAGTTGACAAATGGTCAAAGGGTATGCAAAGGCAATTTACAGATGAGGAGATCAAAGAAATCCATAGCCATATGAAAAAATGCTCTAAATCATTGCTTATTAGAGAACTGCAAATTAAAGCTTCTCTGAAGAACCACCTGATATCTCTCAGACTGGCCAATATGACCAGAAAGGATAATGATCATTGTTGGAAGGGTTGTAGGTAATCTGGGATGCTATTACACTGTTGCTGGAGCTGTGAACTCATCCAACCCTTCTGAAGAACTATTTGGAACTATGCCCAAAGGGCACCAAAAAATGTTCATATCCTTTGACCCAGCAATACTACTACTGGGTATATATCCTGAAGAGATGATGAAAATGGGTAAAAACTTTACTTGTACAAAAATATTTATAGCAGCCCTGTTTGTGGTGGCAAAGAATTGGAAATCAAGTAAATGCCCTTCCATTGGGGAATGGCTTAGAAACTGTGGTATATGTATGTCATAGAACACTATTGTTCTATTAGAAACCAGGAGGGACAGGATTTCATGGAAGCCTGGAGGGATTTGCATGAACTGATGCTGAGTGAGATGAGCAGAACCAAAAAAACACTGTATACCCTAACAGCAACATGGGAGTGATGATCAACCTTGAAGGACTCACTCATTCCATCAGTGCAACAATCAGGAACAATTTTTGGCTGTCTGCTTAGGAGAGTGCCATCTGTACCCAGATAAGGAGCTGTAGAGTTTGAACAAAGTTCAAGGACTATTCCCTTTAATTTAGAAGAAAACAGATATCTTATTGTCTGATCTTGTTACCTCTTAGACTTCTTATCTATTCTTTAAGGATAAGATTTACATCAATTTCATAATGACATGCATGTCAGGGATCTGCATGGTGGACAATGCTCTATAGATTTTCTAGAATAAAACAGGGATATGTCCTTACTCCCATACGTTTTTCTTTATCTTTATTTACACATTACTAAAATATTCTTAAGAGTAAGCATAATATCCCCTCCCCCACAAAAATATAAAACCTCATGAGAAATAAAGGAAAGAGGAAAAAAATGTGTTTCAGTTTCCATACTTTTTAGTACGATAATTTCAACCATGTCATCAAATACCTTCAGTGAGTACAAACATGTCCTCAAGATCATCTACTGCACTGATGGCAAATTCTTTAACTTGAAAAGTCTACAAGTCAAGACCAAAATGGAGGGAGTGTTGGTGTATGATCTTCTGTTTGCAGATGATTGTGCACTCAATGCAGCCTCTGAAGCTGAGATGTAACAAAACATGGATCGATTCTCTGATGCTTTAGCTGATTTTGGTCTAACAATTAACACCAAAAAATACACAGATGTTCCATCAACCAGCATCACACAATCCATATGTGGAACCATCAATTACAGCAAATGGAGAAGTTTTGAGTATTGTGAATAAGTTCACTTACCTTGGCAGTGTCCTTTCCTAGGAGGTACACATTGACAATGAGGTTGACACTCACATTACCAAAGCTAGCTCAGCATTTGGGATACTCTCAAAGAAAGATTACTTGAGGAGAGGTGTTAGACTGACTACTAAACTGAAGATCAACAGAAGTGTTTTGTTGACTTCATTGATATATGCCTATGAAACCTGGACAGTCTACCAGTGCCATGTCAGGAAATTGAATAGTTTCCATTTAAATTGTCTTAGGAAGATTCTGAAGACCTCCTAGCAGGAGAAGATAACAAACACTGAGGTTCTTTTTCAAGCTAAACTTCTAGCATTCCAACATTGCTACAGAGAGTAAAACTACAAGGCACTGGACCTGTTGTTAGAATACTAGACATATGCTTGTCCCCCAAAAAGCTATTTTATGGAGAACTTACACAGGGCAAATGCTCATGAGGGACTCAGAAGTGATACTGAGATGTCCTGAAAATCTCAATGAAGAACTTTTGAATTGATTGTACAGCATGGGAGACGCAGGCACAGGACCACCCAGCACGGCATGCCCTCATCAGTGAGGGGGCTTCATTCTATGAAAAAGGCAGAATTGAAGCATCTCAAGTTTAGAGTACCCACCCCTGGTGTTCACATGGACTATTTTTGCCCAATTTGTGGTAGAACATTCTGAGCTTTTGGACATGCTGTAATTTGTCTTAAACACAGTGACATCATTTTTGTCTTCTTCAATAATGAAGGACAAGAACCAGTCATCTCCATTTGTCTTGATCCACATCTGGCCACTGTACCCAGATGGCTTTGGAGGATGAAGCAAGCCTGTTGACTTGGCACAGCATCCCCTCGTTTAAATTCAATTCACTTGCTTGTCATGGCATCACTTCCTTGACGTGATGGTCCTAAAACGATCCATTATGCCAATCATCCTCTCAGTACAGGTAAAGTGAAGTTAATTGTATTTTTTTCTTTATCATGCCTTTTAATTTTGATGTTCTGTATTACAGAACAAGCTCATTGCTTAATGACTATTGGTCAATAAAATGTGAAAGTTTGGGGAAACTTTCATGAATTATTTCTAATTACGTTATTTCTTTTTTTGTTGTTTTTTGTTTTTTTTCCAAGGTAATGGAGTTGTGACTTGCTGAAGGTCACACAGCTAGGTAATTATTTAAGTGTATGAGGCTGAATTTGAACTCAGGTCCTCTTGACTCCGGGGAAGACTCTATTCCCTGTACCACCTAGCTTCCCCCATGATGCCTTTTATTTCAAATTACTTTTACAAACCTTTTCCCTAGTAACACTCTTTGAAAGTATCAAAAAGAAGCATTCTGCAGATGATAAGACTGAGACAGAGAGTTAAAGTGACTATTCCATTAGTTAATGGCAAATCTGGATGTAGATTTTCCCATCTGACATTGAGTGCTCTTCCCACTACATAACCTTGAGTTGTTTCAATTCATTTCTTTTTTCAATTTGCTTTGTTTTAAATCTAATTTAAAGCACAGTTCTGGAACAAGAAGGGTAGATAGATGTGTTAGAAAGCTTAACTCTATTGTTTATTTGACTGTCAGAACCTGGGAAAGGCCCAAATAAGAGTCTCACTTACCATAGAAACCTAAGGAATTTCTACTTCTCTTACATTTTCAAGAAGCATTAAGGAAGACAACAGTAAACTAAACCATCTTCACAGCTACTTCTTAGGAACTGAACTAGATGGGCATTGTAGTCTGGAAATGATCATGAAGAAGAGCTTTCTAGTGCTGCCTGAGAGGGGGACAGCTCTGCCCAACCAGGGAGGCCAAGAATGTTGCTGGAACAACTAGGGTGGGGAGATACAGCAGTGGTTCATTTGAACTGCTACAAAAATTCACAAATTAGGTCCTTTGAAGAAGAAGCTAGATAGTGAGGTTCTTAAAGGAAGCAGTTGTTTCTAGGAAGTAATAAATTTAAGCAAAAAGAGGCAGTTGAGAGAGAATGACAAAGAGGAAAATCAGGTTACAAAAAGAAAAGAAAAGGAAACTTAGATCAGTATAGATCCAGTCACATGGACCTGGAACATGTGGATCCAATTTAAATAAAGGAAGAGGAAAGAGACTGGAGCAGAGAAATGTGTTCAATAATTACTAATCAATACTCTCTGCACCACCCATGTACTGACACCTCCTCCCCCTCCATTCCATTGTTCAAGCTATGAGATGAGGTCAGTGAACTTTGAGTAAAGAATGTCAGACATAAGCTTGCCAAAAAAACTATAATCCCTGCTCCCAGGAACAAAACTAGTCCCTATCAACAAAAAAAATGGATCTCTGCTTTAGCCTGAAAGGATTATATCTTTGATCTATCACTGCTTCTCTACCACCTCTCATTATTTGATCTCTGCCCTCTTAATTACCCACCCTCACTTATGTCTCCCTCTATCCTCCTTAAAAGTTCAGTTCACTCCTCAGTTGAACTGTTTGTCCTTCTTTGGAGGAGCCCACTATGGGGGTGCATCATCCCCTCACTCTCCTGCCTCTATGCCCTTCTCTACTACTTACACTTGCTTGTCTTCTTATGAAGTCAGATTGCTCTGAGGTAGCATGATCTCCCAAATATCCTCTAAAACTCTTTTCTCCCTCTTAGCTTACCTTGATGTTCTCACCAGCCTAACTTATGTATGCTTTTTCTTTACTTAACTCTGCTGCTTCTACTGAATCACACTATCTTGCTGCTTCTCCAAAGAACTTAACCAGTGAACTTCTTGTAGTAACCTGTGAACTTTTTGCAGTATCTTGTAAACTTTAGTACAATATTTGAATTAAAGTCTAAGCCCTTTCTTACCCTCCTGAGTCTGAGAGTTGGTGAATTCTTCACAAAATAACCAACATCTGTCCTTAAGTCTCTCCCTCTCTGAAGCCCCTTTATCTAATTTCACTACTAGGCATGAGTGGTGTTTCTTGCCTATTGAGTAAACTTGGCATCCATTGACATCAAATTGACCAAATTCAGACACATGGCCACCCACCAAGTCAACATAGAACAGTATGGTCGGTACTTTAAAAGTATAGAAAAAGTCACAAAATTTGTTCTTAACATGTTATTTCCCAAATCACAATATTTCTCTATCCCTAGAACTCTCCTGTTATCCTAGAAGTCTTTTCTCCAGATTAGGAGTCTCTCTCCTTTCTGATGAAGGAGATGGGAAAAATGTAGCTGGCTAAAGGCTTCAAAATTTGGGGGAACCTGAAAGAATCCAAAAAGAGTGAATCTAACTCAAGAATTCAGGGACAAAAATATTTAATTAAATTTCTGTTGTTAGCAGAAGCTGAGGGAAAGAAAGAATAAAGGCAGTTGGAAGCCATGATCCCCTAAGGGGTTTAGCAGCAGCAGCAACTTTCAGCAACACCAGCCAGCTTCAGAGGATTAGCAGTAAAGAAAATTATAGCATCACATTCCCCAAGAGTAGACTAGCTTCATAAAGTAATCTGAGCAATTCAACTGAATAGAGGTTGACTTTTTCAAGGAGCATGCATAAGTAAACTTAAGGAAACATGGAAATGTAGAGAACTGTACTTGTGGGTATATACAGGTTGGATAGGGGTAGCTCAGAGAGCAGATATGAAATAATGAGAGATGTGTTGATGAGAGGCAATAGCATAAAGACAATTCTTTCAGTCTAGTACAGGGATCCCTTTTTTGGTTGATATGGTTTTGTCTTATGCCTGGGGACAGGGATTTCTTGAGAGTCCTTGCCAGGAAGGATCAAGGTACTTTATTAAAAGTTCATTTACCTCCTCTCAATAACTTGAAGATGAGATAGGATAAAGTTGAATATTACCTTGATCAATGTTAAATGTAAGATAGATGGTCAGTGCAGAGGAAACAAATTAATTACAAAACATATTTCTCAGTACAAAATTTCCTCTTCTACATTTACACCAACTGCTCTAAGATAGAAGGACAGTTACAAGAAACAAACTGGATTTGTATTTCCTTCAGAGAAGGAAGTCAATAGATACATTATATCTTTTGAGAAATCCATATGCAAGGAAGACAAGATCAATAATTTCTAACACATAGTAGTTTCTTTAAGACATTTCCATTAGACAAGGGTTACAAATAATTTGGTCAAAGACATCACTCATTTCCCTCCCTTTCTTCTCTTCAATAGTGTCTGTTTACCTAGAGAAAAGAAAAGGCACTCAAAAAATAAAATCTGCTTTACAGACAGCAGCTAAGGTTTTCATCTAGAAAACAAATATCAAGGTGAGAAAAAGGAGAACCTCTTTGAACTCTGGAATTCTGTTCCTTACCTACTTCATACCCATGAATTCTCTATCAAATTTTTAAAGATAATTAGAATTCCTGCTCCATGTCTTAATGAATCAATCAATGAATCAAAAGGACTTATGAAGATTTATTTCCCATCAAACTTGGTATTAAGCACTGGTGATACAAAGAAAGGTAAAATAGTCCCTGCCCTCAAGGAACTTGCCTCTGAATGGAGAGGGAACATGTAAATGATTCTTGTCCTTCATTATCAAAGAAGATCAAAATGATGTCACTATGTCTGAGAGAAATTACCATGGGTCTGACTGTGGTTGATTAGCCCAATAAGAGTTTGGAATGCTTTACCACAAGTTGACACAAATAATCCGTGTGAACACCTGGGGTAGATATTCTAATCTTATGTATTTCACATTTCCTTTGAGTTACTTTAGTTCTGCCTTCCTCATAGAGTTCAGTTGGATGGTCCTGTGCCAGTGTCTCTCATGCTGCACTATCAATTCTAAAGTTCTTTTTTTAAGGCAATAGGGTTAAGTGACTTGCCCAAGGTCACACAGTTAGGCAATTATTATGTATTTGAACTCAGGTACTCCTGACTCCAGGACTGGTACTTTATCTACTGTGCCATCTAGCTAACCCCCAATGTTCTTAAGAGAGTCCTTCAGGGTGTCCAAGTATCACTTCTTCTGACCTCCTTGTAAGTGCTTGCCAAGTGTGAGTTCTCCATAGAGAACTCAAAAACTTGTCTTTTTGGCAAGTATGCTTCTGGCATTCTAACAACATACCCAGCTCATCATAGTTGTGTTCTCTGGAGTAATATTGGACTGATAGATATTTAGCTTGAGAAAGGACCTCAATCTACTATTTTCTCTGATCAGGTGATCTTCAGAATTTTCCTTAGACAATTTAAATTGAAGTTATTCAGATTAATCACTATCATAAGCTCCTCTGTTTCTGGAAAGCAGCATGTTCAATATCTCTGTTGATTGAGTTCATGTGGATGTCATTCTTGGAAAACCTTTTAATACCACTCTGGGATGTTGGGAGTATAATATGCTCAATGTAGGTGTAAACTACTTGCACATATATTCCACAAATACTAAACTGTAAGACAATCATCAATATTTACTATTTTTTGGTAAAGTAACATTATTTTGCTTTGATAGTATTCCATTAAATTTAAAAATACTTATCATATTTCCTAATGTTTTGTTCCTTCATTTTCTAAGACGACCCAACTTGAAGGAGGTAATGTCATGACAAGCACATGAATTGGATTTGAGTGAGAGGATGCTATGTTGAATTACCAGTCTCACTTTCTCCTCCAGAGTCATCTGGGTCCAGTGGTCAGATATGAATCAGATGACTGGAGATGGTTCTGGATGCAAGGCAATCAGGGTTAAATGATTTTCCCAAAGTCACATAGTAAGAGTCAAATGTCTGAGACAGAATTTGAACTCTGTTCCTCCTGACTCCAAGGCCAGTGCTTTATCCATTGCCACCTAGCTGACCTCTTCTTTCCTAAGGATATTAATAAATCTTCTTTTCTCCTTCTTGACAACAAAATGCTAATCTTTCTATAGCTGTCAAGGGGTGAATTTTATTTATCATCATCATTTAGTTAGGATATTTCCCAACTTTATTGTCCATTTTATTATACTTATACCCTCAAACTGAAAGAATGGTTTCTATTTGGGACACTAACCTCTCAAGGAGAAGGAAAATTTGCATATATGTGTGTGTGTATGTATAAATTAGTTAATCCTGTGAGCCAGATTAGTTAACATGAAGGAAAGATGTTCTGCTCATTCAAATATCTGAGCCCTCTTCAATTAGTCCTCTTAAATTTTCAAGGACATCTAAGGTTTGGGAGCAGGGCAGATACCAATGTAACAAAAAAGTGACATTGGGAATAGATTTTTCTGTATAAGCAGACACAATCTTTAAACCTCCTTCCTGCCAAACCTTTTTATTTTTGTGAGTCTCACATGGAAAATAATATTTTTATTGATATGTGAATATTTGGTGAAGGAAAAAAATTCAATTGTTCCAGAGAAATATTCTTTCATCTAGAAGGTAAATTTAGTAGCCTGCTTAATCTTTTTCTGAAGTTTGTTTCTCCAGGCTACCAGCTGTACATCTCCAATAGTGCCCTCTACTAGATAGTAACCAATTGATACCTAGTCCTGACGACCCTCATCCTGGGTGATACGTTCTCCTCCAAATGAGCACAATGTCCCCTTTCAGTTTTGAAGAAATTATAGAAGACTGATCTATTCCCAGATGAATCTGGGTCCCAATGTTTTGAGAGGGCATAGGAAATGACAGTGTTGAATTTGAAGGTTATGCCCTTTGGGACAGGAAAGACTAGTATGTAGAACTTCATCCATATTTGATGAGTATGGCCTTAGCAAAAGGGCTGCCCCTATGGCATAGGTTAATGGAGAATACCCGGGGCTAGGTGCTAAACCACTCTCTAATCACCACCTTGTCCAACCCACTATAGAAATATATTCAAGCAAGGTCTTCTGGACTGGAGTTCTTTCCTTTCTTTCCTCTCTTCTTCTTTGCAGGATGGTCATTTTCTAAGCTAGAATCACATGCTCCTTGCCTCTGTCATGTTTAGAATGAAACCTTTAGCAGATGAATGGATCTTTTTAGAAACAGGTAACAAGCTCCCGGAACTTTTCCCTAACAAAGATAATCACATGTAGCTGGAGAACTATTGTCTCAGCTCCATATAACCAGAATCACTCAAATTTAAGCCCAGACATCTCTTAAGACTGCTTTCCTTTCTCTCTTTCCCTCAGGTATTCTCCCCCTTATTCCTGTTCTCAAAAACTCTTATTGTCTCTCCAGGAAAAAAATTTAATCTGTGAACTTTGCAGACTTGTAAAATAAAAATCCTGACCTTTTTTACCTCCAGGGTCAGGTGTGAGTTTTTTACTTTTAAGGACTCTTATCTTTTTGACAACACCACCAATTTCTCTGGCATCAGTTTCATTATTGCAAAATTCTAGAGATTAAAAATTTATGCTTTAAAGGAGTACTTAAGGTTATTTTAAAAAGTGAATAAAGTACTTAGCACAGTGCCTGGAAAAGAGTAAAGACTAAATAAATGATGATTGACTCCCTAAAATGCTGAAAAAAAGGGAACCCAGAATTCTTTACTTCCAGAACATTGGTCTTTCTATAATAATAATAATAATGATAATTGTATTTATTCCATGTTTTCATCTTTCAAACTCATACCTTAAAATTATACTCCAATATCTTTTTAAAATTTATTTTATTTTATTCATTTTGTTTTAAAATTTTTCCCCTAATCTTTTTTCCCTCCCCACCACTGCCCCCCCACCCCAGAAAGCAGTTTGTTAGTCTTCACCATGTTTCCATGGTATACATTGATCTGAGTTGAATGTGATGAGAAAGAAATCATTCTTAAGGAAGAAAAATAAAGCATAAGAGATAGCAGAATTACATAATAAGATAATGGGGTTTTCCTTTTTTTTTCTCAGTTAAAGGTAATAGTCTTTGGTCTTTTTTCAAACTCCATGATTCTTTCTCTGGATGCAATTGGTATTCTTCAGCTACCCATCATCCCAGAGGACAAATCTTGAGGTAGATCTTCTTCTCCTAGTTTCTCTTTCTGGGTTTAGTAGATTGGGTTTCTGTTAAGAGGTTTGTTTCATATTATATATGAGGGAAGATCAGGAGACTAGCACTGTGCCTGTCTTTTCTCTGCCATCTTCCATACTCCAATATCTTAAGGCAATATCAGAATCTTTGCAGGGAAAAGGTAAGTAAGGCCAAGTGAGGCAAGAGAGCAGGAAAGCCAGTGGGAGACTTTAAGCTACAGTGCCATCCAGATCCCAACAGCTTGACAACAGCACAGGTCCTAGAAGCTAGATAGCAAACTAGCAGGGAGGGTACCAACCCCAAACAAAGACTGAGCCCTGGGAATACCAGGGCAAGACAGGATTGAGTTGGAAACAAACCACTGCATAGGCAGAAACTAGACAAAAAAGAGGAAACAAACCCCTGCAAAGACAAGGCCTAGACTGCATAGGCAACATCTTGGCAATCACAAAGTCAGGGATCAAGAGCCCAGTCCCAGCATAAAAAGATTATATATCCCTATACCCCAGGAGCAGAGCTAAAACAACAAAGATGAGCAAAAAAGCTAAAAGAGCACTCACTATAGAAAACTGCTTTGCAGAAAAGATGATAACAATGCCATGTTGGAAGAAGAAATCAGAAAAAAATTACTTACAGGGTCTCAAAAATATCTAAGGATTGGTCTGAAATCCAAAAGCACATAGAAGAGAGGAAGAAGAAAAATGGAAAAAAAAAAGAAATGAGAGTCATGCAGGAAAATTATGAAAAATTGACCAAAGAAATCAATGCTTTAAAAGTAAAAAATAACCAACTGGAAAAGAAACCAATGAATCTTTGAGACTAGAATATTCCTTCAAACAAAATAAAATGGCTGAAAAAATTGAAGAAGACAAAATACTTGTTAGGAAAAATAACCTGTAAAAAAGACTCAGAAGAGATAATTTACAAATCATCAGACTACTGGAAAGTCTATAGCAAAAAAAGTACCTGGGAAACATCATGTAAAAAATTATCAGGGGAAAACTGTCCAAATCTCCTATAACAAGAAGACAATATAGCCATTGAAAGAATACACAGAACTCCTCCATAAAGAGGACAAAACCTCCAAGGGCTGTGATAGCCAAATTCCAGAACACTCAAATAACAGAGAAAATACTGCAAGTAGCTAAAAGGAAATAACTTAAATACGAAGGAAATGCAATCAGATTCACATTCAAGGACTCGAGGACCTAGAATACCATATATTAGAGGGCAGATATACCTGGGATTACAAACAAGAATTTACTATCCTGCAAAACTGAACACATACTATCTGGGGAAAAGATGAATAGAGGACTTCCAAAATTTCCTGACAAAAAGACCAGAACTGAACAGAGAATTCAATTGTCAAATAAATATATGACTCAAGAAGTGCATAAAGCAATAAATGAAAAGGGGAAGGAAAAAATAAAACAAAACAAAAGTTAGTCAAGACCATCAAATTATAGACAACCCTTAAAGAGAAGATATAACACTTACAACTCTTGAGAATTATACTTCTCTCAGGATAATTAAAGGGCCAAATATAATTGAAGAGATTGGACACAGAGAATATTGATATGGTTGGGTCTTTTCTCTCCATTGAAGAGGTTCAAGTTGATAGTACTATGTTTGAGACAAAAAGTCCTGATGAAAAACAGGGGTCTTTACTCTAAATTTAAGTGTCTCAGTTTGTTTTCACCACCTTTAAATCTGCTGTGCTGACAAAGCTTAGCACTTTTTCTGATGAAGACATCATAAGCTGGTCATTTCTGAGTCAATATATCCCATAACATTTATTCAATTTTAAAGTTCTTAAGTTATTGCTTCAGAGTGTTCCAGTACTGCACTTTGAGATTCTTATGGTTAATTAAATCAGAGTTGGACTTAATCCAAGCTTTATTTAACTAAGGGTTAAGTACCCTGGGTGGGGAAGGGGGGTGTGTGTGGGAGAAAGTATGCAGGGGGGAGGGGTAGAAATAGTACATAAAATGATTTAACCTTGGATGATACTTTGAATCATGAGGATTGTGTGTCCTTGAAGGGTACTTGAAAAGGGAATAAGGTTAAAAAATGATTATAAATTTGATGTAATTCAAAACTCTTCAAAAGTGTACTTCTAATGAGACAGAATAGGGGAGGGCACTAAGTGACTTTGAGGTAATGGTACTTATCAAATGATCAGTTAATCAATCTGTGAAGGTACTTTGATAACATTTTGAGCATATCAAGTAATCAATTAATTAAGCTGTGATCCATGATAATTGCTTAATAGTGTTTGAGTGATAAATAGTACCAGGTGAAGAGGCACAAAGATTTATAATTTTAGAGAGAAAGAAGGGAAAATGTGAATACTGAGTAAATTCTGTTCAATAGAATTGACCCAGAGAGGGAATAAGATACATTCTCACTTGGGTTTAACAATCTATCCTACTCTACAGGAAAGGGGAGGGCAGGGGAATAGAAAGATAAAGGAAGAAGAAACTGATAAAAGGAAAGGTGAAAGTATAAGTGAAAATAAACAATGTATTGGATGATCATTTCAGAACAGTACATGTCCAAAGGTGATTTGCTATGAACTTTTCTGTTTTAATCTCAGCCATGTTTAGAATGAACCTTTAGCAGATGAATGGCTCTTTTTAAAAACAGGTGATCCAAAAACAGGTGAAAGTTAAATTTAAAGAAAAGTTAAAGGGGAAAGATAGACTCTCCTGAGGAGGAATAAGAGGAAAGCAAAGAGAAAAATATAAATGCAGGAAAAAATAGCATGGAGGGAAATACAGAATTAGTCATCTTAACTGTAAATATGAATGGTATAAACGGTCCCATAAAATATAAAGTGGATAGAAAAATGGATCAAAAAACAGACTCATACAATATGTTTTTTTACTAGAAACACATTTGAAGCAGAAGGATACACACAGGGTAAAGGTAAAAGGATGGAGCAAAATATATGATGCTTCAACTGGAATAAAACAATCAGGGTAGAGATCTTGATCTCAGATAAAGCAAAAGCAAAAATAGATCTCATTAAGAGAGATAAGAAGGAAGCCATCTTCTTAAAAAGCACCATAGGTAATGAAGCTATATCATTATTATACATGCACCTAGTGGTATAGCATCCAAATTCCTAGAGGAAAAGCTAATTGAATTACAAGGAGACATAGGCAGCAAAACTTTAAATAAGGGGAACTCAGTATCCCCCTCTCAGAACTAGATAAATCTAACCACAAAATAACCAAGAAGGAAGTTAAGAAGATGAATGAAATCTTAGAAAATTTAGATATGATAGACCTCTGGAGAGAACTCAATGGGGATTGAAAAAAAAATATACCTTTTTCTTGACAGTACATGGCACCTATACCCAAACTGACCATGCACTAGGGCATACAAACTTTATAATCAAATGCAGTAAGGCCGAAATAATAAATGCATATTTATAAGACTCTGATGCTATACAGTATATATGTAATAAAGGTTCACAGAAAAAGAAAATAAAAATAGTTGGAGACTAAATATCTTAATTTTAAGTACTGAGTTGATCAAACAGCAAATCATAATAATAATCAGTAATTAAATCCAAGAAAATGATAATAATGAGACATCACAAAATTTATGGGAGGCAGTCAAGGTAGTTTTGAGGAAAAACTTTGTAAATCTAGTTGTTTATATAAATAACAGAGAAAGAAGAGATCAATGAATTGGATATGCAACTAAAAAATCTAGAAAAAGAACAAATTAAATATCCTCAACTATATAACAAATTAGAAATTCTGAAAATCAAGGAAGACATTAATAAAACTGAGCAAGAAAACTATTGATCTAATAAATAAATCTAAGAGTTGGTTTTGTGAAAAAGCCAATAAAATAGATAAACTTTTGATTAATCTGATTTTAAAAAGAAGATAGGCAAATTACCAATATCAAAAATTAAAAGGGTGTGGCCTTGGGCAAGCTACTTAACCCCATTGCTTTGCAAAAACCTAAAAATAAAATTAAAAGGGTGAACTAACCACCAAAATGGAAGAAATTAAAAGGATTATTTGGAATTACCTTGCCCATCTCTATGCCAATAAATTTGATAACCTAAATGAAATGGATCGATATTTACAAATATACAAAATTTTAAGATTAACAAAAGAGGAAATTACATATTCAAGTTACCACACTTCGGAAAAAGAAATTGAAGAAACCATCAATAAACTCCCTAAGAAAAAGTCTTCAGGTCCAGATGGATTTGCAAGTGAATTCTGCCAAATATTTAAGAAGCAACTAATTCCTAGTCTTCCTAATGTGCCAAAATAGAAGCATTTTTGCCAAATTCCTTTTATGACACCAATATGGTGCTGATACGTAAATCAGGAAGAACCAAGCAAACAAAATTATAGACCAATCTTCCTAATGCACATTGATTAAATGGATTGATTAAATATAATTTTTGAAATGAGATTGCAGCAAGTTATTATTAGGATGGTACATCATGATCAGGTAGGATTTATACCAGGTGGGCAGGGGTGGTTTAAAATTAGGAAAACACAACATAATTGAACAAAACCATCAGAAATCATATGATTATCTCAATAGATGCTGAAAAAACCTTTGGTCAAAAACAACATCCATTCCCATTAAAAAACACCTGGAAGTTTAGGAATAAATGGAGTTTTCCTTAAAATAATAAATGGTATATATCTAAATCATAAATGGTATCTATTATATGTAATGTGGATAAACTTGGAAGCATTCCAATAAGATTGGGAGTGAAACATGGATACCTATGGTCACCATTACTATTCAAGATAGTATTAGAAACGTTAGCTTTAACTACAAGAGAAGAAAAAGAAATGGAAGGAATCAGAATTGGAAATGAGGAAGCAAAGCTTTCATTCTTTGCAGATGATATGGTATACTTAGAGGACTGGAGAAAATCATCTTAGAAACTCCTTGAAACAATTAATAAATTCAGCAAATTGCCAGGATAGAAAATGAACTCACATAAATCATCAGTATTTCTATAAATAAACAATAAAGAGCAAGAGATAGAAAATCAAATTCCACACTATTAAATACCTGGTAATCTATCTCCCAAGACAAAACCAGAAAATGTATGCACACAATTAGAAAGCACATTTTAGACAAAGTCAGATCTAAATAATTGGAAAATGTCAATTGTTAAGCTAATATAATTAAAAATGATAATTCTACCCAAACTAAATAACTTATTCAGTGCCATACTAACCAAATTATCAAATAAATATTTTACTGGGCTAGGAAAAAGTAGTAACAAAATCATCTGGAGGACAGAAGGTCAAGAATAGCAAGGAAATTGATGAAAAAACCATGTAAAGGAAGGTAGCCTAGCTCCACCAGATCAAAAACTATACTATAAAGTGACAGTCATCAAAACTGGTTCAGTGTGGATATAGAGTGAATAGAGTGGAACAATGTATTAGGATAGGTACAAAAGAAAGAATAGTAATTGACTATAATAAACTTCATTTTGCAAATCCAAGGACATTAGCTTCTGGGATAAGTACTTACTATTTAACAAAAATTATTGGGAAAATTAGAAAATAGTATGGAAAAATCTAGGCATGGATTCTCATCTCACACCCTATACCAAAATAAGGTCAAAATGGGTACAGGATTTCAATTTAGATAAGTTAATAGACCAAGAAACTCTTTATCTATCTGATCTATTGACAAATTTCTGAATGAACAAGAAATAGAGTACATTAAAAACTACATAATGAATGATTTTGACTGTATTAAATTAAAAAGGTTTTGCACTAATAAAATCAATGCTGCCAAAATTAGAAGGAAAGCAGAAACCTGGGAGACAATCTTCACAACTAAGAGTTCTGCAAAAACCTTCAAGAATATTTTATTAATGTATAAAGGTCTCATTTCCAAAATATATAGGGAACATCATCAAATTTATTACAGTTTGATGTCATTCCCCAATTGATAAATGATGAAAGGATATGAATAGTTTTCAAATGAAGAAATAAAAGTTATATATAATCATATCAAAAATGCTCCAAATCACTATTGATTAGACAAATTCAAACTAAAACAGCTCTGAGCTATCACCTCATACCTATCAGATTGACTACGATGACAGAAAAAGGGAAATGATCAATGTTGGAGAGGTTGTGGGAAGATTGGGACATTAATGCAATGGTGACAGAGTTGTGAAGTGATATAGCCATTCTGGAGAGCAATAGAGAACTATGGCCAAAGAATAATGGTACTGTTCATTCCCTTTGACCCAGCAATTTCAATTCTAGGCCTATATCCAGAAGCAAACATCAAAAATGGGAAAAGTTCCACAGACTCCAAAATATTAATAACAACTCTTTTTGTAATGGTAAAGAATTGGAAATTGAGGGGATGCCCATTAATTGAGGAATGGTTAAACAAGTTCTGATATATGAAAATTATGGAATACTATTGTTCTATAAGAACTCATAAATGGTTGAACTCTAGAAAAGCATGGAATGAATTAAAGAATCTGATGCTGAGCCAAGTGAGTAGAACCAAGAGAACAATGTACACATTAACAACAACAATATTGTGAGTTGATCAACCCTGATGGATGAAGCTCCTCTCAGCAGTTCAGAGAACTAGGACAACCCTATTAGACAGTTTATGCACAATGTTATCCACATCCAGAGGAAGAAAAATAAAACAAAACAAAACAAAGCAAAAAAATATTTCAGAATCTGATGAATGCTACATTTACTTTTTAAAAAAAAATCTCATGTTTTTCTTTCTCTTACTGAAAATGAATGATCTGTAAACATGTTTAACACAAATATGTATGTACAATATTAACCTGACTATTCACCACTAAGGGGAAGGGTGGGTGGGAAGGGCAGGTGGAAGGAAATTCTGTAACTTAAAAATCTACATATGCATATGGATGAATATTGAAAAACTTTCATAACATATATTTAAAAAAATAAAATATCAATAGTTTTAAAATAGAACAAAGGTCATCATCCTGATATAACTAATCATGCTGATGTTTCTTTTTCTTAAAAAACAAAAAATTTGTGATAAAGAATTGTATCTTGATGTCACAATTCTTTATTTTTCTAATTTTTTTAGTTTTTTTCCAAGGCAATGGGATTAAGTGGCTTACCCAAGGCCACACAGCTAGGTAATTAAGTGTCTGAGTCTGGATTTGAACTCAGATACTCCTGACTCCAGGGCCGGTGCTCTATCCCCTGTGCCAACTAGCCACCCCTGATGTTACAATTCTTAAAAAAAAATTAAGACTAAATATTTGGTTGCTGGATTTAGATTTAGGATGGTACATTTAGAGGATGGTAGGATTTAGAGGATGGTAGATCCAATGGCTCACTCTTATACTTGATTAATGAGCACCTGCTAAGATTATAACAATTTGATATAAAGAGCACACATGTACATAAAAGGATATATTCCCTTAGGTATTTAGATGTCTGTTCCAGCAGAGTTCATATAGACAATCCTTTTTAATGAGCCAGTCTCCAGGTCTGCTAGGTGAGGCATTCCTTTGAGGGAATTCTGTCTCAGCTGATGCTGATGGCTGTTTCCTCAAAGTCCATTCTACCTGCAGTATTAAATGTCAAACCCTGTAGGGCTAGTGACTTTATTAGCATATTGTTGACTTTTTGTTTAATATAACTGATGTCAGACAGACCAATTAGCAATAAACTATAAAATAGCAATTTTCTACATTCAGAACTTCAGGTGGCATGAGTCCTAAGGGAATCAGATCATACCATGTCAGGATTATGATCAATATCTGCAAAGAGATCAAGAGAAAAATTATAGCTAATTCAATCAATTACTGAACATGAACCTTAGGACTATGCTATAAATGAAATACAATAAGCAAAATGGGATGTAAAAATATAGTAATCCCAAATCATATTTAGAACTTTATAAAAGCCCTATACAATAAACCTGTTTAATTATTAAACATGGTTAAAATAGATATAAATACTAATCTTTGTTTCAGAATTCTTTCAAACCATTAGAACATCTTAGGTGATTTTAAATTTTCAACATATGTTAATTCCAAATGTAACAAAACAGTAGTAAAAATGACTAAATTTCCAAGTAGATTAATACATGAATTATTGGATTTTACTAAATAATCTTTTCATTATGATATTATACATAAATCTACAGATTTATAGGAAATTCAGTATATTGTTTAGAAATTTCAGGGGTGTCAGAGTGGCCATGACCATTGACAGTTTCCCTCACTATCTCTGCAAAGAGAGATTACTAATTTCAGGCTTCAATATTATTATTACAGTAACTTCCACTTGCTTGTATTTTCACAAAAGATAATTAACTGTAAGTGCAATACCTCTAAACCTTAAATAAAGGTGATAGGAAATTAAGGCAGTTACAAAAATTGATAGCATAACTCATTAAAAACTTATAAATATAAAAGAATAAGGGAAACTATTAACCTTCCTCCTCAGTCAGTAACCTTACTGAGGGTTACACAATATTAAGTTGCTCAACTATTCTTCAAAGTCCATCACAGTTATACAATGCTATCTGATTAGTTGTTACTTCTTCCTGGACTCTTTTTTTTAAGGTGTTTTTTTTTTTTTTTTTTTGCAAGGCAATGGTATTAGGTTTCCCTTATTTCCACTGTGCCACCTAGCTGCCCCACCCCTTCCTGGACTCAAAGTATCTTAAGGACAGGATGAGTCTTCCAACATCTTGACTATGGGCTTCCTGAGTTTGCAGTTAACATAAGTGGAAGACAGGCTGAATATTGTTAAGAGAATTTAGCCCCTATTCCCCAGAACCAATAAAATTAATATTAGTTGAAACAAGCACAATAAAAATTAACTGACATGCCAGACACTTTAAAATCACATAGAGATGAAGAATAAGTCACCCAGTTCAGTTAACAAAAATTTCAAATAGATATATTTTCCCCTACTTTATCTTATTTTCAAATAACAGCCATTAAGTAAGTTACTCTAGTTTTATATATACATATTTTCCTTTTTATAAACACATGGTAAAAGACAAAAGTTTCACAAAGTTTCTGGGCCAAAAAGACCTTGAGAAAGAGGAAGAAAATAAGTGAAGAAAATTATATTCCCATTTGCACTCTGAATTCAGTTCTCTATCTGGAGGTGGATAATATTCTTTCCCATCATGAATTCTTTGGATTTTTAATGGATCACAGTATTAATCAGAGTGACCAAGTCTTTCACAGTTGATTACCATTACAAAATTATTGTAATTGTGCACACTCATCTTCTGTATATATGTGTTCCTCTCTTGGCTCTGTTTTTTACTAGATGAGTGACTTTAAAGAGTCTTTTAAACCCTCTTGGCCATTTATAAAACAAGAAAACTGAAATGTTTGGTCACTAAGTTTCTTTCCAAATTTTATGTTATGATTATATGAAGTGGAATATGAAGAAGAGATTTCTCCAATATCTCTAACTTAGAAAAACAAGAAAAATTAAGCATTATGAAAAGTTTCACAATACAATTTTCATATTTTTAGTTTTGCTTTAGCATAGACTTTAGCATAGATTTACAGAACTGAACCTGAAATAATTTCATGGCACCACAATTGAAAAAAAGGAAATCAAAGGTCAAATGATTGACCTAATATGATAATAAAAGTGATAGAAACAGTATTAGGGATACACAGGAGTACAAAAGACTCTGCTTTTAATGAGAATGACAAGATATTTAAATGTTGACTATTGAGTTTGCCCTTTCAAGACTAGAATAAAAAAGTAGTTAATAATTTAATTTCCAAGTTGAATCTAATCATTAGAATGCAAGTTGGAATCTAGTAAATGTTTTTCTCTATGTGTTCATAAAGTTATAACCATTTCCCTGACTCCACCATTATATCCAAGTTAGATTATGTTTTTTTAAAAAAAATTATAATTGGGGAAGCCTTTTTCACCTACAGTAAGTAATTTAAGAAGATGTACATATATGTGGATTTGCACAGATATTATCTCTTTCTGCAATGATGAGACTTTTGGATTAAGTATATCTTTCTTACCCAAAGTTTCTTCTTCAGCTTTATGTCAGTCCAAGCAGAAACTTTATTTTGTACTATCTCTTAAACTAGTTATTGCTTCTTGTCCTCCATCCACATCAAAACAGTCACCACTCACAGCAACGTGTAATTATAAATTTGTTCCAAACATTAGGGGAGTGATGATGAACATTTAACTAAAATATCCATACACTTTGAGCAGAGATCTCACTGCTAAGGATAGACTCCTCAAGGAGGAAAAAGAAAGACTTATACATCAAAATATTCTTAAAAATACCGTGCTTTTCAAAGACAAAGAAACAAATGAGATATTTATCAATTTTAATAGCAAAATAAATTTTGGTAAGCAACTAAAATAGATTATTATTGAACTAGAAATGATTAACTAGAAATTAGATTCTGAAAAGAATGAGAATTCTTATAGAAGCTATGACAGAATGAAGCCAAATCAATGTCTGAAATAATGTAAATGGAGAGAAAAACAACAAAAGGATTCATGAGTCATCTGCTTGATACATGAATATACTCTCTATACTTCCTTTCCTTTTTTTCCCCATGCTTTCTAGATTTCCTTCTCACAGGTACCCCATCCAATGTTAAAGTTATCTAAATATTTTGTTTTCCCCATTACAAAGTAAGCTTCTCAGGGGTGGCTAGGTGGTACAGTGGATAGAGCACCAGCCCTGGAGTCAGGAGTACCTGAGTTCAAATCCAGCCTCAGACACTTAATGATCACCTAGCTGTGTGACCTTGGGCAAGCCACTTAACCCCATTTGCCTTGCAAAAAAAAAGAGAATGTAAACTTCTTGAATTAGAAATTATCTTTTTACCTTTTCTCTATAGACCTGATATTTAGCACAATACCTGGTCAAAAATAAATGCTTAATACTCTCTGTCTATTTCTCTCTCTCTCTATCTCTTTCTCTCTCTGACTTGACTTTTACATTCAGATAAGAAGCTGAAACTTCTCTTTTCAGAGATAATGAATTTTATATAACATTGCATATATATATATATATATATATATATAACATTATATAACACTATATGACATTTTATATACTCTCAGATTGGGTTGCTATGTTGGTTTTACTTCCTTCCCTCCTTTCTTCCCTTTCTCCATCCCTCTTTCCATCCCTCCCTCCCTCCCTTCTTTCCTCTTTTTCTCCTTCCTTTTCTCTCTCCTTTCCTCCTTCCTTCCATCCTCTTCCTTCTTTCCTTTCTTCCTTCCTTCCCTTCCTTCTTTTGTTTCTTTGTTTCTTTCTTTCTTCTGACTGTTTCTTTATTTGTCTGTCTCTATTTCTCTTATTTTTTATTATTGGTAGTGATTCTAGAGTGTATTTCGGAGTTAAGATCATATAAAAACAAAATATAATTTTCTATTTCTTCTCTTTCTTTTTTATTATAGATAGTTCTGGAATAGATTTGGAAGTTAAAATTATATTAAAAACAAATAATCAATTAGAAAAAAGCTGCTACTATAATTGGACATTTGAATGAAAGGCAGACTTTCAGTCTATTTTCCATATTTATATATATATATATATATATATATGTATGTATGTATGTATGTATCCTTTATATCCAAAATCTTAAAGAAATGTGGTTATGCCAAAAGAATGCATGCTTTGTTTTGTACATATAACCATGATGCATATAACTATGCATTCCAGTAGTGTATTTTTAGGATTAAGCCCTAATGAATTGTACTGTCTAGCTGCTGGTTGACCATATGATTACTTATTATTTCTGGCTTTCCTAGAGAAGCATTTAAATACCACTTGAATTTTTGAAACAAAGAATAGAATCTAATATATACCCTATGAAAAATTGGAATCCAAAGCCCTGTGGACTGAATGAACATATGGACACCTTCTTATTTCCCTAATGATAAAGAATATTCAAACAAGTACTTGGGTCTCAGGTGCCTATGCTTTCCCTGAAGATAACCTGTAATTTACCTTTCCTGTAGAAGGAAATGGGATTTGCTCCAGTTCTAAAGAATTCCTACATGTGCCAGAAACATAAACCAGCTTTTAAAATCAAAAGCATTTTGAGACGTCAGAAAAACAAACAATGGAAAGGCTTCTCCATTCACCATGTTTGCACAGATCTCTCCCAATCCAATTGCCTGTTATTAAGTCAGAAGCCACTTTCTGACTGCCCTCAAATCACTCAGCTCTTCTAATGTGAAAGAGAGAAATTAGGAAGGGCTCTACTGGGGGCACTTAGAATGTTCTGTCTGATGGGGACCACACAAGCTGACAAGGAGAGGCTTTCATTTCAGTCTCATATCACATTTAAAAAAAAAACTAGATGGATTCTTTTTTATTTGGTTTTCTCTTTCTCTTTCTCTTTCTTTTTCTTTGTCTCTTGTCAGAATAAACATGATTTGGCATAATTGTGTACAAACAAACCCCCCCACCACCATCATTTAAAAAAAAAAGGATGACCAACAATATTCTTCCCCTGAGAATTCTTATGGAAGGATCTGTATCAAATGTTAATAGAGATGTTTTTCAATTTACAGTGTATGTATGGGGTTGAAATTATCAAAAAAGCTCCCTTCTGTTGATTGAATCATGATTTGAACTCATTTTTATCATGAAATTTGAAATGTGTATTTTAGGAAAATATTTTGTAGCATCTAGTCATATTGAATTTATTCCTAGGATAATAGCAAGTTTTCTAAAGCAATCACTGGAAAAAAAGGATAGTTTTATAATACTTGTAATTAATAGTTAAGATAATAGTACATGTACAATAATCTGTATACTTTATTTTCAGTAAGATGTTTTGAGATATGCAGAATTTCAGATGAAACTTTACATTCAAATACAACTCAAATAGAATAGATTTAGAAAATAAAACCAAAGCAAAATTAAATACCTGAGAAATCCAGATAATTGTGGATATCTAAATAAATATATCAGATAGACATGGCTTGATTTGTACATAACAGAAAAAAATAATTATCTAAAAATAAATACTGTATAAGATCACGAATGCTGACATATTGCCCTTCATTTGACCCATATTTTGCTAATTTATTTTGGCAGACCAGAAATTATACCAGAATTTCTGTAAAAATATATTTTCACTCCACCTCTTTCTTCCCCCCAAAATAGTTTGCTAATTTTGAAAAATTCAAAATATTTTTCAGTTATTTGTGAAAATAAACGATATTAGGGCCATGGAAAGCTAGCCACGAAAGAAAATATTCAAGAGATCAACTATATGAGAAAACTAAACAAAATATAAATTCTGGAAAATGCTTAAGAGTGAATTAATTTTTTCCCAGAATTAGAGAAAACTGAATATATCAGCACAAATTTGGAACAAACTCCATTATGCAAGTTTAATATGTAGAGGCTTCAAAACTATATATGTCTCTGGAGTTTTCTAAAACATAAATTTATAATTGCTCCATCTGAAGGTTATGAGCATAGTAATAATCAATTTCAAAGGAAATCTATAGTGTATGTTATGATTCAGGCAGTTCACGATTCAATATCACTCTTGCTTCCATGTCAATCTCTCTTCCATATTTATTGCTAACTTTTCATGGAATTACTAGCTAGGTTAATACCTCTTCATCAATTTTCACTTGTCCAAGGCTTCTATCTGAGCAAGAAAATCGTTTTAAATAATGATGATGATGATGATAATAATAATAATAATGATAATAATATTTGTCCTTCATTGTTGAAGAAAGCCATGACATCAGGGAGGTGATGCCATGACAAGCTTGTGAATTAGATTTGAGTGAGAGAGTGCTGTGCAAAGTCATCAGCCTCACTTTCTCCTCCAGAGTCATCTGGGTTCAATGACCAGATAGGAATCAGGATGAGTACAGCTGGCCCTGGATGCAAGGCAATTGGGGTTAAATGACTTATCCAAGGTCATACAACTAGGAAGAGTCAATTATCTGAGGCTTAATTCTAACTCCTGTCATCCAGATTCTAAGACCAGTTTTCTATCCCACTGTGCCTCCTTGTTGTCCTTGTTCCAGGGAAGGTAAGAAAAGTCAAATTGCATTCAGATGATTTTCATATAAATTTGAAACTAAGAACTCCCTTTTGAGAATGGAGTAGACAGAATATAGGAACTAAACAGAAAGAAATATATAAAATGAGATAGCTCATTCTCAGACAGGCTCATAAGATTTGCTTTATTATTATATTGTTCAGAATATGGGCAACACTTTCCCCCTCAAATCTGACTAGGCTGATGTCTAAAGACCGTTCATAATCCAACCAATTGGATAATAATAATAATAATGACTAAAATGGTTAATTAATATTTATTAGAGATGATTATGCTAAATAGCATTTATACAATGTTTACCAAATGCCAGATATAGTGATAAGTCAGTTAGGTTGTGCATTGGAAAAAAGTGTTGCTCCAAGAGCCAGGAATATCTAAGTTAAAACCTAACCTTTGACGTTTACAGTATGTAACCCTGGACATCTAATGACTATTTTCCTCATTTTCTCAATTGTAAAATGGGGATTGTAAAAGCATTTACCAAGCAGTAGGAAGTAAATGAGGTGATATTTATAAAATGCTAAGCACAATGTCTAGTACATAGTAAATGCTATATTTACTACAAATATTTTCTTTTAGGCTTTTGCAAGGCAAATGGGGTTAAGTGGCTTGCCCAAGGCCACACAGTTAGGTAATTATTAAGTGTCTGAGACCGGATCGAACTCAGGTACTCCTGACTCCAGGGCCAGTGCTTTATCCACTACGCCACCTAGCCGCCCCTACAAATATTAACTAATTTGACTCTTGCAACAACAAAGTGAAGGAGGTGCTATTATTATCCTCATTTTACAGCTAAGGAAACTGAAGCAGTCAAACTTAAATGATTTGCTCAGGATCACAAGGTTAGAAGGTATCTGATGTCGAATTTGAACTCAGGTCTTCCTGATTTCAGGTTCATTGTTTTTACCCAAGGTATCCCATTCTAATTGTGGACAGATTTCACTTTTGTCAGATTTGATTCCCCCTGCACTTACTTTAAGCTAAAATATCTCTCTGCAACTTTATCCTATTTTATTCTGTCATCTGGGATAAAAAAAAAACCAAGTCTAATTCATTTTCTATGTTACTGTTCTTTAAAATATATGAAGCTAACTTTTTCTTGAAGAAAAAAATCTTTCTCCAGATAATCCTATTATTTTCTGGTTTTCAATATTTTTAATGTAGGTTAACTACTTATATTTCTCTCTATATGATCACAGCATTCTTCATAAAATGTGTCATTTATGAACAAATCACTTCAGATGTCAAATGATGATGGCAGGGAAGAATAAACTGGACTTGTCTCAGTTTTTATGTATTACCTCCTCTTAACTATATGAGCACATTATCTTTTTTTTGTTATTACATCTCACTTATGATACATAATATACTTTGTCAACTAAAATCCTCAGTTTTTTTCCATGAATTGTTTAGAAGTCATGCTTTCCCTTCTGTACTTATAAAATTGACTTTTTTATATCCTAGTTAAGAATATCCCATTTACTTTTTTTAAAGTTTCTTGTAATTAGATTTGCCCTTTTTATTCCTTGTCAATATTTTCATGGATTCTGTTACCTATTACAGTAACTATCTTTCCCAGCTTCATGGCATTTGTATTTTTATGAGAATATCATTCATTCCTTCATCTAAGTCACCGATGAAAAATGTTAAACACCTAAGTACTACATCTATTGCACACCACTAGGAATTTCCTTTGAGTCTTAAAGTAATCTGTCAATCTCTCTCTTCTCTCTCTCTCTCTCTCTCTTTATATATATATATATATATATTATATATATATATATAGTATATCATCATACAATAAGTTTCAAGTCTATCTAACATTTCTATAGCTAGAGTCTAGAAACAGACCCTCCAAATTGTAAGAAATCTTTGAAGTCATCTATAGCATGTAAATTTATACCATATCTATAAAGAATATCTTTACATTTTTAACCAAAGTGATCCTCTAACTTCTTCTTAAGGATCTCAAGTTAGAGGAAAACTATGGCTTCCATAGAGAGCTATTCTAACCCTGGACCATTCTTGAATATGGGGTCACCAATGAATTACCTTAAGAAGAAAGCTATTCTATGGATACACATGTACTTAAATCTAAAATAATTATTTAAATCACCTCCCATCAAGAGCTAGAAGACAAAAGAATTGTATAAAACATGTTACCCATCATCCTCCAAAATGTAAATGCCATCCTTAGTCACTAGTATGTCTCATGAAAATACCATAATGATGTCACCACCCTGGTGGCTCACTGAAAGTATTTTTTCCTTCTGCACCTGTGAAGCATGACACATTTTCCCTAAACATAATTCATGATTCACCTTTCATATGTTTCCCAATTGATGATGCATCTATATGTATGTAGATGTGTGTATATATGCATTTGTGAATATATGTGTATGTTGACATACATACACTATATATATATATATACACATATATATATATATATTTAAAGATAATATAACCCAAGTTTATGGGAATATAGATCAATTACTATGTTTCTTACTATGTTATTTCATTAATTCCCTTTGGATTGAATTGCAACTTTTGGATGACTATTAAGCATGTAATTTAGAAAAAAACATCAACCAGGTTTATTTATAATGTAGATAAACTCCATGCCTTACCAAAAAGATTGAGGTGAAGCAAGGATGCCCATTATTCCCACTATTATTCAGTACAGTACTTGAAATGTTAATTATAGCAGTAAGAGGGTAAAGAAGTCATTGAAGGAATTAGAATAGGCCATAATGAAACAAAACCATCACTCTTTGCAGATGTTGAGGAGGGCAAAGAAAAGGATCTGTATTTATAAAAATATTTTTAACACATCTTCTTTAGTGCCAAAGAACTGGGAACTGAATGTATGTCCATTAAATCGAGAACTGATGAAGACGATGTAGTATATGATGCTGACAGAATAGTATTATGTCATGAGAAATAATGAGTAAAATGGTTTTTACAAACCATGAGACATTTCATGTAAACTATTGCAATCTGAAATGATTAGTGACCAGGAGAACGGTTTACATAAATGGCAATATTGTATAATATTCAACTATGAATAACATAGCTATTTGAAGCAATACAGTGATCCAAGTCAATTCTGAGGGATTTATGATAAAAATGTCACCTAACTCCATTGAAAGAACTGTTGAGGGGCGGCTAGGTGGTGTAGTGGATAAAGCACTGGCCCTGACCCTGGAGTTAGGAGTACCTGGGTTCAAATCCGGTCTCAGACACTTAATAATTACCTAGCTGTGTGGCCTTGGGCAAGCCACTTAACCCCATTTGCCTTGAAAAAAAAAAAACCCTAAAAAAATGAACTAACTGATGAAATCTGAATGCAAATAGAAAAATATTTTTAAAAAATTCTTTAATTTTCTTGGCTTTTATTTGATTTTTTTTAATATAGATAATATGAAATATATTATGATTGTATAATCTATATTACCTCAAAATTTTAAGACATGATAAAATATTTTAATTGCAATTATAAAATATTTTTTATTTTAAAATTAATTCTATATTCTCAACTCCATGTTAAAAAAAACTTAACAATTTTTAAAGTTTTGAGGTTCAAATTCTATCTTTCCTTCTCTCTGGGATAGCAATCTGATAAAGGTTATCTATGTGCAATCATGCAACAAATTTCCACATTAATAATTTTGTGCAAGAATGTTAAAAACACACAAAAGAAGGTAAGAAGGAATGATGAAAAGAAGGAAAAGAGAAATGATCTGATTGGATTTACATTCAGATTACATCATTTATTTCTCTAGACACAGATAGCATTTTTTATCATTAGTGGCTTGGAATCACTGTAGTGTTGAGAATAAGTTATTCACAGCTGTTCAGTATACAATTTTACTTTAATTGTATACAATGGTTTTCTGATTCTCCTTACATTGGTTTGTATCTGTTCCTGTAAATTTTTCCAGTTTTTCCAAAATCATTCTGATTGTCAATTGTCAAATGCCACAACTTGATGGACACCACCTTGATTTCCAAATTTTATCTCTCTCAAAAAAGACCTGCTGTTAATATATTTTGTATAAATACATACTTTCTCAATTGTCTCTTTGGGATAGAGACCTCCTAGTAGTGTTCCTACATAAAAGGGTACACACAGCTTTATATCATTTTGAACATTGCTCTCCATAATATTTGGATCAGTTCATAACTCTAAAAACAATGCATTAGTATCCACAATCCCAATAGTGATTTTCCCATTTACCACAAGCATTTATAATTTTCCTTTTGGTCATATAAGCAAATCTGATATGTGTGAGGGAGCACTTCACAGTTGCATTAATTTGCAATTTTCTTTTTTAATTTTAATTTGCATTTTTAATTTTTTACACATTACTAAATCAGTCTTGTTGTAAGAGTAAAAATAGTCCTCCCCTTCCCCTACAAAAATAAAAAAAACCTCATGAAAAATGAGGTGAAAGAGAGAAGACAAAAAAATGTGCTTTAATCTATGTTCAGATACCATCAGCTCTGTCTCTGGGGTTGATTGCATTCTTTATCATAAGTTCATCAGAGAAGTTACTTTCACATTTTTTTCCACAGTTGATGTTGCTGATTGTAATTACCTCCCTCCATTACTCCCCACTAGCGTTTATTATATTTTCTCTCTGTCTCTCCTTAAAAGTGTGCTGTGGGGCAGCTAAGTGGCACAGTGGACAGAGCACAGGCCCTGGGGCCAAGAGGACCCAGACTTACATCTCAACCCAGAGATGCAACAACCACCCAATCACATGGTTCTAGACAGGCCACCTAATCCCAGGATCTTGCAAAAAGCAAAAAAAGAAAATGCGTTATATCTGACTATCCTCTCCCATGATCCAACCTCTCCTCTATCATCTACATCCCCCCAACCCTGTCCCCTTTCTCTAATCCCCTTTCTGTCCTTTGTCCTCTAAATTTCTATACCCTATTAAGTATGTATGTTGTTTCCTCTCTGAGCCATTTCTGATAAGAATGAAGGCTCCTTCATTCCCCCTCACATTCTCCCCTTCACTCCACTGTAAAAGCTATTTCTTAACTCTTACATGTGAAATATTTTTGCCTATTCTATCTCTCCTTTCCCTTTCTACCAGTACATTTCCTTTTCACCATTGACTTCATTTTACAATATATTATACTTGCATATTCAGCTCCCTTCTGTGCCTTCTCTATATATGGTCCTTCTAACTTCTCTAATAAATGAGAAGGTTCATATGAGTTATCAGTAACATCTTCCCATGCAGGAATGCATGCAATCTATCATCATTAAATCCCTCATAATTTACCCTTCTTGTCCCCCCTCTATGCTTCACCTGAGTCCTTTACATGAAGATCAGACTTTCTTTGCAGCTCTGGCCATTTCAACAGGAACATTTGAAATTTCCCTATTTCATTGAATGTTAATCTTTTCCCCTGGAAGATGTTCAGTTTTGCTGAGTAGCTGATTCTTTGTTGCATTCCAAGCTCTTTTGCTTTCCAGAATATTATATTCTAAGGCATATGAGTCCTTAATGTAGTTGTTGTTAAGTCTTGTGTAATCCTGACTGTAGCTTTATGATATTTGAATTGTTTCATTCTGGCTGCTTGTAATATTTTCTCTTTGACTTGGGAGTTCTGGACTTTGGCTATATTATTCCTGGAGTTATAGTTTTGGTTTTTTTTGGATCTCTTTCAGGAGATCAGTGGATTCTCTCAATTTTTATTTTGCTCTCTGCTTCTAGGATACCAGGACAATTTTCCTGTAGAAATTCTTTAAAAATGAAGTCAAGACTTTTTTCCTGATCATGGCTTTCATTCTCTCCTGGATCTGTTCTCTAAGTCAGCTATTTTTTTTTCAATGAGATATTTCATGTTTTCTTCTAGATTTTCAATCTTTTGATTGTTTTTATTGTTTCTTGATTCCTCACAAAGTGATTAGCTTCCTTTAACTCCATTCTACATTTGAAGAGAACTTTACTCTCTCCTTTTCCATCTGGCTAATTATGCTTTTAAAGGCATTCTTCTCTTCATTAAACCTTTTGGAAAACTTTTTCCATTTGACCTAAATTAGTTTTTAACATGTTGTTTTCTTCTGCATTTGTTTTGGACCTTTTTGACTAAGCTGCTGACCTGGTTTTCATGTTTTTCCTGCATTTTTCTCATTTCTCTTCCCAATTTTCCCTTTATTTCCCATACTTGATTTTCAAAATATTTCTTGAGCTCTGTCATAGCCTGAGTCCAATTTCTATTTTCCCTGAAGGCTTTGGATAAAGAAGCTTAGACTTTCACATCTTCTGAGTATGTATTTTGATCCCCCCATGGGACCAAAGTAATTGTCTATAGTCAGGTTATTTTTTTTTCCTTTTTACTCATTTTCCCAGCCTATGCCCTGATTTTGGGATGTTTCCTCAGCTTTTAAGTATTATTGGGACATTCACATAAAGATCTCAGTTCCTTCAAGGTCTTATGAGATTCTCTGTCTGCTCTCATGAACTGTGCTTTGTTCTGTGGATTACCACAAGCCCTCACCTGTGCCTTGCTGCTGTGAGGACTCTTGCTCCACTATGGCAGTATGGGGGCCCAGACAATCACCTGGATCTGAGTATGGACAAAGCACAAGAGTCCTATCCCATGGACAGAGGAGAGACCTTGACAATCTGCCCTCCCCCCTTACCTTCTGTGGGCTGTGTGCTTTGGAAGCACTTGACAGGTGCTTCCCTGCTGGGCAGCTCTGCGGGCCTGGTTCTGTTTCCTGGGATCTGGTTTGCATCAAAGGTCAAGGCTGCATTGAGGGCCGTGCTGACCTGGGCCCCCACATTTACTCTGGCAGACGTTTCCCAACTGATCTTCCAAGTTGTGCTTGGTGTTCCCTGGGTTGACAGGTTAGGGAATGACTTTTGCTGCCAGAAGCTGGCACTCCCAGGAACCAAAGTGCCCCACTGGCTGTTCCCAGAAGGCTGGAGCTCCTTTGCTCTAGGACACTAGGACACTATGCTACCACTCCCTTTAACCCCATTGAACAGAACCTTCCTGTGATCTTCCAGGTTACCTTGGATTGGGGAATTGCCTCACTGGATCTTTCTGTGGGTTCTTTCTTTGGAAAATTTAGTTAGGGTCATAATTTTAAGATTTTTGAAATATTTTGGATAGAGCATCTGGGAAAGTCTATTCTCATGCTGCCATCTTGGCTCTGCCATAATTTGAAGTTTTCTAATCAATAAGGATTTAGAACTTTTGATTTATATGATTGAAACCTGCTTTTTCATTTCCTTTGACCATTTATCAACTGAAGAATGACCTGTATTGTAAATTTGAATCAGTTTTCTCTGTATTGGAGAAATGAAATTTAAGAGAAATTTTCTGCAATGTTTTTTCTTCAACTTTCTGCATTCCTTTTCATTTTTGTTCCACTTTGTGTGATCAAAAAATTGCAACATTATATGCAAAAGGTGTCCATTTTATAATTTGCAATGATTTCTGTATCTAGTTTGGTCCAAAATTCTTCCATAATCCATAGATCTGTCAGTTTAATTATTACATACTCTCCTAATTTGCTTATGGTGTTACCCTTTAAGTCTAAATCATAATTTGAACTTATCTTGATGTATTGTTTGAAATACTAGTCTATATGTAGTTTCTGCCATACTGCCATACTGTTTTCCAATTTTCCCCAACAGACTTTTTTAAAAGAAAATGTTTTGGTCCCAAAGGTTTGTATCTATGGATTTATCAAACATTAAATTACTAAGATCATATGCTGAAATATACCTAGTCTATTCCACTACTTCACCATTCTGTTTGTTAATTAGTACAAGATAGTTTTGATATTTACCATTTTATAAAAAAAATTTGATATCTGGGATGGCTAGATAACTTTTCTTGACATTTTTCTTTATCAAATGCCTTAATAAGCTTGTATTTTGTTATTATTATTTTTTCTAGTTCAATAAAATAATTTGAAAATATATAGATTAATTTAGACATTGCTTAGATCTGTTTTTATATGAAAAGTATTTTGTAATAGGCTTCATATTATTACTGGGTGGAACTTCTCTTTCTCTTTTTTGCTAATGAAATTTTTTAATAATACATAGAATTGTTTAAGGTTTATGGGGTTTCATTTTTTCCCACAATGTTACTAAATGTTAATTGTTTCAAGGAGTTTTTTTTTCCATTGATTCTCTTGGAGTCCCTAACTATACCACCATTTCATCTGCAAAGAGTGATAGTTTTGTTTATTCCTTGCCAATTCTATTCCTTCAATTTCCTTTTCTTATTTTTCATAATTAGCATTTCTAGAAAAATATTAAATACTTTTAGTGATGATGGGAATCCTTACTTTACCTCATCTTTACTGGACAAGCTTATTTTCCTTTTAATAATTACTTATACATAGATGGCTTTAGATAGTTAGTACTTATAATTTTTAATGAAACTCCATTTATTCCTATATTTATTAGTGTTTTTCTTTAATAGAAATTAATAATGCATTTTGTAAAACTACATTTATTGAAATAAGCATTTGACTTTTTGATTTTTATTGATATGGTCAACTATGCTGATAATGAACCTAATAATTAACCAGTTCTGTGACCCTGGCATATATCAGACCTACTCATAATGTATGATCTTTGTGATGTATTGTTATAGTCTCCTTGTTAGTATCTTATTTTAAATTTTAATCAATATTCCTTAGGGAAAAAGGTTTATAATTTTCATTCTCTATTTTTTCACTTTTCATGGCTTAGGTATTAGAATCATATTTGTGTCATTAAAGTAACGTGTTAAGAGTTCTTTCTCTGCCTTTTTTTCCCCAAATAGTTTATATAGTTCAGAATTAATTGTTCTTTAAATACTTGGAAGAATTAACATGAAAATCCTTCTGGCTCTGGTGATTTTTTCTTAGGGATATCATTGGTGACTTTTTTCAATTTATTGTCTGAAATGGGTCTATTTATTTCCTTTTTTGCTGATCTGGGTAATTTATATATTTGTAAATATTCAAGCACTTTATTCATATTGTCAGATTTATTGCATACAATTGGAAAAATAGTTCCAAATTATTGTATTAATTTCATTAACCCTTTTCATTTTTTGAAACTGACAATTCAGTTTTGTTCATTCTTTTTTAATTCAAATTAGCTAAATATTTTTCTATTTTTATATAACCAGATTTAGTTTTGTTAATTAATTCAATAATTTTCTTAGTTTCATTAATCTCTCATTTTTTTTAGGGTTTTTGCAAGGTAATGGGGTTAAGTGACTTGCCCAAGGCCACACAGCTAGGTAATTATTAAGTGTCTGAGGCCGGATTTGAACTCAGGTACTCCTGATTCTAGGGCTGGTGATGTATCCACTGTGCCACCTAGCCACCCCCTAATCTCTATTTGATTTTAAGAATTTCTAATTTGGTATGTAATTGGAAATTTATAATTTGTTCTTTTTCTAGTTTTTTTAATTGTATACCCAGTTCTTTGATTGTCTCTTTAAAATTTCCCCTAATAGCTACTTTGACTATATTCCAAGAGTCTTGGTATGTTGCCTCATTATTGTCATTCTCCTGGGATGACATTATTGATTGTTTCTGTGATTTGTTGTTTGACCTATTCATTCTTTATGATTAGATTATTTAGTTTAATGTAGTTTTTAGCCTGTCTTTTCATGGTTTTTATAATATTTCTGTCTTTATGCATTTGATTGTGGGGATTTTATACCATAATATATGATCTTTTTTGTATATGTGCCGTATATACCGATGAGTTAAAAGATATATTCCTTTCTATCTTCATTCAATTTTTCTAGAGATCTATCATAGCTAAATTTTCTAAAATTCTATTTACTTCTTTAGTTTCTTTCCTGTTTATTTTGTGGTTGCAGTTCTGAAATGGGAAGATTAGTTTCTCCCACAAGTATAATTTTGCTATTTATTTCTTCCTATAACTCACTTACCTTCTCCTCTAAGAATTTAGATGCTATCCCACTTGGTATTAATATCACTTCATTGTCTATGATACCTTTCAGCAAAATGCTATTTCTTTCCTTTTTCCTTTTAATTAAATGTTTTGCCTTTGCTTCTTCTAAGATCAGGAGTGCTACTTGTTTTCTTCAACTGAAGCATAGTATATTCTGTTCTAACATTTGACTCTTTCTCTGTGTGTATCTCTGTGCTTCAAGTGTGTTTCTGGTAAACTACATATTATAAAGATTCTGGTTTTTAATCCACTCTGCTATTCACTTTTGTTTTATTGTGAATTTCCACTCATTTTCATTTGTTGTTATGATTACTGTGTATTTTTTTATATCATATTTCCTTTCCTTTCCCTTTTTTAATCCGACTTCCCTATCAGGTAAGATTAATTTCTATACCCACTGAGTTTGGATTTTATTCCTTCTTTGAGGCAAATTCTATCTGAACAAGGTTCAAATAATACACACCTTCTCCCTTCTTTCCCTCTCTTACAATAGGTCTTTTACACTTTTTCATGTGGTGTGCTTTAACCCCCTTCTATTTCCCCTTTTCTTTTCTTTCAGTACAATCCTTTCTGTCATCATTTAGTTTTTTTTTTAGCGATCACATCAATGTTAGCTTATGCTAACATACTCTTTCTATGTATTCTCTTTCTAACTGCCTTAGTAGAGATAACCTTCTCATATAAGGATAAAAACAGTTTAATCTTGACTAACAATTTCCCCGTTTGTTTTTTTTATGTTTCTCTTGAGTCTTCTGTTTTTCCCCTCAGGTCTTTTGAAACTTAGAGATGAACTATCCCCTATGATTTTCCTGAGTAAATTCCACAGGCATGAGTTGGCAAAGCAAAGCATAGAAATAGTGATTTTTGAGAAACGACCCAAGATTGAAAGTATTTTCTGAAAGCCCAGAACTTTTTATATAGGGCCACGAGATTAAAAATGATCTGCATCCTAGGAATTTAAAATAACTTGAGTACATGCTAGCTTACATTTTGTTTGTCATCCTTGAGCAGTTATGGAGAATGGGAGACATGCTACAATATTGGAGGAAAGCAAATATTCTCCTAGTATAGAAAAAAAAGAGGATTGTAGATATTTGAAGTTCTATTTCATTGACTTTGATATCAATTCTTCAAAATTTCAGGTACACATTATGTGATAATTTGTGAATGTCTAAGGAAAAAGTTTTCTCATTAATACAAAGAATGAGACATTATGAATAAATCAAGTAAAAAAAATCACATTTCCTCTGTGACGGAGTTCTCAGACCAGCAGATCAGGGGAAATGTTATAGTCAAAGTATAACTGGATTTTGGTAAGGTTTTCCACAGAGGCCTATTATATCTTTTCAAAAGACAAGATATAATGATTTGTATTGGATAGTGAAGTTAGATACTATTGAAATTGATTAACTTGCTAGAATCCAAAAGTAGTCTCTATTAAATCTATATAAAACAGATCAGGAAAAAAGTCTCGACCTCATTTTTAAAGAATTTTTACAGGAAAATTGTCCTGGTATCCTAGAAGCAAAGAGCAAAATAAAAATTGAGAGAATTCGCTGATCTCCTGAAAGATATCCAAAAAAAAATATAACTCCAGGAATAATATAACCAAAGTCCAGAACTCCCAAGTGAAAAAGGAAATATTACAAGCAGCCAGAATGAAACAATTCAAATATCATAAAACTACAGTCAGTATTACACAGGATTTAACAACAACTACATTAAGGACTCATAGGTCTTAGAATATAATATTCTGGAAAACAAAAGAGCTTGGAATGCAACCAAGAATAAGCTACTCAGCAAAATTGAACATCTTCTTCCAGGGGAAAAGATTAACATTCAAAGAAATAGGGAAATTTCAAATGTTCCTGTTGACATGGCCAGAGCTGCAAAGAAAGTCTGATCTTCAGGTAAAGGACTCAGGTGAAGCATAGAGGGGGGGGTCAAGAAGGGTAAATTATGAGGAATTTAATGATAATGGATTGCATGCATTCCTGCATGGGAAGATGTTACTGATAACTCATATGAACCTTCTCATTTATTAGAGAAGTTAGAAGGACCATATATAGAGAAGGCACAGAAGGGAGCTGAATATGCAAGTATAATATATTGTAAAATGAAGTCAATGGTGAAAAGGAAACGTACTGGTAGAAAGGGAAAGGAGAGATAGAATAGGCAAAAATATTTCACATGTAAGAGTTAAGAAATAGCTTTTACAGTGGAGTGAAGGGGAGAATGTGAGGGGGAATGAAGGAGCCTTCATTCTTATCAGAAATGGCTCAGAGAGGAAACAACATACATACTTAATAGGGTATAGAAATCTAGAGGACAAAGGAGAGAAAGGATCTATATAAAATAGAACTGGGTTGTATGGATGGATGGAACTTAAATGGAGCAAATGAAAAATGTTATTTAATAGGGATAAATAAGATGTTCTACTTGAGTTTTTTTAAAGTTTCATTATTATAGGATGGAATATGTAAAATTAGCATATCAATAATTTAAACTATCTCTAGGTATTAAAGAAAGTATAAAATTAATATTAAATCAGAGCTATGAAAGTAATTCAAAATATACAAAACAATACAAAGCTAATAATATCTAGAATGAATACAAGGATAATCACATTACTTTTTTTCCTGATAAGATCATACATGTAATATTTTGTTTCTGGTCATAATATTTTAGAGAAATAATAAGTGATTTGTATCAAGTTAAGACAAAGATGATCAAGATGACAGGTTGGCTAGAAAAATCTTGTCATTCAAAAATCAAAGGATTTGGGAATACCTCAATTTATAGAAGAAAAGATCCATAGGCAGCATGAGAACCATTCTCAAATCATTGAAGTGTTGTTATAGAAAGATGAGACATCTTTCCCAGATTCTAGAAGGCAGAATTGGGTTAGGAGAATGTTCTGAAGAGGCAGATCTTGATGCACTAGAGTGGAAAACTTCCTAAAAATTAAATCCATATAATAATGAAAGGCACTATTTTCCTCTGACTTCTAGAATTTAATAAGCCTCCTGTTTGAAATTTAATCCTTTTTATAGCCTGGTCCCTTTCTGTATTTCCAATATATTTACAAATTGTCCCCTTCTACATATTATAGTGTAAGCTGTATTGGTATATTAGATTTCATTTTCTGTCTCTATATCTTTACATTTTTGGTCTTCAGATCTAGGAATGGTCATCCTTTGTCCCTATCATTCATAACCCATGGCCTCCTTGAAGACTCATTTGAACACCATCAATTTTATAAATCATTTCTGAATTCCTAAAATGGCTGGTTTTTTCCACTTTCTAATATTACCTTCCATCTACTTAGATGTGTATATGTGTGTGTGTGTGAATATATGCATTATTACCTCCATTAAAATTTAGTCTCCTTTAGGATATTGTTTTGGCTTTTTCTTTGTATGATTACCACTCAGAATAGTGCCTAGTGCATATTAAGTATTTTGCTGAATTATTTTTAATTTTCTCAGGAGTTAGTAAGATTCTTCAATTCAAAATCTTTTATAAATAACCATTTATCACCAATGTTGTAGGCAGGTTTTATCCTTTTGGTAAATATTGGATAAGGTAATTATTGTTTCTTCTAATACTGGAATTATATAATTATTTGAATGGTTATCAGTGTTTCTGGATAAATACTTTAATTTCTTACACTGGTGTATGTTTAAGAAAAGTGACTACAAATCCTGTGCTAGTAACCTTATTACAAAGATATCAAAAATAAATGCTAGCATTGAAATAGCCTTTTAGTTTTATAAAACACTATTTCAATTGATTCTTTTAACAAAATCACTTTAAAAACATTTCAATAAATTCTTAGAATATTTCTCTCAAGTAGGTGTTATTAAAAGTTCTATTTTACATAGAAGAAAACCAAAGCTCATAGAGTTTAAATGAGCTGTCCATGATGAAGGAACTGCCAATTGTCAGAGGTGACATTTAATTTCAGTTCTTTCTTACTATAAATCCATAACATTATCATAGTATTATATCATCTCTCTAAGTGTCTCATACAGGAAGATAAAACCAAACTAAAACAAGTAGGTATCAATTTTCAACTTTCATTTTATTATATGATTCTAAATAATTCAATTTATTCACCACTTGGGAGATTTGAGAACATTTTGCTTTAGTCCATCTTAGAGGATTTAAATGAATACATTTTGTCAAAGCAATTAACAACTTTCTCTAATCTGTGAAGCATCTTTTCAAGTGGTTATAGACATCCAAAGAAAAAGGTGAAATCAAAAAAGAAAATTGATTCAGATTTGAACCATTTTATAATTATATGTACAATCTAATACTTGACCTTGCTAATAATGGCCTAATATAATATCATTAATTATAAATGCTCCTGTGGTCCTTTTTTAAAATCTGTTTTGGATTTTAATAAGCTCTAAACATTAGTGACTAGCATATAAATATTTTTTACAAAAGAAAAAATAGAGCATTGGGATAAGGCCTAATTAAATTTGAGAAAATTGAGGGGGGGTTAATATACAACCTAAAGAACTTGTAAAATATTTTTCCAAATAATTTCCTCTTTCCTTCATGTTAGCAATGGGCAAATACATATGGTTAGTTTTACTAAGTAGAATTGCATTTCACGTTCAACTTTGTCATAGCTCACCATGAATGTGCACACTAACAATAAGAATCAATTCTCCTACACTCCTCTTGCCCAAAATATGGAACATTGGTTCATCTCACTTAAGTTTCTACCTTTTGCACTGCAATTTGTTTCTAAAGAATTCCACCTTAACATCAGGCGATAAATGTATCCACTATGATTAATGCCATCTAGTATCTTGTTACATCAGCAATATTGCAGGCAGAGTTTATTCTTTTGGTAAAGGTTGGATAACTATTATTTCTTCTAACACTGAAATTATATAATTCTTCAAATGGTGATCAGTGTTTCTTTCTGGTGAAATACTTTAATTTCTCATACTGGCACATGTTTAGGAAAAGTGACTACAAATCCTCTGACAGCAAGCTTATTCAAAAATCAAAAATAAATGTTAGCATTGAAATTGTCTTTTAGTTTTATAAAACACTTTATTTCACTTGATCCTTTTAAACAAAATCACTTTAAACACAACATAATAGTTACTATTACCAACATTCTTAAGAATTCTTACTTTTCCATATGGTCCCAGAGAGATGTTTTACACATTTTAATTTTTCCATTATATTCAGAATGCTTTCATGCTTCTGGTGGCTTTGTTTTCCTATGCAAATGTCAGAAAACTGACTGTAGTCTGAGTAAAGAGGAAGTCAGCTTTGGGAGATATAACAGCAGGATTCAGGGAATGATACCATTGAAATCTGGTAATCAGAGGCAGGAAATAAAGGAACTGACTAGGATCAAAATGAAAACAGAAACAGTGACTTGATATAAAACTAGACAATCACTGAAATAGATCTCCTAGCCTAGAGAACTAGACTGATGATCAACAGATTGCTCTCCCTCTAAAATGCAAGCTCCTTGATTCCAGGGACTATTTTCTCTTTCTGTATTCTGTTTTTATTGTACTATGTTATGGAAATGTTTTTATTCCATAAATTAAAATTTAAAAATGATCTAAACCATTCATATATCATGATGATGCCAAATTATATGGAATATTATAGTAATGAAAGGCTCTTATGAGAAACACTAGACTAAGAATATAGAAAATAAAAATGCTTTTTGGGTACCCAGAGTATAAGATTTTTTTAATTCCTTAAATAATTTATTTCATTCTTCCTTTCACAGAGCCTGCCATTGCCCCTGCTTTTTCATTTAGCTTTCAAACTTCATTTTGTTCTTATAATCACAAATCTTAGTACCCCAAAGTAGAGGAAGATCTTGTGGTTACATTCAAATTCTATCAAAGCCCTAAGACATTAACTTGTTGAGGGGAGATGTTCTACTGTTACCTTTCTGGCTCTGGGGTTACCATATGATGTACTAATTGTACATTCACAAGGTAAGACATAGGGTGTGTAATACTTTTACAACTATATCTATATCTATATCTATATCTATATATATATATATAAAACAGTCATTTTAAGGCTTAGACCCATTTATTTAACAATAAAAGAAATAACAATATCACAGATACAAATATACAAGGTGTCCCAAAAGTATTTGGATAGTTTTAATCTATAAACCTTAAATAACTTAAATGAAAATGGAGAATAGCTTTTATAGTTAAATTTATTTATTTGTCCCTTCCTCTCCTCTTACTCCTTTACTTTTCCCTATCCCTCACCCCCACACTCACACTAACAGTATTAATACTTATAAATCAATTAAATTAACATCTAATGGAAATTTATTATTATCCAGCTATTATTATGTCTATTGTGTCAAGCTAAAAGCTCATCATTTGAGAAGCTGAAATTTCTAAAAACTTTTTCCTTTCTTGATATGCCACTCTCTTTTTGATTTATGATTATCTGCTCTCTTCATTCTCAATAGAATGAGGTGCCCCTGCCAAGTGATGTTCTTTCCGTTGCATTTTCACCTTTTTCAGCAAAATTGTTTTATATTGAGTATTTTACCTCATATTTCACAGGATCAGCAAAATTATATTTGGTTTTCTTAGCCCAACAAGCCAAGTTTTCCAAATACTTGTCTAGAGACTTTGGGGTAGGGTGGGGGAAAAGGGAAGGTAATAAGATTTATATGTATCAAGGTGCTGTATAAATATCATCTCAATCTTGCAAGGTAGGTGTTTTTATCCCTAATTTAGAATTGAGGAGACTGAAGCATACAGAGTTTAAGTGGGTTGCCTGCTAATTTCTGGAGTCAAATTTGAACTCAAATCTTCCTAATTCCTGACTAAGAATAGCTATTATGGTATAGTAGATAGAGCACTGGGCCTGGAAAGAAGAAAACCCAAGTTCAAAACCAGCCTCAGACTTAACAGATGACCATGGACAAGTCCCTTAACCCTTTGTGCCCCAGTTTCTTCATCTGGCAAGCTACTCCAGTAGCCCTAATGAAATCACAAAGCGTTGCATACATCTGAAATGATTCATCAATAGCTTCCTGATTCCAGACCCAATATTCTATCAGTTGCACCACCTAGCAGCCACTGGAAGTACAGTGGGCATTTGTGAATCATTTGAAGAAAGCAACAGCATGTCTGGCAAAAGAATAATCATGTTTTCTCATTACTGGTTCTGTATGCAGAGGGGGCTATTATTGGTAGGAGGACTCTATTCTAGAATTTTTGCTTTTTAAAATTCAAAGAGAAAGCTTAGATTCCTAAAGATCTAACTACTCTCAATTGGGTCAGTCTAATGGTACATCTCAGCCCAGGATTCTATTGTTCCCCAAAGCACCAACTTCTAAGTAGTGTGGTACCATGATAACCTCATTTATATGTAGTTCAAAATCTTTACTTTCTTGCTAACTTTTCATGTATCTGTCACACATGGACTTATATAAAATTTTAGGAATGTGAGATACAATTTTCAACCTGTTCTACTTCCTGTGTTCATGGGTTTTTGTAAGTTACAATAAATCTTGACTGAGCTTCTTCCACCCTTCCCTGGAATCCATTGCAATACAGAAGAATTAATAGTATATTTCCCCATCACTCCAGAAAAGAGCATAGAACTCTGATGATCTTCTGCTTTTCCTGATCACCTTAAATCTTTTCAAGGAAAAAAAAAACAGTATGGATCTCCCCCAATAGGATTAGAAGGATATTTAAAACAGCTTTCTAATTTTATAAACAAGAAAACTAATATTCTAGGAAGTGATTTGACAAGTCACAACCTACATCAGCCTCAGTGTCCCTATCTATAAAGTGTGATTGATAATAGAACCTATCTCTCAGACTTTCTGTGGGAATAAAATGAATATTTATAGAGTGCTTTAGAAATCTTAAAGGACTACATGGGACAGTTAGGTAATGCAGTGGATGGAGAACTACCTTGGAGTCAGAAGGATGGGAGCTTTAATCCAGTCTGAATCCATCTGTGTGACCTTAGGCAAGTCACTTGACCCTTACTAACTCTCATCTGCAGTCATCCTGATCTGTATCTGGCCACTGGATCCAGATGGTTCTGGAGGAGAAAGTGAGGCTGGTGGCTTAGCACAAGACCCCCTCACTCAAATCTAATTCATTTGCTTGTCATGGCATCACCTCCCTGATGTCGTGGTCTTCTTCAAGGACAAAGGGACAAACATCATCAGAAATCTCAAAGAACTACACAGATGATAATATTGTTGTTGGTGGTGTTATTGCTGCAGCTGCTAGCAGTTAGCATCAGAAAAATTTGGTAAGCAGATAGAAATGTTTAAGTAATATAGACTGTGATTCAAAAGGATAATGGTAGTCCCTGAAAATGAGAGGGAGAGGGTATAGAAAGAGTTAGATATGGAGAAATCAGATCTTGTACAAAAGGCCAAATCAGGGTATAAGAGTCTGAAATTGAGGTCCAAGATCACAAACACAACCAATATCATGGCTAATTTAATGTGAGAATCCCTAGACTTAGACTAAAATTGATACAAATTTGAGGTGGGATACAAAAAGAGGCAAAAAACAATCTCCATCCTAAAGGAGCTTATAATCTAATTAGGAAAAACAAACATGAAAGAAAATTGAAAAGATAGGGGAGTCAGACGTTTACTCAGAATAATGAGAAGATGAATTTGAGATGATTTCTTGCAGAAAAATGAATTTCTGGGAATTATGAAGGCCAGGAAATCAATAGTATGGGAAATATTAAGGTAATTTTCTGGGTACCCTACTGGAGAATCTGAGAAGAGATTTCCAAAATCCATTCTCTCCAATCAGAACGTTGATGGTATCCAAAGTCAGAGAAATGCTGTAGATGTGTAATTGGAATTAGGACTGTAAGGTGGGTTTTTCAAAGAGATATTTACTTACAATTTAAGGTAAAATTCCCTGAACACATTGAGTCACCAAAATGTGGACTGTGCTGCCTTGGGGCTTAGTAAGTTTCCCTTCACTGTAGGCTTTCAAATGACTGGATTGCCAATTATTATGGGAAATTATTATAAGGCACTAGTTGGATTGAGTGGTTTTTAAAAAAACCCTTTCCATTACCTTCAGAATGATTAGAAAAGGGGGTAAAAACAAAATGAAACTGAAAAAATTTAGAAATGCCAACCAACATGGGGGCATTGGTCATTTTCAAGATCAGAATGTTAAATATATCAATATTATTCATAAAATGTGAACATTAAAATTAGAACTTGGATATGACATTAAGGTTTTTCAACCAATTAAAATATGAGACAGATTATCAGAGATTCAGCAAAGTATCACCAGAAAGTAAGAAATTGATCTCCTTATGGAAGATAATCTTGTATTTCTTGGGGAAAAAGACTAAGAAAGACAAGATTATCTTAACCTTGTTATATTTTCAACCAAATATCTTCCATATGTCTACAGTTCAGTCTAATCACAATAGTGAATTATTAATCTTGATAGACAAAAGGGATATATAAAATAGAAGTTAAGAAACAGGAATGACTGTTTCACTTTCCTTTCTGGTTGGCTACATTTCTCTTAATTCTTTTCCTATTATGGGATGTGAAAGAAAGTCCAGAATAGCAGATGCCTTTAATTTTATCTATATTGGTTATTGACTAAGGCTCCCAGGAAAAGTAGATGCTTTAGGAAATCATGCACATGTTCTGAAGAAAAACTATTTCCTCATAAACAATTTTAGTTAATGAGAAACCAAGGGAAAATATATTGAGATTGTTTTCACTGGGCTAAAGCAGAAGTCTGAGAAATTTAAGAAAAAGTATACATATAACTAAGGAAACATCAAATAATTATACTGGGGAGAAAGCAAATTCACATGAGTTTCTTTTCCTTTGACTGAGATAAAGAAATTGAATGTAACCTAACACACCTTTGAGAATCTTCTTATCCTTAAGAATTCCATCTTCATCCATTATTATCATTAAGGAATGGTCATATTTCTACTAGTTTTAGGTTCTCAATATTTAGACTCTGTTTATCATTTTAATCTTTTAGATCCTTCAATAACCTCCAATATTCCCCAGTTCTTAGCCTTTAAATACAATATAACTATCTTAAATATTTTAAACAATCCCTGATTTCATCATCATGATAACTGACATTTAACTTCCGAAGGTTGATTTTACCTAATATAGCCTATTTTGTGGTTCTTCCAATAGTCCTATGAAATAGTGCAAATAATAATGCCTATATTTTATAAATGAGGAAATAAAAAGATAGGAGGATCTCTTGCCATGCTCTCAAAGGGAAAAAGTATCTAAGTTTAAGAGCTGAACTCTTCCGAATTTCATATCTGATGTTCATTCTGGTTATCCATTTTCTGTCCATCCATAGATTCCCAAAGCAAATCACCTAGTGGACATTCATTTGAAGTGAGACCTCAGATAGACAGATAGTCCATCATAGTCCTAGTACTTGAATTCTTTTCAGATTGGTTGAACTCTGACCGAGTTTGTGTTCCACTAGCTTGATCTTCTAGAATCCCAGGTTATCTCGAGATCACAGTATGATTGTTAGTGATTGTCATGATTTCATAAAACAGTCTTGGTCAAAACTAAGTGTCAGCAAGGAAAGCAGGTTGTTGGAAATGAACACCTACTGGTTAGGGAGAGATATCTATTTCTTTCTCATTTTTGCTAATTAAAGGAGTTAAACTTGACCTTGGGACAAGGAGAAGCAAATGATGAGACTCATGGATACACCTCTGCTATCCCAAAGGATTAGGTCAAAATGAGAAACCATGAAGAGCTTTCTGGGGGAAATGTTGCTGTGGCCATGAAGATTGTTTCTCTAACTTAAAAGCCCAATGAAGTGTGAGCATAAGGCTTCTTGGGGACATGTCCTAGCTGACTGAATGATGCCTCCTAGACTAGAGACCTCAAGTCAGAGATTCTTTATGTCTATTTTCTTCTAACCTTTCCTCCATTCTTTCTTTAGAAGAAGGTGGGAAACTGATAGCTTTTTACTAAAACTTGCCTCTTGAAAGTATGTTTATACTTTTGTGTTTAAATATATTTTATATTAAGCCAGGAAAATGTGATAAAACTATTAATCACATGCATTACTGAATTAAGTTTTATAGTTTGAATGAAGAAGTGGGAGTTGGAGAGGTCCTGAAAGGAAAGAGATTTAAAATTGCAAAATATTGCCAAGGTGTTATCACTCGATGGAGGCTTAAAGCTATGAAATAAACTTGTTGATTCATTTTATAATTTCCCAGAATGGAAAGAATACCACTTACTGTTATTCCTCTAATCAATTAAATTGGTAGTGGAAACTGACTAACCAAATACTATTGAAGTTGAACTTTAATAATTTTTTCAGGGAATGGTTTGACACGAAAGTCACTGACAAGGGGAAGAAGTCAATGGATTATCTGGGGTCAGTGTCATACTTAAGGGAAGGAGTAGTCCTCACCAAAAATAGGAGGCTAATAAGAGTGGCAATCACCTACACTCTTGCTTTAGCATAGACCACAATACTATTAAGAACAAATGAAAATCAACTGAAAAAATTTAGTAGAAATGAGTTGATGTGTAGGACAACATGAGAACGAATAATTATACTTATTTTGAATAAAATTTGAACTGATGTTGAGAAAAGTCAAAGAAAAATACAAGGGAAACCCCTATTTCAAAATGAAGCAACTTGGAAAAAAGAATTGGAGACAGCAATGAGTTTGAGCAAGGAAAAGGGACTCATCTATTCAGAACATGATTTAATTTTGAAGTTATCAAGTAATATTTTGATTTATGAGAAAGTAGAAAAGAAAGGAATTGTGAGGGGCAAAAGTACTGACTTTTCAGAAACATAGTGCTGAATTAATCTAAGCCATAGGCCTCAGTTTCTATTTCTCAGTCAGGTGAACATGAGAACCCGGATCTCCAGCTAGAAAAATTATAAGATGTAAACAATGACAGACCCTCTTGGGAAAGCTTAAGTACACCTCCCTTCTCTTCAGACCATGGAGTTGACCAATTGTCTTAAGGGTCTGCAGAAAAGAGAAGGGGGAATCGGTTGTGGTTTTTGTGTTTTTTTTTTAACCCTGCTTCTGCTTCTGTAATTCTGCTTTTCCTGCTCTCTCTCTCTCTCTCTCTCTCTCTCTCTCTCTCATAGAGAGTTAGAAACTGCCCTGATTCTTGGAAGAACCACATTAAATTTTAACTCTTTCCTGCCACTTTGAGAAGACTCTGAGTAGTCATTTTGGGTTAGGGTTTAAATCCCCTACACAGAATTAAGAGAAAAAAGTAAAGAAAGGAAAGAGGAAAGAAAAAAGAAAGAAAGGAAAGGACAAAGAAAGGAAAAATGAAATAAAGCAAGCAAAGAAATAGAAAGAAGGAAAGAAATAGTTGAGAAAAAAGAAAAGGAAACAAATTGTTGAGCAATATTACTTCATAAATATAAAAAGATAAAACATGAAAATTTTAAAAGATAGATAATGATATAAAGACATGAAACAAAAAATAATTGAAAAGTAATATCCATTCTGAAAAAGACATAAAATTTTCTGGAATTCTGGAAATTCCTGGAATTTCTGGAAAGTTTTCTTGGAGGAAGGAAGTGAGGTAATGAAGAACATTTAAGATATAAATAAGCAGAGATATTAGATAAATTAATTCAGGGTATGATACATGAAAAGGGCAAAGACAAAGGGAAAAGAGAGTGAAAGACCTATATGAGCAATTTTAAATAGGCTCAATGAAAGATATCAAACATGCATTGATACATTATATTTCTGAATATGGTCAAACTGGGTTACAATTTTTTTTTTGTGGGACAATGAGATTAAATGACTAGCCCACAATCAAAAAGCTACTAAGTACAAAGTGTTTAAGATCAGATGTGAACTCAGGCCCTCCTGACTCTAGGACTGGTGCTACATCTTCTGTACTACCTGGGCTTCTCCCCAGATTAAAATTTTACTGAGAAATTTTTAACCAAATGAATTAAGATGCAGCAAAATACAGATATTACATATTAAAATATCAGTATGTGGCTTGCAGGCAAATATATGTGTAGATTTTTAATTGAGAATAATACCTTTAGACTAGAATACATGGAAGAGAAGGTGGATATAGAGAAGGAGATTAGATTAGCTTGGACTTTGATTGTGGCAGACATTAAATACTAGAATAGAATAGGATTTTAAGAAAGATTCAGGACTAGACTTTTCCTACAATCCTCATGATCTCTTAAACCTCTCCAAAATAAGAAATGTATGTTAGAGATAAAGGCATTTAAATTCTGGCCAAGGGTAAAAATGAGATAACAATTCAAAGAACTAACAAAAGAAAAGGCAATCCTCTAGTCCCCAACCCTTGATTTGCTCTCTCAACACTCCCACCCATTGCCACTACTCACTACTATTACTAGTCCTTCTATAGGGAAGAACACCACATCAAGCATCCAAATGCCTGGAAGTGTGCATGGCATAATTATATTGATTATAGGGAGGAGTATTCTTGCCTTTACCAGAATCTTTCCATCTCATGACCTGACTGATAGAAATCAGGACTATTGGAGTTATTGTGGAGATAGTGTGGCCTTGAATTGGTTTCCTTTCTCCCATATGAGAGACATCACAGCACCATCAATGCCCAGCAAGCTCCAGCATGTGACATCTGGTGATAGTATATAGACTACCAGCTCCATCCTATGCCTCTGGATGGACTGTCAGTGAAATTTTCCCTCAAACATTCTATATTTGAATTGTAAGCTCCTGGCCAGTGTGATAAACATGAGGACAATGCAACTTGCCATTCCTAGGACTATATTGCTTTGTTGTTAGTGTACTTGCTATGCAGCTAGAACTGGGATGCTTTCCAAGGCTCAGACCTCTCTCTGGATGAACCCATTGCAGGGGACCCTGGCCCTTCACAAAGAAAAGAGAGTTCTACCTGGGGCTCCCACCCTCTCTGGAATTGGTTATGTTACCCACCCTGTCCTTTGCCACTCTGCATGCAGTTCAGGGATCTGAATCCAACTCTCTTTTGATCAGCTGAGGGCAATGGAAGTCAAAGTTTCTCCCTTCAGAACAGCACTCATCTATTTCTCAGGACTGATTGTCTAATGATCAACTGCTATTCACATGGAACCCTTCTCCATTTTGACTTTTAAGGTTCTTGAATGAATAGGTTGCATAAGACAATTCACAGATTTGCATAGAATTTTCCCGGAACTAATCAATGGGAAGGAAAAACAAAAAGCAAAAGCTTGCTCAAACTGGGAGAGCAATGTATTCTCTATATGTCAAGAGATCTCAGTGAGAGAGAGTTGAAGAACAGGCAGAAATGGACAGGACCTGTGTGTGTGTGTGTGTGTAAGGTTGAAAGGCATTTCCCTAAGCCTGATAGAAAGGGTCTGACCTTTGTTGTATCCAGTTCTCTCCCCTTAAATGTCATTATTAATAGAAATTGAGATTTATGATTTGTCCATTATGGAAAGAAGGAAAGTTTTGAGATACATTTACAAGAAATGATATCAAAAAGAAGCAATATGAGAATATTATATAAAAGGAGAGAAAATGAAAAGAGAAAAGAAAGTTGTATATAGGTAAATTAAATGTATATATGTATATATATATATATATATATATATGTAAAGAATTTTCTATGTACATATGCATATGAGTGTATATGGGGAAAGAGTCTATATACAAAGAATATATTATACAAAGAGAATATATTTATTTTATTATATAGGCATAATATATAATTATATATGCATATATCTATCTATCTATCTATCTATCTATCTATCTATCTATCTATCTATATACACATATATTGAGAGAGCAAGTGAGAGAGAGAGAGAGAGAGAGAGAGAGAGAAAGTCAGTTAAAGAAGTTTAAGCATCTATGAATACAAGACAACATATAACACACCTCTTGCAACAGATTGTAGCTCCTGGTTTGTTTCTTGGATTCGGATCTGCCTCTCAAAGAATTGCAACTCAGACTCAGGAATGCAGGTTTTGGAAAGAAAATAGAGATTTATTAAAGGAAGGTACAGCATATTAAGAAAAGGATATAAAAGTTAGAAAGTTTTAGAGTCAAGAACATATAGATTGCTGACTGAATTGGCCAGGCCAGCTGGCCAGGGTTCAGCAGGAGACTGGAATGTCAAAAGGGACTAGCCCCTGCCCAGGATCTATTTTAAATTCTCTCCCAGAGTCCATGGGAGGGGGTGGTGACCTGGCATTGACCCAAGTCCCTCATTGGAGATTTTGTGTCCTGGGGAAGGTCTCTTTTGGGTGGTCCAGTGCTCCCAGGCTGCCCCACCAAAAAAGTGGTGTGGCCTAAATTAGTTGATAAAAGAAGGAAAATCACCTTTATAATGCAAAAGATTTACAGTTTGTCTCCAACTGATCTCATCACTCCCCTGCCCAGTCTTCTCTGCATCAAGATGATCTCATGGACTCCTAAGAGAATGTTAAATCACTGTGAAATCTTCCTGAATGGTTTAAAAGAGAAATAAAAATAGTGAAAAACAGAATTTAGGCATTACAGAGCACAAATAATCAAGAGAGAAGACTTTGAATCAACAGGGGCAAGCATTACCAAGGAAACAAAAGAGTGAACCACTGATTGAGAATAGTATTACACAGAATTAAAAGATAATCTGGAAGAAGAAAATTAGAAAGTAATAAAATTTTAAAGAAACATGATCTTTATGCAAAGAAAACACATTGATCTCAAGTATAGGATGCAGAGACATTTTATAAATTTTAACTTTTCAATAAGAGTATGACAAGACAAAAAAGCTTGAATATCACCACACAATAAAGCCAAAATAAAAAAGAACAACTCTCCAAAGTTCTAAACATAGAAAAATGATCATTGAAAGAATCTACAGATCACCTCCAGAAAACAGAAAACAAAGATTATGCTGCAAATTCCCAGATACATTGTAATTAATTTTAACAATCCTTATGAGAAATAAGAAATTGTACAATCAGAAAAAAAGACCTTTAAATACAAGGGAAAAGAAATTCAAATATCAAAAGAATACTCTGTACCCACTACAAATCTCACCTGCAAATGTAATTGTATGTTTGGAAGAACAAAATAATTCAAGATTGAATTCAAAGTGATATACCCTGGAAACCGGAGTCTAATCTTTAATGAAAAAAGAGTGATGTTTACTAAAAAGAATTATTCAACAGATTCTTAGAAAGAAACCTAGATCTGAAGAGTTTATTAGTTTTTCAAACAGCTATGCAGAAAAGTAAACAAATACAACTATATACTAGAGAAATTGAGTTTTATCTTAAAAATCATAGGGAACCACTAAACTTTTGAATAAATCATAATGAAATTGAATGAAGCTTTGATATAATTGAAACAGTTATTTAGGGAGAATATTCACTAAATAACATATAGAGAGGAGTGGAGCTGATGGCAGGTGGAAAATAGAGACACTGTGGGAAAAAAGATTGAACATGAAAGAAATCCTAAGGAATACACCTACAGTAACTGTTGACCACATATGAAAGATTGCAGAGTGGATGAGAGGGTCTGATTATGATTATGTGATTTTTAAATTAGATGATTGGGAAAAATATTGGTACCACTAAAAACACAAACAACAAAAGGAGTTAATAGAGGAAGCTATATTGGGATAAGGTCATGAGAACTGTGATTTTAGTGTTAGTAGTTTTTTCAAAGCTAACTCCATCAACATAAGAATGATGAGTAAAGTCTTTCCTGCAGCAGCTCAGTCTCATACCTACTAGGAAAAGTTTTAGTTTCCTGGTTGCAGGAGATTAAATTCCTTATCCGGAGTCAAAAGGAGGCTGCTAGTCAAAACTTGGACTTGAAGTCTTCTTATATACAAGCCTGGATATCCATCTATTAATAATCTCATGATAAGGCTTTGTTGCCTTCCAAGTTATTAGACTCTTTTAATTGAGTGAATATTATTCATTGTTACCTCATGAATTTCACTGATGTCTCATCCATTTCTTTTGACTATATAGACTCATGTTACCAAAAGAATTGTTTCTGTTAAACAATTTTCAGAATGAATAAAATTAATAGGGAAGTAGAGGACTACTTGTTGGGTGATAATAATAACTGGCATTTATATAGTGCTTAAATGCTTGCAAAATATATATTAAAAATACTGTATTTGAGTTTCCTACATTTTTTAGCTACTAGTTGTATTATCTTTATTTATATTGAAGAGGAAATAGAGTCTTATAGAATTTTAATGATTTGTCAATGACCAAAAAGAAGCAGGATTTAAATTCAGATTTTCTTGACTTCAAACACTCTTGTTTACTTAGATTATCTGACTTTCAACAGCAACATGGTGTGATATTGATAGACTTCAGAGAGAAAACAGAACCACTTTATTCACAAATTGTGTCAGTTTTTTTAACAACATCTTAAAACTGGCAAGCTTAGACTACATAGACTGTTAGTTACATGGAAACTGGAGACCAAGACATGAAAGAAGATAATAAGAGAATATCTAGCCATTATTTATTATTATATTAAATTGTTTTAAGTCTCCAGGTCTAGACAAATTACATCCCAAGGTCTTGAAAGAACTTGCAGATGTGATCATCTTAAAGGAACCATGAAGAGGTGCTAGAAGACAGTAGATAGGCAAATGCTGTTCCAATTTTTAAAGTTAATTCTAGAAATATCAGATTGGTAAGCTTCATAGTGATTACTGGTAAAGCTCTAATATATATTATTTAAACAAATGGCTTGCAAATGCTTTTAAAATAAATGATTATCATAAGATTATTAAGTATGTCATGCCATAGTAACCTGATTTCATTTTTATAAGATTATTAGATTTATAGATTAGTAGACATTTTATATCTCTCTGACTAATATATTTATATGTTTTATATTTCAATATGACATTTTTATAAAATTACTCATACTATCCTTGTCAGTAAGATGGGAAGGTGTGAATGATAGTACAGAGATATTAATGTAATATTTAATTCTTGGTTTGAAGAAGAGCTTTTGCCTGCCACAGGATTTTGGGAATGGGTCTATTGTGTTTGGCACTTACATACCTTATCTCTGTTTTCATTTCATTTCATTTCATTTCATTTCATTTCATTTCATTTCATTTCATTTCAATAATGAAAACACAGCATCTATATCAACTACTCATATTTCATAAAACTTGGTTAGATAGTTAATGTGTTATTAATATGTATAATTGATATGTATATGAATCCAAAGATATTTCAACAAACTTGATTGCTTGACTGATTTTTTTTAAAAAGGAAATTTAAAGAAGATCTAAGTAAAGTGCTACATTGGCCTTTAAAAAAATATCCTGCTAATACTTAAGAAAGGGGAGATATATCTGGACAAGAATTCATGTGAAAATAAATTAGTAATTTCAACAAACCATAAGCAAAATCAGCAAACCATTGTGATTGGTAAATGGTTCACTAGATAGGATGTTGGGCTGCAGTCAAGAAGATCTGAGTTCAAATTCAACCCTAGTCACTAGTTGAGTGACTCTAAATCAATCACTTAATCTCTGTTTTCTTTAATCCACTGGAGAAAGAAATAGCAATTCATACTAATATCTTTGTCAAGACAATCTCATATATTGTATGTCTATGGGGTCACAAAGAAACAGACTGACTGAAAAACTGAAGAACAATACAGTGGATAAAATGCTACATCTAGTGGCAGTAAGAACTCCATTCAAAACTGACCTCAGATACTATAAGCCGACATTGGGGTCTGTGATTGGGGATATGTCACTTAAGCTCTAACTTGACCTAGTTTTATCATCTTTAAAAAGGGGATAATAACAAAACTTACTTTCCATCATTGTTGTGAGGCTCTAATGAGATATTATTTGTAAAGTGCTTTGCAAACCTTGGATCTTGTCTGTCATTGAAGACAAAAATGACATCGACATCACTATGTTTGAGACAAATTACAATGTGTCTGACTGTGGTTGTCAGACCCATGTGAGCTTGGAATGCTTTGCCACAGGTTATAAAGTGCTTTGCAAATTTTACATAAATGCTAGATATTTCTAAAAATATTATTTTAGGGGGAGGCTTAGAACCTAGCATTCCAATGACAGTAAAAGGCATATGGTAAAGTTGGTCAGTGATTGCAGTTGAGACTAGTGGAATGAAACAAAGTCCCAGATAAATGGCAGTGATTCAATGGAATAAACATTTATTAAGGGCCTACTGTGTGTAAGACAGTACCTTAAATGTTAGGAGTCTAAAACAAAAGTAGTTCCTTTCTCTCAAAAAATACTTGTGTTATTTGGAAGTTGCTAATTTCATTCATACAGTCATAGACTATCACATTTAGAAGGAACTTAGTGTTAGGAAGACAAGTTTGAATCCTCCCATAATAGCTAAACTAGCTGTTTATTCCTGCAAAAATCACTTTGTTATACTTCTTTCATAAATATGAATAACAGTAGCATTTACCTTGGGTCTTTTTTTTTTTTTGAGGAAAATGGAGATAGGATGAACAAAACACTTTGTGAATTTTAAAGTACACTTTACATGTGAGATTATGATGATGATGATGATGATGATGATGCCAGAAGTTATCAAGTCCAATCTATATTTTTTTTTAGGTTTTTGCAAGGCAAATGGGGTTAAGTGGCTTGCCCAAGGCCACACAGCTAGGTAATTATCAAGTGTCTGAGACCGGATTTGAACCCAGGTACTCCTGACTCCAAGGCCGGTGCTTTGTCCACTGTGCCACCTAGCTACCCCACCACCACAATCTATATTTTTATTAATTCCTTCTACAAAATGGATGAGTGACCATCCAGACTCTAACTTGTCCATTTTAAAGTGCCAATTCTGGTAGAATAAGTATTTGAATTGCAGAACTGCAAAAATTCTTAGGGGTTATTATTTTTCTTGGATCTGATGTCATATAAGAGGAAAGCAGAAGAAACTTTGCTCATCATATAAATTAAATGGGGAATTTCTCCATATACATTTAAAAGATAAGAAGAGAAATAAGTGGTAATTTTGATCATGAGATTGATGTTCAGTGTACTAAAAACTCTCCCATAAGTAAGCCTTTTTAAGGGGCAGCTAGGTGGCACAGTGGACAAAGCACCGGCCTTGGAGTCAGGAGTACCTGGGTTCAAATCCGGTCTCAGACACTTGATAATTACCTAGCTGTGTGGCCTTGGGCAAGCCACTTAACCCCATTTGCCTTGCAAAAACCTAAAAAAAAAGTAAGCCTTTTAAAAATGCCTATTATGCGAAAGGCAAAATGATAGACACTGAATAGGATAGACCAGAATGTATTAGTTTTCAAAATGGTTAGTCCTTTATAACTAGAAGCAGTAAAGCAAAGTTTAGATGAAATTCTATCAAAGATGATTATAGCATTATAGAATCTAAGACTTGAGAACTACTACGAAACATCATCTATAACAGCTGTATAGTGATGAAGCCTATCTATATCATCCCAGATAGTTGGAGATCCTGCTTCTGATGATAAAGAGTTCATTTCAAAAGATAGCACATTCTATTTTTGGACAGCTCTAATTGTTAGAAATTTTTTTCCTTGTGTTGAAATCTTAATCCCTCTAATTTTTAACCCATTGTTAATTTTCACATCATCAAGAACAAATATAACCATTCTTTTTTAGAACTCTGTAAAATATTTGATTTTACCCCACCCAAGTTAGCACTTCTCTAGAAAGAATACCTCTAGTTTTTCAATGGATGCTTTGTTGTATGGCTTCCAGTAACCTAACTACCTTGGCTAACCTCCTGTCTGCCTGTTCTCCAGCTTTTTAGATTGTTGGTATTTCTTCAAAAGAACTTTGATTCTTTAAGCTAGACTCTGTTTCCCAGGTATTGTAGAGACAAAGAAAAGAGCTGTAAGGCTATATCTCCCTCTCTCTAAACATTGTATTTCTTTAAGGCAGTTCAAGTTTACAATATGATTTGAAACTTACAATTTACAAAAAGCTATGGGTCTTTTTATGTTACTTTTATGCTACATTACCTCCTCCTGAAAATGAATGATTTATGCTTCTTGCCAAATACAGAAAATGAAATTACAGTAAAATGTTCTTTGATGGGAGGGAATTTGATCTAAATGACCACTGAGAACCTTTGAATTTTATATCCATTATAAAGTTTATTTGTAACATATAAGTTGTATTACAGAAAACTTTTAATTAGTCATTTATAATTGCCAATATAACATTTCACAACTTTACCATTGCCCTGTTTTATTAGATTGACAGGATGTCATTCCCCTCTTCCCTATTACTAAATAATTTCTAGGCAAGATCATTTACATGCTGAAAAATAAAAGCATACCAAATCCTCCACGTGTCATGTAGTCCCCCCTTCACTACTATTTTTTTTTTTTGCAAGGCAGTGGGGTTAAGTGATTTACCCAAGGTCACACAGCTAGGTAACTATCAAGTGTCTGAGGTCACATTTGAACTCAAGTCCTGCTGACTCCAGGGCTGGTGCTCTATCCATTGTTTGACCTAGCTTACCCCCTTCACTACCATTGACTGACTATAGAAACTGGTGTTTACAGTAATGTTCACACTCAGAGGCATCAGGAAATTATCTTGTTACTTGCCATTAATATATTCTTTTTTTTTAAGTTTTTTTTTTCTTGCTAGGCAATGGGGTTAAGTGGCTTGCCCAAGGCCACACAGCTAAGTAATTATTAAGTGTCTGAGGTCGGATTTGAACTCAGCTACTCCTGATTCCAGGGTCGGTGCTCTATTCACTGTGCCACCTAGCCACCCTCCCCATTAATATATTCTTTACCATTAAAAAAGAATATCTGAAAGCAAGAAAAGAGAAGCACCTGCAGTATAAACTTGAACCACTTTCATCCTTGGACTTTGCCACACATTTCTAACCTTTTCCATGGCTATTATTTCTGCTCAGAAGGTCTGCCTTCCTAAATTCTTCTTTCCTTCCACCTCTGCTCCACAAATATAATTTTTTTTTCTCATCTCCCTCAACCATGAGTGATATTATATCCTCCAAACGTCTAAAATACTTATTTTCTGTACCAGAGATATCAAACAGGCTGCTACAGCTAAATCAATTTAAAATAGAAATGAGACATATTTAATAAATTAAATTAAAATATAATAGAACAGAGATAATGCTAATGTGTTTTCTAAACCATTAGAGTGCACAGATATCCTTATTTATGCTTTAGTGGATCCTGTTTTTATACTGATCTACATTACTCATTTGGCATTTAGTAACACTGTACTTTCTTAGCTATAAATGAATATATATAATATATGTATATATATATCCATATGTATCATAGCTCACTCATTACTTTTTTCTTAAGACAATGAATAGTTTTCATATTCTTTGTGTCTTCCCACATAGAGTAGGCATTTAATGTTCATGAATAAATAATTATGGCAGTAAGATTCCTGTGCAAATCTCAGATGAGTCTAAATAAAACACTTAATATCACATACCCCAAATATCTAGCTGACTCAGAATGTTTCCTTTTTTAGATATTCCCTCTCACAAGTATATTCATCTTTCTCCTGATTCTAAAAGCAGAATATTGATCCTGTGCATCCAAATTCACAGGTGAATTTTATTAGAGAACTTAATCAGTTCAGAACTAGAGCTGAAGAAAGTTCCTTTCTGTGGGAAAGTGAACTATAGATTTTGCTTCTCTATATTTATTTAATTCCCAATGAAAATATAAATGGAATAACTGCACTAGTGTTTTCATAAATTTTGTGCCATTCCAGACCTGATTAAGATAGAAGAGTTTCTAATGGGCAAATACTTTCCTGCTTGTTTATTTTTGATCAGTAGGGAATGTAGAGTGGATGAATTTTCTTCTTTAATGCTCTTTGCTCTTTTGGCATTATATTTAAATCTTGACAAGTGGGTATGGACCAGCAGGACCACTCATTTCTCTTCTTATCTTTTAAATCTATATAATCAGCTTGACAATTAAAGAGGCATGGTTAAGGTCAGCTCCTCTGCCTAATCCCATATATATATATATATATCTCAACCCCAAACCTACTGAAGGTATGGGTGATTATTTGCTTAATCCAAGTGATGTAAAGGAGGAAAAGCCACTCACTTCTTGTACTTTCAGTATTGTTTAATTTGCAAGTAGTAGTCATATTATTAGCAGTAGTAATGGTCATCATAGCAGCAAAGATGTATTTGCTTCAGCAAGCATCTTAATTGTCAATGAGATCATTCTCTCTGTGCCAGTAAAAGTCATAATCTTGGAACTTAGTAAATGATTTAAAAACAAACCAGAAACCAAGATAGTTTATTCACAAATTCTATCGAATTGGGACAAAATCTGCTACACATAGTAGGCCCTTAATTGGTGTCTGCTAAGTAAATGAAACGAGTGAATGTAAATTCTTTTTGATTTATAGCTGAATAATTAAGACAGGGGATATGTTTTATTCAACAGAGTTTCATTTAAAAGATCTTGCATAAAGTAGATGTTCAGTATTTGTTTTTATTTCTCCAATGAACGAGTAAACTGAGTCAATATTCTATTTGATCTAAATTTAACCAACTCAGAGAGACATTTTTCCCCCTCAATTATTTGAGGGCTTACCATTTTGTACTATCCTTTTGGCTATTGTGTATGTCTATGTGTATCTCTCTCTCTGTATATATATATATATATATATATATATATATATATATATATATATACATATATGTATATATATATATATATATACATATATCATTTTAAAATGTCACTCACTCAACTGATTCCTTGAATAGAAGAATATAATTTAACCTTTTTCTTAATGAATTAGGCTCACCAAAGAATATTAATGGCAGAAGGAAACTGAGAAATTATCCAGTATAGGAGTCATTAACTTTTTCTGTGTCATAGATCTATTCCTCATAATAATATTTTTAAATGCACAAAATAAAGTACATAGGACTATAAGGAAAGTAAATGATACTGAAATAGTCATCAAAAAATTTTAAAAAGAAACTGACAAGGCCAGGTTAAGAATACTGAACATAAAAAAAACTAAGATTCTGAGAATAGAATTAAATTATCTATTTGTCTTTTTTTGAGTTTTCATAAATTAAATTTTCATCACTGAATGAACCATCTTGTGTTGAATTTCTTTAACCTTATCTAGGATGGTCCTTAGACAAGAGACTATACTAAAAGTTCCTTCAGGTTGAGGAAATTTTCCAGAATTTGCAGAAATTAATTTTTTGAGAAGTTCATAACAACTGAATATCATGATGAACCACCAGAGTGGTGACCCCACCACAAATCTGCATTATAACTAATGAGAGGCATAGTGATTTAGGGATTAAAAGGATGGATTTGAATTCAGAAAAACCTGGGTTCAAATACTGCCTCTAATATATATTTACTATGTTATCTTGGGCAATTCTTTAACTTTTTAGTGCTCTTATTTAGACTATTCAAATTCAAAAAAGCATTGGAGGAGGGATTATTTTTCCTGGGAGTTTCTTATTCCAATGAAATAATTTGCTCACATATATACACACATGCATATATATATATATATATATATATATATATGTATACATATATATATGAAGAATATACATATATACCCATATAAATAGTTCATATTTATATTGTATATGAATGCACATGATCTAATTTTTTTAAAAGAATAAGATGGTAACTTTAGTCTTTTAACCTTAGTTTGACATTGAATATGATCAGTTTCTAGAATAGTTGTTAAAGGGAAAGTATTGATTATTTTCAGTTAGCTCATTTTGGGTATATCTTACCAGGTTAATCTTAGTGACTTTTTTTCAGAAATACTGGGATGATTCTATTAATTCACATATATAATAATAATAATAATAATAATAATAATATTAATAATAATAGCAGCAACAACAATAAATTATCACTTATATTGTGTTTTACGTTTTGTAATTTGAAATTCACAACAAACTGTGAAGGTACTTTAACATTTTCATTTTAAATATAAATTAAATAGCCAAAGCAGAGATATTCAATTACTTTGCCAGTCACAATGAAAGTTTCTCAGACAGAATTAAATTCTTCCTGACTATAAATTTTATATTCTATTCATTACACCACTATTATAAAATTTTATTATATAGAACCATTATATAAAATAATATAACTTTTAAAAAAATTTTTCTTACAATGTTTTTATATGTCAGATTTTACAAACATTATTATCCCAATTTTTAAGATTCAGGCTGTTAATAAACTTGTTGAAGGCCACAGAGCTATGCCCTGGAACTAAAACTTAAGCTCTATTGTCTTTAATTCAGGTCAAATCCTGATTCTGCAACATCATTACTCCTTTAATGAAATATATTAGACATAAAACTGAATTTCAGTAAAATATTTGACAAAGTCCCTCACAATAGTCTTTTAGACAAGTTGGAAAACTGTGATTGGGATTAGATTATGGTTTGTTTGGATCTGAACTGCTTAAATTTACATGATACAAATATAATTAATAAGTGAATTGATATGAAACTGAGTAAGATATCTAGTACAGAATCTCAGAAGTCTGTTTTTGGCCATGCTAGTTAAAAAAATGGGGGGCAGTTAGGTGGCACAGTAGATAGAGCACCAGTCTAGAGTCAGGAGTACCTGAGTTCAAATTTGACCTCAGACACTTAATAATTACCTAGTTGTGTGGCCTTGGACAAGCCACTTAACCCCATTTGCCTTGAAAAAAAAACCCCTAAAAATTGGGGGACAGTTAGGTGGCACAGGTGATAGAGCATGAGGATCTGAGTTCAAACGTGACCATAGACACTTAAAATTGCCTAGCTCTGTGACTTTGGGCAAGTCACTTAACCCCATTGCCTTAAATAAACAAAATTTTTTTAAAAAAAGTCAAAGACTTGAATAATGGCATAGTAAAGCTGGTAGCTAATTAAGAAAATGGATGATAAAAGCAGAACACAAAAAATCATGATATGACAGAATAGTAGGTTAAAAATAATAAAGATGAAATTTGATAATTATGAATTAAAAGTCAGCACTTCTGTTAGTTTTTTAAAAAGTAATCTATAGGATGAGAAGCCATGGCTAGTTGGCAATAAATGCATACAGTACTTGTGAGTTTTAAATCAAAATTATTCAGTGCTATGATCTTTGAAAAAAATGCAGTAGATCCCTTATATCTTGAATATTAGTGCCCTTTTCATTAATAAAGGTAGAAATATATTCATTTTTAGAAATCTTTTGCTTTCCTTTTCGATGATTTATTAAAAAATTTTGATTCAGTAAGCTCAGAACCTTCTTTTCCTCTTGACATTGTAAGGGTACCAATTCAGTTAAAATATAGTCCGTCAGGTATACCTCACTCTTTCCACTTAGCAGTCCATTTTTTTTTTTTTTTGATTCTTTTATTGTGTCTTGAATTTTTTTTGCATTCTTAATTATTTTTTCTTTGATAATATCTCAGATTCTGGTTTTTCCTCATAGCTTATCATTCATTCATTTATTCATTTATTTGTTTATTTTAGGTTTTTGCAAGGTAGTGGGGTTAAGAGGCTTGCCCAAGTCTACACAGCTAGATAATTATTACGTATCTGAGACTGGATTTGAACTCAGATACTCCTGACTCCAGGGCCAGTACTCTATTCACTGTACCACCTAGCTGCCTCCACAGGTTATTATTTATATGGTATTATTTTGATGTATGTTATAGCATTTCCTTTCCTGCAGACAAGACACCATTGACTTTAAAGATGCTGTTTGCTTCACCCATTTTATTAATTAGTTTATAAAATATTGGAATTGTTTTTAAAAATGTTGTGTACACTATTCACTTGCAAATTTATCTGGCCCTAGGAATTTTTCCTTAGAGTTCATTGATGACTTGTTTGATTTTTTTTCTAAAATGAAATGAAATATTTTGTTTCCTCTTCTATTAATCCGGGAACTTATTTTTGTAAAGATTTATGCATTTCACTTAAATTTTCAGATTCATTGCCATAAATTTGGAGAAAATAACACCCTATTATTGCTTTAATTTCCTCTTCTTTGGGGGTGAATTCACCCTTTTCTTTTTTGATAGTGGGAATTTTGACTTCTTTTTAAATCAAATTAAACAAAAGTTTAATAAATTTTACTCTCTTTCATAAAACTAGTTCTTAATTTTGCTTATTAGTTAAAATAGTTTTTTTAGTTTCAATTTTATTAATCTCTCCTTTGATTTTCAGGATTTGATTTCAGAATTTGATGTTTAGTTGGAAGTTTTTAATTTGTTCTCTTTCTTGCTTTTTTATTTGCCTGCTCAATTCATTGATATATTTTTCTATATTTTATTGATGTAAGAATTTAGAGGTATGAAATTTCTCCTAAATACTTCTTTGACTGTATCCCATGTTTTGACATATTGTCCTATTATTGTCATTGTCAGTGATGAAATTATTGATTGTTTCTATGATTTGTTGTTTGAACAAAGCATTGTATAGGATTAGATTATTTAGTTTTCAATTAATTTTTAATCTATCTTTCCCTGACCCTCTGTTACATTTTTTTTGCAGTAGAATGCACTTAATATTTCTGCCTTTCTGAAAATTTAATTTTGAAGTTTTTATAACCAAATATGATCAGTTTTTATGTAGGCGTCATGCATTGAAAGAAAAGCATATTTGAGGTAAAGGCAGGAACTCATTTGAACTTTCCCTTAAATCCCTCTAAATACATTACATTGGTTTCTTTAACAACTTCTAGAGTACCACAAACCAGAAACCACAAATAGATAGAATGAAGAAAATTTAGGATGACACGAGATGTCTGTATGCACCAGGGTGAGAGAGGAGTATAGACCTATTTATGATGTGCCAAGACATACAGAGCTACAGCAAAAAGGGGCAGGACTTAGGCTGACTTATGATTGGGACTCTATTTCATTGCATATACTTTGATCTGGGTCATAGTTCTGTATCTTTTCCCAGCACAAGGATGAGCCTTAACATAGCAGAACTTGTGGTCATAAAGGAGGAAGAGCCCTGGTTACACTGAGTTGAAAAGAATACTTGTGGGGCAGCTAGGTGGAGCAGTGGATAGAGCACTGACCCTGGAGTTAGAAGGACCTGATTTCAAATCCACCCTCAGACACTTAATAATTACCTAGCTATGTGACTTTGCACAAGTCATTTAATTCCATTGCCTTAAATAAATACATTTTTAAAAAAAAGAAAATAATGCTTGTGGTCATTTGCAAATTCATGCATAGTACAGGAGAATAGTAAGTATGTCTCTTCCTAGATTCTTACACATCCTCAGATTTCCCTCTGAAAATAGCTGCACAAAAAGTCTAAACCTTGAGATAGTGACTATTTCACTTCAGATACAGAGTCCCATTTTAGCATAGAGTTAAGATTCAAGAAATAGGCTAGAAAATGAGCAAACAACAGAAAAAATTCTGACCATAGAAAGTTTCTGTTGTGACAAGGGAAATCAAAATACTTAGAAGACAGCAAATTCATAATTCATGTATCCAAAGATTTAAAGAAAAATATAAATTCATCTCAGGTCAGGAAAGAACTCAAAAAGAGTTTTAAAAATCAAGTAAGAGAAGTTGAGATAATTTTTGGACGAGAAATGAGAATGATGAAAGAAAAATCATGAAAAAAAATCCATACAAAAAGTACAGAAAAAATAACACTTAAAAAATTCAAGATAGCTCAAATAGTATAATTTGTGTGATAAAAATACAATGAAGAGAAGTGTCTTGAAAAACAGAAATGAAAACATAGTAAATAGATAAAAAAATTCACTGAAGGGAAGAATTTCTTAAAAAAGTAGAACTGCTCAAATGGAAAAGGAGATGCAAAAATTCACTAAAGAAACTAATTACTTAAATGTTAGAATTTGCTAAGTAGAAGCTAATGACTTTGTGAAGCATGAAAAAACAATCAAATAGGACTTCCAGGGTAGAGCCAAGATGGTGGCATGAAATTAACATGCTCCTGGAGCATTTCCCTAATAAAGATAAATGAAACTTCTATATTCATACTACAGATCCCACTAAGAAAAAGAGAAGTTTTAGACATTGTGGAGGCTCTTCAGTGAAGATCTGTCTCTTTGGGGGCAAATGGGAAGTAAAGTCCAGGAGGCCAGAGAGTGGGGGAAACCAGCAGGAGGATTTTAGCCATAGTGCAATCCAGGTCCTGGCAGTTTAAAAAGAGCAGAGGGTCCAAAATTTAGATAACAAGCCATCAGGGAAGACTCCAGCCCCAAACAAAGTCAAATCCTGGGAACACTGGGGCAAAAGACTGGACTGGGTTGAGAATAAACCATTGCTAAGTCAGAACCTGGACATGAAGGAGGAAATAAACCTCTGCAAAGGCAAGGCCTGGACTGCATAGGAAACATCTTGGCCAACAACAAGCCAGGCATCAGACCACAGATCAAAGAAAAAAGAAATCTTGGATCTATACACCCTATACCCCAGGAACAGAACTGAAACAAAATGATGAGTAAAAAAGGTAAAAGAGAGCTCACTATAGAAAACTATTTTACAGACAAAATTGATAGCAATGCCATTTCTAAAGAAGAAAGCATTGAAAAATCACTTACAGGAAGTATCAAAACAGTCTATTAAATGGACTAAAATACAAAAGCTCATCAAAGAGCTTTAAAAAAGCATTTAAAAAAAAGAGAGAGGAAGAAGAAAAATAAAAAAAAACTGATAATCATGCAGGAAAGTTATGAAAAATTGACCAAAGAAATCAACTCTGTTAAAAATGAAAATAATTAACTAGAAGAGGAAACACAAAAGCTAATTAAAAAAAATAAAACCCTAAAAATTAGAATTGAGCAAATAAAAACCAATGAATCTACAAGACTATAAGATTCCATCAAACAAAATTAAAAGGCTGTAAAAATTGAAGAAAATGTAAAATATCTTTTAGGGAAAGTGAATTACCTGGAAAATAGATCCAGGAGAGACATTCCTTGAATTATCAGAGTACCAGAAAGCCTAGATCAAAAGAAGAACCTGGGGAAAAAACTATCAAATAAAATAAAAAAAAAAAGTGTGAAATATCTCACTAGAAAAGCAATTGACCTGGAAAATACATTGAAAAGACATACTTTCAGAATTATTGGTCATCATGAAAATTACAATAAAAAACCCTAGTCATCATCTTTCAAGAAATTATTAAGGGTAATTTTCCTGATATTCTAGAGCCAGATAGAAAACTGGAAATAGAAAAAAGCCAATCATCACATACTAAAAGATATTCCCAAATGAAAACTTTCAGGTAAATTATAGGTAAATTATAAACCTTCCAGATCAAGGAGAAAAATCTGGTAATCAGTCAAAAAGAAAAAAAGAAAGAATTCAAATTTTGTGGGGACCAGTCAGGATATCACAAAGTTTAATATCTTTTGCCACAAAGGATCAGAAATTTTGGATATGATTTTCCTAAGGGCAAAAGAAATATGATAATAATCAAGAATCACCTATCCAGTACCATTATATAATCTTTCATGGGAATATGGATATTAAATGAAAGAGAGGGTTTTCAAGAGTTCAGATTAAAATAAAAACAGATCAAAAATTGACTTTTAAATACAACAAACAAAAGAGTCATAAAAAAGTAAACAGAAAAAAAAGAAATCATAAGGGATTTGATAAGATTAAACATTCTCTATTTATACATTAGAAAATGATATTTATCATTTCTAAAAACTGTCAAGATTTGGTCTTGTATATTTGCTTGATATATTTGGAAAATATATGGGGGTGGAGGGAAGTATTTCATAATTATTTACATAGGAACTTTTAAATTGCCAAAAGGTAACCTCTCTTTTTTTACATCTTGTTTATTCCTTGGACTAATTACCTGTCCATTTCAGTGTTGTTCCAAAACTTAAAATGATAGGCTTGGGACAAAAAGACTGCATGGAATTTATTTATTTTTAAGAAAAATAATTTATTAATTTAAAATTTTACAATTTTCCCCTTAATCTTGATTCTCTCCCCTCACTCCACCCACAGAAGGCAGTTGGTTAGTCTTTACATTGTTTCCATGTCATACATTGATCTAAGTTGAATGTGTGGAGAGAGACATCATATCCTTAAGTAAAAAATAATTAAATATGAGACGTAGCAAAATTACATAAAAAGATAACTATTTTTTTTAAATTAAAGGTAATAGTTTTTGGTCTTTGGTCAAACTCCACAATTCTTTCTCTGAATACAGATGGTATTCTCCATTGCAGATAGCCCCAAATTGTCCCTAATTGCTGCACTGATGGAGTAAGAAAGTCCATTAAGATTGATCATCAACCCCATGTTGCTGTTATGGTGTACAATTTTCTTCTGGTTCTGTTCATCTCACTCAGCATGAGTTCATGAAAATCTTTCCAGGCTTCTCTGAATTCCCCTCCCTCTTGGTTTCTTATAGAACAATAGTGTTCCATAGTGTACATATACCACATTTTCTTCAGCCATTCCTCAACTGATGGACTTTAAGTTTCCAATTCTTTGCCACCACAAACAGAGCTGCTATGAATATTTTTGTACAAGTGATTCTTGTACCCTTTTTCATGATCTCTTCATGGTATAAATCCAGTAATGGTATTGTTGGATCAAAGGGTTGCATGGAATTTATTTTACAGAAGGAAAACCAGTGGGACAGAAAGAAATTCTAGAATAGGATGTGAAAACAGCAGAAATTAGCTTTATATACTTTTTTTTTTCCTGAGGGCCAAATCTGAATCCTCACCATGGTATGACAGTGAACTTTAGAGACTGAAATATAATCTCTTGGAATAAAAGCTATTTCAGGTCTTTCTGGTACCTGAGACAAATCTAACCAAATTAAGACAAGGTAATCATCCTTGCTTAGCCACCAGAAATTTATCCTTTTGAGAATAATTCCTGAGGTTTTTCACAGGAAGCATTGATGAAACAAATAGATTGATGAAATCATATATCCTTTCAATTACTTTCTGGGATGATAAAGCACAAATCTCTGGAACTAAAAATTGTTTGTGGACCATTAAAACACCATAGTAAACTGAATACAACCTAATACAACACCTGCCAGTCTAAGGTCTGCTATTTACTATGTGTGTGAGTTTAGTGTAGTTAATAATTTCTGAACTTCTATTCCTTCATCTGCATAAAGCACTAATTAACTCATTTAAACAAAGGGATAATAAAACAACCTAAGCTCCACTTGATTTCTTGAGAAGTTTTCTTTTAGTTGGAAAGGCATGAGTTCATTCCCAATAAATCTGAAGCCCTCAATCCTATAACTTCCTTATATTTATGCAGAGATTGGGATTTGGGAATTTTTGTTTTCTGCTTTACATTTGTATATATCACCAGGTAATCAAGGTCCTTTGTGGTTGAGGCAAAATTCATTTTACTGGAGAATTTTGGAAACAAAACAGTAGATTTTATTGTAGTGCCTATGGATAGACAGACATTAGTAGGAAGTATTATGGAAAGAATAAATCTTTTCTTGTGACTGTTGGGTCAATGATATCTATATCTATATCTATCTATCTATCTATCTATCTATCTATCTATCTATCTATCTATCTATCTATCATCTATCTATCTACCTACATGCCTTCTCTGATTCCTCAGATGTATGCTAACCTGTGAAATCATGTTGGTTCTGTAAGTTGCCAAGCTCTAGATGCTGAAGAGAAAATATAAAGGGAAATATCTATGCTTCCCTATCATATCCCATGGGTGTTTAATTTCCTTCCCATTGTTATCTAGCAGCTCAACCCATTCTGAGATGTAAATTCACTGAGATAATAGGAATAATCTCAACCCCTCCCTTTAACTCCCTTCTCCTAGCATGCTCCACATGCCTTGCTCCCCTCAAGATATATGTCTGACACCAGTCATATTTAGTTGTTAGCCACTCCTTAGCATCTCCCTAACACTGTCCTTAATCCTACCGCCCAACCCCTCCCAATATAGACTAGGTTCCTTTTAAAAGTTCAGCCCTTCCTCTCTGCCATGGTGCTGTTTACTGGCTCAGTTTTACTTGCAACTGTCTTTCATCCCTCTCTTTTTAATTCCCTTTTTATGCTCCTTATGACCCCTGCTGCTATTGCTGTTCTTACCAGACCAGCTTCAAGTGCAGCCCTACAGCTCTCTTCCCTTCTTTCCTTAACTTTACTATCTTTCTTAAAGGACTTTGTGAATTTCTATGGGGAACCTGATCTACATTGTGCTTTCCAAATCTCTGTACTTTGATACTTGTTACCTTAAACATTTGCAGTAATCCATGAAATAAATTTTATGGGCTTTCTTACACTTCAGGGTCAAACAGCCAGAATTCTTCACGAATTGATGAACTCACAGTCTTCCACAAGCTCCCATATAGCTTCCAGTTTGCTATATAGAGATATGCTAATTTCTTGAGCCTCTCTGGATGAAAATTTTGTGCAGTGCCTCATATCCTATTATTTTCAAGAGTGTGTTTGAGTAAATGAATCAATCTCATCCTTACCTTTGTAAAATGATGGGCTAGACTAGATAAACTGTGAAACTCCTCTACCGCTAAATCTATGCCTGCACAATCCTAAATCCAAACTAATCAAAAATTATGAGATGGGACTTTTGGCCTATGTCCTTCTTTCTTATCTCCTTTCAGTCATCTGTCCCAGTCATTTTCACAGGCAGTTATTTATCTTCTTCCTGATACTCAGAATCTGTCACTGTTGTTCTTTTTCCTTTACATGAAATACCTGATATATTCATATATATTTTTTTCATATCCATATTTCAATCTTAAATTCTAAATCAGGTGTAGTTAACTTGGGAGATTTGGGTTGTACCAAATCTCCTGTCACCCATTTGTAGGGTCACAGTTTATTTGTTGATTTGTTGCTGTTCTCATTCAATGATGTGGGTTGCATTGTATTCATGAATGGGTACTGAATTTTGTATGTGGCCCTTGGGGTTTTTGTTGAATGATAAAATCCAGAAGAGCTAAAAGTTTGGATATCCTTGCTTTAAATGAAATCTACCTTTACTCTGGCCCATTCTCTCAACACTTTAATATCTGCTTTTCAAGATACTATAACATATTCCTTCTGATATATTGAAGATATGTGTGTGTAACTGTCAGTAGTTACCACCTTTCAGATAGCATAAGTATATTTTATGCCTCAATACTCAAAAAAAATAAGAGTTCCCTCTACCATTCACTAACATTACACATAGTAAACAAGAGGTTCAAATGTCAGAAATAACACAATTTCAAATTGACTAAAATCTTGCTACTGATTGTGTTTTCTCATGAGTCATTAAAAGCATTTAATTCCTAAGTAAAATGATTTTTCTATGTACCAATACCACAAAGGTCTTTATATGTAGTATTTATATAGTATTATATAGGTCTTTATAGTATTAGATTCTCCCATCTGGAAGCCATTCCAAAGATCCCTCCTTGCCATATCTTTTCATGTCTTAAATCAAAGTTAAAGACATTTCTTCTCCAACAAGTGTTAGGGTGTTTTGGCAGTTAATTTTTTGCCTGTTTCTTATGTCATCAATATTTTTATCTGTATTTTCTTATGTAGAACTTGAGGACCTGGTGGGAAGAGAACCTGCTTCTTACATCAGAATGAACAGAATAATACTATGAAACATGGTCTTCATAGAGAGCCCATTCAAAGTCAAGAAATATACTTTAAACTCAACATGAGGACAGAAAAATGTCATTGCTATTATACTTCCTAGAACAGAATGTGCAGCTGGACACAGTAAATGTCCTCACAGTAATACCACTAAAATAACTATGCTTTGTTTCTCCTGAATAGCTTTCACAAATTACCATATGTTAAATGGACATATGCTTTCCAAACCCCATATCCAGATGCTACAGGATGAATAAATACTGAATTGTACTTCTAGGGGACAAGTGAATAATGTTATTTATTTCTTCTAAGGTAGAAATACTTGTTTCTGATATTTGAAATCTATTTCAACACTAAAATTGACCATATCATTGGCCAAATGGGCTATTAGTCAAGCAATTCACATTTGGATCACAAGTGGAATAAATTTCAAAGAGCAGATGAAATCACAAAATAGCAGCTCTGTCCTTAAAGATAAATATATGAAATTGAATTGGGGGAAAATAAGCCCAGAGCAATTCTACATAAAATCTTTCCATTTAAAGTTGATGCAGACATTTTCTTCAACAATGCCATGGCACCAAAAATAAATTAAACACACTAGACTTAGGATACTTGAAAACTAATAATGCCTAGGTTTTTCCCATGGTAAATTACATAGTCATAGACTCAGTTTCAGCAAATATCTGACTTTTTAAGCAGTTTGAGGCCTCAAAGAGGCATCTAATAGGGAAAATCAACCCTTTCTTGACATTGTCATTTTGCCCTAGCCTGAAAAGGAGTCTGCCTACCTAATTTGGGTTCTTGAGGTTTCTTGGGAATGATGATGTTGGTTGACTCACAAAAAAATTCTGCAAGATGGGTGGGAAAGTTAATGTCCTTTAGGATATAGTGTTCTTCATTCCTTCTATGTGATAGTCCCTATGTAATTCTTTTTATAGAAAAAAAAAGTCAGGAGTCACAAGACCTGATATATAGAGCCTAATACAACTTGTATCATTAAGTCTGGCTGCTTATGACCCATATTGACTACTGAGCTTTAAATGTGTTCTGTTTAATATACACTTTAAATCAACAAAATATACAATAAGAAGTCATCTGTATAACAAACCTATAGGCTGTTTATTGTCCTTAATCAGAGAACTAAAATTATTTCACTGGATCACATTCAGTGTGCTGATCATGGCTGATTCGACCAATACAGATTTAGAAGGCGCTATCTCAGATATTACAATGGTGATCTGTAGATCTTCAGTTTGTTAAGTAGCCTATATTAATACCTCTTCTCTCTTCTACTTCTCCTTTGGAGGCTTTCAAATACTAATCTACCTCTGGAAAAGTTTACATCAAGGTGTACATCATCTAAATGTACATCCATGGAAAGCTGTATTGCCAAAGCAAGTTAACTTTTCCACAACATTCACAATTTCTCCATTTGATGTAAGCAATAATTCTATATATGAATGTTGTATTGCTGACTGGTGGAGAGCCTCTCTTTCCTTGGTGTTTAAATTGTTGAGTTAAAATTACTGTATATGGGAGAGAATTGATTCATACTCTTTTGTAGCAAAGTATCAGCTACTTCGCTGATACATAATTTAACTGCTAATGAAAAGTCACACACCAGCTTTCCCTCTTTAGTCTTGATTTGTAACCTTTTCAAGTAAAATAATTTATTATCAGTGTGAAAGCTTGTGTTTTTTCTTCATTGAAGGCATATGAAAACATCACTGAAAACATTATGCTAAAAAACACAGGAGCAAGCCCATAGCCTTGTTTCAGTTCTTTGTTTGACTATGAAAGCACAAGAGAATTGTCTATTATACAGATTCTGGGCAAACATGCTTTTAAGAACCATTTGTCTCTCAGGTCTAAGGATTTAGTGTTTTCCATAATTGTCTGCAATTTCCACATACCAATGGTAATTATAATCATCTTTTTAAAAAGTTTTTGTACCCCCCTCTGCTTTTCTCCTCTGAATCCTGTGGAACCAGCCCCATCCAGAAATTCAATATGTCGATTTTGAAGATCATTGCAAGAAAGAGCTTTGACTCTCGTGGAAACCCCACCATTGAAGTTGATTTCTACACTTCAAAAGGTCTCTTCAGAGCTGCTGTGCCCAGTGGGGCTTCTACTGGCATCTATGAAGCCCTGGAGCTCCAAGACAATGATAAGACCCGCTATATGGGGAAAGGTGTCTCAAAAGCGGTTGAGCACATCAATAAAACTATTGCCCTGACCCTGATTAGCAAGAAACTGAATGTTGTGGAGCAGGAGAAGATTGACAAATTGATGACAGAGATGGATGGTTCTGAGAATAAATCTAAATTTCGAGCAAATGCCATATTGGGAGTGTCTGGCTGTTTGTAAGGCTGGGGCTGCAGAGAAAGGTGTCTCCTTGTTCTGCCATATTGCTGATCTTGCAGTCAATGAAGAAATCATCCTGCCAGTTCCAGCCTTCAATGTGATCAATGGTGGCTCCCTTGCTGGTAACAAGCTAGCAATGCAAGAGTTCATGATCCTCTCTGTTGGAGCATCAAACTTCAAGGAGGCCATGAGCATTGGAGCTGAGGTCTACCACAACCTGAAGAATGTGATTAAGAAGAAATATGGACAGGATGCCACTAATGTAGGAGATGAAGGTGGCTTTGCTCCTAACATCCTGGAGAATAAAGAAGGTCTGGAGCTGCTGAAGGAAGTGATTGACAAGGCTGCCTATACTGACAAGCTTGTAATTGGCATGAATGTTGCTGCCTCTGAATTCTTCCAGTCTGGGAAATATGACTTGGACTTCAAGTCTCCTGATGATCCCAACAGATACATCTGACATGCCGAGCTTGGGGACCTTTACAAGAGCTTCATTCAGAACTATCCAGCGGTGTCTATTGAAGATCCCTTTGACCAGGATGATTGGGAAGCTTGAAAGAATTTTACTGAAACTGCAGGCATCCAGGTTGTAGGGGATGATTTCAGTGACCAATCCCAAGTGCATTGAAAAGGCTGTGAATGAGAAAGCTTGCAATTGCCTCCTGCTCAAAGTGAACCAGATTGGCTCCATGACCGAATCTCTCCAGGCGTGCAAGCTGGCCCAGTCCAATGGGTAGGGAGTAATGATTTCCCATTGTTCTGGAGAGACTGAAGATACCTTCATTGCAGACCTGGTGGTGGGTCTCTGCACTGGGCAGATTAAGACTGGGGCTCCAATCTGAGCATTTGGCCAAGTATAACCAAATTCGCAGAATTGAGGAAGAACTGGGAAGCAAGGTTAAATTTGCTGGAAGGAACTTCAGAAACCCTTGGGCCAAGTAAGCTCCATGACCATGAAGCCTCAGAGCTAGTAGGTGACAGTCACCTCAGTAGAAGTGCTCCAAAGAATGGGCAGCACCAAGTAGTAGACCAGTTTTTTGGGGGGATGGGGGCTCTGCTACATAACTCCACCCCTCTCTCTTCCACCTTTCTGTGTTCTCACTGCTTCTTCTAGTACCTGATCATTTGGTCCTTTTTTGGAAGACCTCATCTTGTGACTGGGTAGAATGATCTGTTCTCACCCCCCACCCCCAGTGTTGATGTGCAGTCATATACTTGTGATACAGCCCCCCAACAAGCCCACGGGCCAGATCCTTTAGTGGCGTCTATGTGCAGAATAAAAGTATTCGGTAATCCACTGGAAAAAAAAAGTTTTTTTACCATTTTTAAGCTTTCATTCTCAAAGTAGGATTTTGCCCTTTGGAATAAACAAGCAAGGATAGGTGAGAGGAAGCAGATGATTTTATGGCACTTTTTATAGACTTTCCTTATTTGAGGGTTCTTTAGGGAAGCCTGATGAATCCCATCACTGCTTAATTCCAAGTAAGAAGATGACCCTATGGTCTATGTTTGCATGCAGTTTCTTGTTTCATTTTTGCATATTACCCCAAGGCTTCAAGGTAGGTAAAAATGGTAAAATGGTATGGATGATAGCTTTTGACTAGTGTAGTCAGAATTATGCTAAATCATCAACCTCTGTCTCTCTCTTCTAGAGTCTTCAGAATCCAATGGCAAGTCAGAAGTTAGTAGATTGGTGATGGCTAAGGATAAAATGGATGACCTTGGTGTCTTTGATGTCTAACCAGACTTTGAGCTCTTGATGCTTCCTACTTCACCCTGTTGGAACAAATTATTAATGTCAGCCTATTCCACTGGGGAAGCCTTCACATTCCATTTGGGGTAGCCACTCTACTAATTGGGTCTGAGAACCATCAGTTATATTGAGCCTTGTTTAGCCCTTCTTCCAAGTTGATTTACTGTTTATGCTGTAGTTCTTGGAATCATAGCTTCTTGGAGGTGGTAGATATACTTATATGCACAAGGTAGACAAGAAGTCCTTTAAACGTCTTGGCAGCCCTTACATGAGATGTGTTACTTTTCCCTATGTGCCCCAGGAATTCAGAAGTTAGTTGTGCAGAATATGAAGATTATGAATTGTGAATATGAATAGAACCTGCTTTTTAAATCGGAGCCCTCAGAAGCATACATCTAGGTAAATATCAGTGTGATGAAAGAAATAGCAAATGATATCAATTGCCCTGATAGTAGATCATTTTACCAGATATAATGAAATTAAATTAAGAAAATTACTTGAGAATCAGACATCTATTGCTAGTAGCCATAATGTAGAATTATTTCAACACAATTGTCTCAATGAGGCATGAATTAAGAAATGAATTAATTGTTATAAGCTTTTAATATTTTATGATAATCTAAACAGATTTGTTCAATTCATGGTGTGTGGGCACATATGACTCTCAAACTCCCTTCAAGCATCCTGTCTTGTGTTACTGGAAAATGAAGGAACAAGTCTGCACATGCACCAGTCTTGCAACATCACAGACAAGTTTAATGCTTAATTAACACAGCTCTTGACAAGTTTTCGTGGGGCAATGCTAAAAGGTTGGCACCCATGCTTTTGCAAGTTCACCTTCTTTTCTTGTTAAGAGAAAGGATGAAATTAATTAGGAAAAGTGGAAAAAAATGACATGCCTCAATCATTGAGTGGATTCTGTCCTTGACTCTTGGGACACTGTGAGGAAGCCATGAGTAGGAGAAAAAACAAGATTTTGAGCAGTATACTTCCTTCAAATAGGTTCATTAAGCATTGGACTTAAAGTGAGGAAGACTCATCTTTTTGAGTTCAAATCTGATCTCAGACACTTACTAATTGTTTGACCCTTTGTAACATGTTTAACTCTATTTGCTACAATTTCTTCATCAGAAAGGACCTGGAGAAGGAAAATGGAAAAGAAGTATAGAATCTTTTGGGAAGAAAACCCAAAATGGGGCTCACAAAGAGTCAGACATGACTGAAATAACTAGACAAGCTACAAAGATAGCATAGGAATCATAAAAATGCAAAGTTTAAAGTGAACTTAGAAGTTATTTAGTTCAACTGATCTGGGAACTAAAAAGACCCTCATTGATAACATCTGATCAATGATCATTTTGTCTTTACATGAAGAGTTCCAGTGAGTGGAATCCTACTCTCTCCTAAGGCACTATAGTTTCCTTTGTGGATAAATCTAATAAATAGAAATATTTTGCTTACATTAAACCACATTTTAAAAAATTGAAACTAATCATAGCTTTGATTTTTGCCTTCTGGATAGAGCAGAATAGAAGACTAATTTTTCTTTCATGCAACTCAAAGACAACTATTTTATATCTCCTCTAATTCTCCCCAAATCTAAGCTAAAATTCCTCAGTGTTTTCAGCCCATCTTATTAGAAATGATCTTTCTCCAGTCTGATTTTCTTCCACTAATATGTTTTAATTTATTAATAATATCATTAAAAGTGTGGCAACCAGAAATGAAGAGACTTCATATTGCCCAGAAATTAGGTAATCTGACCATGACAAAGTTGTTGAAACTCAAAAAGGTGAAGTAATTTACTTGTTCAATGTTACAACTAGCTCCAAATTACATTTTTTAAAAAGTAAGAATAACTGAGTTTTGGCCAAGATGACTGCCCGAAGAGAATCGGGTAGCCTGTCCAATTCCCATACACTTACTCCAGTGAAAAAAAAATAAAACAACAATCAAAAAACTTACAAATATTACAAGTTTAAATAATGCTTAGGAAATCCGAAGACAAATGAAACTTAGCATTCTAAACCTTGAAAATTAATATCTATCTGTATCACAGATATACCACAAATCAGGGAAATCAGATTAGGAATCTGTGGTGTCTCAGAATGAAACTCAGTAGAGCTGGCCAGCTCACCTAACAGCAAAACAGGCAGCCACACCATGACACTGGCCAAATTTAGGGGGAAAGTCTATAAAAGGTGATAAAATATTAGAGACCAACCACTATAAGGAATTATTATATACCTAACAGAAAGGAAAATTGATTTTCTTAAAACTACATAAAAGCCTAAAAGAAATGATAAAAAATAAAAAGCAAAGCAAAATATATAGAAAAAAGAAATGGAAAGAGAACTTGGAATAAAGAAAGTTATCATTGCATAAATATTGGACTTCCTGAAAGTTAGACTAGGCCAAAAAAAGTATAAAATTCAATAAGATAATAAGAAATGTCAGAGGAAAAATAAAAAGTTGGAGAAATAGTTGAAAATGAAATGTATCTGTTATCAAAAATAACTGATCTTAAAGAATTAAGGGGAAAGAAACATTAAAGCATTATCAAACTCTCTGAATATCATGATTTAAAAAAATGTTCCGGTTTCTATAAGAAATTATAACAGAAACTACTCATATTTATCAAAATGTGAAAAAACAGTGAAAGTAAAAATCATAAAAAAGTAAAAATAACCTAAAAGAAACTCCAAAAGGACAAGTCTTAGGAATGACACAATCTAAATTTAGAGATACAGAGTATAAGGAAGAAATATTGCAAGAAACAAGAAAATAATTTGTGCTGAGGAATGACAATCAGGATCACACAAGAATGGGCAGTTTCTAATATAAATGAGAGATCTTAGAACAGAATATTAAAAAATGAAAAGATATATCAAACAAGCCAACATGCTTGCAAAACTGAGTATAATCTTTCAGGACTCCTCATCCCTTCAGGTCTGCACCTCTATGGCAATAACATGCTGATGGTTCTGCCAGTTTCAAGTCTCTCCACTTTCCAATTCATTCCCCATTCAACTGCTACTGTTTCCATAAACCAAAATTATAACACATAACTACTCCTTAGTCAATAATTTCTTCTAGCTCATTCTCTCCTCCAAGATTAAATACAAAATCCTCTACTTGGAGCTCAAAGTCCTTTTCAATCTAGTATTCCCTTACTTTTCTAATCTTTTGACAATTTACTTCTTAGCATGTATTCTTAATTTAGTGATACTAGCTTTCTTCCTGTTACAAGACCAAGAACATTCACTTCTCAACTCCAAGCAATTTCTTTGATTCAGTCAAGAATGCTCTTCCTCTTCATCTCTATCTGTTAGATTCCTTGACTTTCTTAAAGTATAGTTGGTACAAACTATAACCTTAATTTTCTAACTCACCCTACACAACTATAAGCCATGAAATTCTAAAGAAGCCCTTCACAACCCTGTTAATTCTCATGCCTTCTCTTCCTTAATTTTCTAACTCACCCTATTTGGAAGTATTTGATTATCTTTCTCTCCCATTAGGTTGTTAGCTCTTTAAAGATGGGATCTGGCTTTTGACCCTTTTTTATACTTATGTAAATTTGAGACAGAAAAGTAAGTATGAAGCTACATTTACTTGAGCAATTGGAAAGGACTTGTTTAATGATGATAAATTAACATTCTGATGGAGGTGAAGAAGCAGGTATCCCTTTTCAGAACCTTTTTGATCCTTTTTAGGAGGATATTAAAGGAGTTAATTTAGAATAAAAGATCATACAAAAGTGGATTATTTCTGTTACAAAGATCTTAAAAAGGGAAAGTGAAAGAATGGTTAAAGGAAGAATATTCTGGTGTAGAAAACTGAAAGAAGGAATGAAACTTAGCTACTTTAATTGGGTCCCTGAAGAGCATCTAGGTGGTTCAGAAAAAAAAAATGTGCTAACATTGGAGTCAGGAGGACCTGAGTTCAAATTTGACCTCAGGCACTTGACACTAACTATGAAACCCTGAGGAAATCACTTAACCTCATTGTTTCAACAAAAAAAAATCATAAAATAAAAAATGAATTTATGAAAAGTATAAAGAGAAGGAGAAACATCAACTTGATGATTAACATTTTATAAGAGGGTATTAGATGGCATAATAGATAAAGTGTTGGGTTTGGAGTCAGGAAGACTCACCTTCCTGAGTTCAAATCTGGCTTTTAGATACTAGCTGTGTGACCTTTACCACACACAGTTTATGGTAGAAATGTAAAAAATAGAGGAAAACTGGGTGGGAAAGAAAAAAAGTAGTAGTTTCTAAGAGCAAGAGTAGTACTAGTATAGATAACCATAAGCAAAAAAAGATATTTGATACAGAAGTTAAAACAAAGAAAAAGAAAAGGAGAAATTAAAAATGTACCCTACAATTACAATTAGGGGATGACTAAGCAAATTTTTCAAAGTAAATATAATTACCAGTTAATTAGTTAAATTTGCTAGTTAGTTATAATTATTAATTAAATGATAACAAAAGAGGTAATTTCAGAGAAATGATTGCAGAATGGAGTGAACATATTGAGGAGAATAATTTATATAGTAACAATAACATTGTAAAGAATAACAACTTTTGAAAGACTTAAAAACAGATCAAAGCAATAAACAACAGTGTCTCCAGAGGACTTATGATGAATGACAGTACTCATTTCCTGACAGAGGTCATGAACATTTGTTAAACACTTGCTATGTGAAAGCCAATATACAAATTCCTAGGAATACAAATACAAATTAAAAAAGTATCCCTGGTCTCAGGTAGCCTACTATCTCATGGGAGAAGGCAAGATAGAAAAGAAAGTTGAAAAGCAAGGGGTGATGTGAGGCATGATGGAGGAGTACAAAGAAGTCCAACAGTGAGTACAGCAGGCAGGAAATTAGGGAACTGCATCTATCATGTCAATGTGTGGAAGCAGATATAATTTTAGATGTGAGGGTTATATGGATTTGTATTGCTAAACTGTTTGTTGCAAGATAAATATGGGAGCAAGTTGATGATGTTAAAAAGAAGAAAAGGAGAATCATTAGAACATTTAAAAATTCACAGAGAATAGCAGAAGGTATTTCAAAATAAAGAATATACAAACGTGTCTTGAGGGTATTAGATGGCATAATAGATAAAGTGTTGGGTTTGGAGTCAGGAATATTCACCTTCCTGAGTTCAAATCTGGCTTTTAGATCCTAGCTGTGTGACCTTTACACATCACTTAACCCTGTTGACCTCAGTTTCATTACCTGTAAAAGCGAACTGGAGAAAGAAATGGCAAATCATTTCAGGAAATCTACCAAAAAATCCCAAATCAAGTTATGGGGAATTGAGTATGACTGAAAAGTTGATTGAAAAAAAAATGACTTGGACATAGTAGACTGATTGATAAATGTCTATGGAATTGGACTGAATTATCTTTCTCCCCCCCCCCCCCCACTCAGACACTTACTTTTTCCTTTTCTGTCTTATAAAGATTTTGTTTAACTGTTTCCACAAAAAATAAATTAAAAGAACAGATAATAAGAAAGACAATGATATTCCCTTTTATCCTGCAAGAAGTAATGTATTAGTAAGTAACTCCAATTTCACACACTGTTAGCTTGTGTTACCTCATTGTCTACAAAGAGATAAAAAAATGAACAAAGAAATAAATGGACTCTTGTTATTGCCCAGTAGATGATGACACATTTAAATAGCCTATCCATTTCTAATAACCATTCTAGAAAGTATGTAGTGTATCTTAGTACCTCTCATGAGAAATTCAATGACTACTCTGTACAATATTCAGAGACACAAACTCACTCTTGGGAAAACTTTAAAGTGGGCAAAGTATTCAGTCCCCTCAGTCTATATTTTTTGTACCCATTTTTGAATTCTGCTTTTATTCCTCCCTAAACTTTTCTCCAAATCTGGCATTGCTCACTTCATCAAAATGTCATTTAAAAATATTATGTCAGTCACTAACACCTAATTGTGAATTTAATCTGCTCCTGGGATATGTGCATTTTAGGCATATTTTCTCATGGATTTGAAGACTATCCCTTTTAGTCTTTCATAAATTTCATCATGTATTCAACCACTTATTCTGCTGAGGTATAAGGAAGGCTCTCATTGAGCTTTCAGGTTTAAAAAATGATTCTACAAATATAGCTTTATGTTGGGACTGTAAAATCTCAGGGACTGTAAAATTTCAGGTGTTTGACTGAAATTTATAACTTGAGAACAATCTTGCCTTGGAAAGGGAATATGAAAAAGATGAAAGGCAGGAGACAGCGTAGAAGAATTTTCTTATGAATACTCTGTTTACACCTCACCTATCATATTCACATATATTTTTGTTACAGCCAGTAACTGACAGCATTTAAAATGAAAAAAAATTCTTTTAGAGAGCAAATCATTTAACTATCTCTTTCAACAATTTTTTTAGAAGCAGAAATAGAAAATAGTATCATTTCCTGTTATCTGAGGATAAATATATTATATCTTTCTTAATACCTTCTGTTACTTACACTAGATTTTCCTGTCGAGACAGTGCTCATGGGATAAAATATACACTATGATACCACTATCAGAACCCTTTAAATTTAAAAAGAACAGGGGAGGAAATTTAGACTTAACAGTATATCGTAACCTGACATTTTCAAAGAGTAGAAAAAGATTTCTTGTTATTGCAAAGACTATTACTTAGGTAGAAAATGATGTACTCATTTTCTGGTTGTTCCTTTTTCTTGTCACTTCTTGTTTAATGTAAGAAATGGTGGGGGTAAAGAAAGGAACTATAAAATTGATCATCAAAAGTCCCCAAATAAATGGACAAGCTATAACTACAACTCTGTGCTGCTGCCATAACTAGAGTCATCACTGTAAAATTCTAAAGAGTATTTTAGGCATCAACTTTCCTGACTCTCCACCAAGAGTGATGAAAACACAGCCTAAGTAGCAGTCACGATTATTCAGTTGGAGTAATCGAAAACATTTATTATAGCAACTAATCTTGGTAAAACATTTCAAAGGTGAAAAATGACTATACCCCTTGTTTTTTGCATTTGAGTTGTTATGCTTATAATTGAGTACCTAGGATTCTAAAGGGACTGAAATTATTATACAAATTACTTATTTGAATAGTGATCATTTATCCTCCATTGAAATGAAATAACTTTGGGGCTAGCAAACCCGTTGGATGCCATCTGTCAGAACTATGTCATTGCAATTTGTAAAAAAAAAAAAGACAGTGAGCAATGTTTTTTTGCACTGGTATTATAGGATTCAGTTATTGTTATTTTAAAATGTCCTCAGAGTAATGTTTAAACTTATCACTCTTAACAAATTTATTGGTCACACAAAGGAGCCAGCATTCATCTGAAACCACCAAGAAAAATATACCATAATTCTCCCTCAAAGTGTTAATTTTTTGAGCTTAAATAATTTTAATAAACTTGAATTTACTTAAGGCATGGAATTTTGTACTTGGACCAGTCTTATGTAATAATGATGGTGCCCTTATAGCATTTTATAGTTTACAAAAGGTTTTGCATAAATTATCTCACATGAGACTCACAGGTCACTAAGGATTATTATTCCCATTTTACACATGAAAAAAAATGAGAATTAGACAATTTTAATGGCTTATTCATGATTACAGGGTAGATAAACAATGATGGACTATGCAAGCAGTGCTTAAGAATTCTAAACTTGGCTTGACCAGATCTGAGTTCAAATTCTGATTCTTCCACTGAATTAATGACACAGATGAATTTGAACAATTTATTTAACCCTTCTAGGGCTTAACTTCTTCATCAGTAGAATAAGAAAATTGGTCATGCCCCTAAAATCCCTTTCAGTTCTTATTCTGTCTTTCTATACTAGTTTCCTAATAGATCAGAGACAGGATTTGAATCCAGTTGTTCCTAATTCTAAGTTGTTCTCTCTTATCTTTTACACCCAAACATCTAACTTTAGCATTTTACAGATAAATAGATTGGTTCACAGAAAGATAAAATGATGATTCTTCATATCATACAACAAGTTAATTATAAAACATGTTACATAATATTAGTCCTAACTCCCAAATTAGATTAAAGCTCTTCCTACTTTATTGATTATTTCTCACTAAACTAAAAATTGAACCCAGACCTTCCATGTAGCAGTGATTAATTTTACCACTAAAATGTCAAGACACATCTTGTAGATAGCATCAGGTTACTTTTAATCATAGTACAAATGATGTTTCATTTATTTTCTATTTGTTTTTTGAGGCACATAAAATTCTGACAATAATATAATGCTCAAGGCTATGGGGTACCTACCCTTAGTTGGTATGATTTTAAATAAGTATATTTAAATTTAAAATTTTAAGTATTTAAATTTAAAATTATTATTTATAAGAGCAATATTAATTCTTTCTGGCTGCTAAGGAAAATACTATAATTAGAAAAACAGTAGGTTCTCATATATTTTGAATGACATTGAGGTTTATCTTCAAGTTACTACTCAGATTATATCAAGTCTCTTAAGGACATAGATGTTTCCTTCAATATGAACTGAGTATCTAATTATTGAGTTAATCTGAAGTCTCTCATGAATTATGTGGTAGACATGAACATTTGACTCATCAATAACAATTGTAAGTGGCAAGCAATAAAGCCTAGAGAATATAGGTATATTCTTCAAATACCTTTTGCCATTGTAATTAGTAGAGGAGAGCCATTGATTAGCAATCCAATTTGTGTTATGTTCTAGTTATGTTTATAATTATTCAAAAAAGCCTGACTATTTTTTTAATAAGTAGAAGCAAATAACTTAGTTAATAAATTTAAATGTATCTGAAATTCTATCTCAATTCTATAATTGGGAAGGGCAAGTTCTAGAATAAGAGCACTAGAAGATTAAAAACAAAATATATACATATATATATATATATATATATGCATATATATGTATTAGAATTAAGGGGTAATCAGCCTGTTGCTACATTCCAAATTATTTACAATTCAGAAAAAGTATAATTTTGCTAATTGAAGGGGGTTAAAGAATGACTCAATCTAGTTCAGGAGTTTGGTTTAAAATCAGAAGGGAAAGAAAACTGTACAGATAAATCTTGGTCAGAGTAGTTCACACTTTAAGAAATATCAGTTGTATAATTCAACCCAAACCTGACCATGACTTCTTTTTGTAGCATTCTCAATAAGGGATCAGCTGACTTTGTACCAGTTCATATTTTTCATCAAAGAATTCAATGATACCTTGGTGAGATTATCAGGACTGTAGGGGGAAATTTGCCTTAGATATCTGAGCCAAATGAATGCCTGTGATGTATATGTCTGTTTCATATTTGGTCATGATACTTTGCATGGATGGCAGGATACTGCCTTGGTACAGCATTGAATGTTGGATTTATGTAACTTGAAACAATCAAAAAAAGTCTGTAACAAAGGTTTTTCTTAGAGCCATTTGAATCAGTGACTCATTCAATGTCTTATACATAGTATTTATTTTAAAAATATCACATTGTTTTGAATCAGATTTTGTGAAATAAAGTTTTTATTCTGTGTAACCTCAATTGGAGCCCTAAAACATATTGTTTCTCTTCATTAGAGTATGCTGATTCACCCTGGACCTGTAAAATGACAGTAAAGTGATAAGGCTAATAATACCAGTAATACTTACTTCCTCAGTCTACTTTGAGTGACAATTGATATGTTGTATTTATATGATATTTTGCAGATGGGCCTACCTATATAAGTCAAATACTTCTTATGGCATGGATAGACTTCATGAGAAAATGAGAATGGATATGGTTGATCATCAGATACTAAATTATTAGAAACAATTAAAATTATAATAAGTAATGATTTAGAAATTTACATTCCTGGAGAAGGATCATAAGAATTATAGAATTTTAGATTTAAATGAAGTCTTTGAGGCTATTTAGATTTATACTCTAGATCATGGGTGTACATCATTTTAACTCTCTGGGCTGCATCACCTAACAAAAACTTGTTAAGGGCTGCATATAAAATTTAACATTTATTTATGACTACTACTACGTAACCTATATTTATAATGGATATAATCCTAAAATGAAATAATGCTGCATGAAATGAACTGAGGACCTGTAGTCCTAGAATTGGACACACCCACAAGATGTTGCACAAATATCTTATCCTACAATTCTGACTGTATCTCCTTAAATACATTGAATCACAAGTAACATACTAATTGTTAAGCTAAATTATTCTGTTTTCAGACAAATCTAGTTTTTATAAAGTTATTTCTCAGGAGATGAACCCAATACTGGCTCTCTATAATTTTCTCAGATTGGACCTCTGGAGTCAATGGAATAAATTTAATTCCTTTACTAAATGTTCTTCTTTTGGTTCATACTTGGGATTTCCTAGTGGTGGGGTAACCTCAATATTGATACTTCCTCCTTTAGTGCAGATCTGCAAGTCTTCTGCAGTTTAGTCTTGGAGAGATCCCCTGTTCCATGAAGGGTTTAATAATTGATCAAGGTTCATACATCTAGTATGTACCAGAGGCAAAGCATAAACCCAGGTCTCCCTAATTTCATTGTTAGTAAGTCTTAACTCCCATGAGTTTCATGCTCTGCCTCTGATACATGAAATTTAAAATATGTGAAAGTAGCTGTCATAGCTGAACCTTCTGGTCTTTTATTGTCTTAGAAAATTCTAAGATCCTTCCATTATTCCTCATTTGCCATCTCATTTAGTGTATTGTCACCCTTGCTATTTACTATATTCAAGATGTGGTTCATTTTATCAGTGTACCTCTCAATAATACCATATGCTATTTACTCTAAGTAGATGATACTTTAGAAAATGATATTCTACATGCTCTACAAGGCAAAGTACCTCAGCTCATGGAGAATCTTAATCTAATCAAAGGTGTATTTACATTGAATTTATGTTATCTAAAACAAATAACAAAAAAGACTCATGAGAAAAATATTCTTATAGTCATTTTAATCGCTTTCCCATAGTCAGTCAATAAACATATATTAAACCTCTCTTATATGATAAGCAGTGTGATAAACTGTTGAGGAACAAATAAAGGAAAAATACAGTTTTTGATATCAAGGAACTCAGTTTAATAGGCAAGAAAATATGCAAGCAAGTTATACATAATCTAAATTAGAGGAAATCAGCAGAAAGACTTCTAGTAGAATGTTAGATTTTTGTTCAGACTTAAAGGAATTTTGGAAATATAAGGCAGCAATGAAGATGAAGAAAATTCCAGAAATGAAGGATGGACTGAAAATATTAGGAGATATGAAATGTCTTATTTAAGAAATATCAAGGAGGTCATCGTCACTAGATCACAGAAAAAGCAGACTGGCAAGATGAGAGGATGCCACAGCAAAGCTTGAAAGGTAAAACAAGAGATTTTATATTTGTACTAGAGATATTATGGAACCCTTGAACTTTATTGGGTACAGGATAAGGGTAATAATATAACATTTATATCTAAGCTATAGGAAAATAACTTAGACAACTAAATGAAAAATGGATTGTAATTGGGAAGACATGAATCAGTAATAAAAAAGTCATTAATTATAGAATAGGGATCCTAGAATATCACAGTGACTTGGATGAATAGATTTGTAGTGGAATATTTTGGGGATGTTACTGAAGAATAAAGAAGGTGATAATGTGAAATGTACTTACAGCTGAAAGAATCAGAATCATGAGATGGAAAAGGTACCTGGAATGGAAGTTTGTGAAGTACTAAGAAATAAGTCTAAGAAGTATTTCATTTATGGAGGAAGATCATTAAAGTGTTCAATGACTGCCTTATAAATGTGGAGACACTGACTCCCAAGCCCCGGGGAGACCAGACTCTCAGTAGCATATACAAATGAAGATATGACCTTCAGGGTGAGAGGGAGGTTGGTGTAGAAATCACAAACTGATTATAAAGAAAGAAAGTCAAATCATCAAAATTGTACAATCATGTTGAAATCATAGTAAAACAAAGAAAAATAAAAGGAATAATCAGAACACATAAGACATATGTTTATGTTAAAACAGAACATAAAATAAATAAATTAAAATTTAAAATTAAAATACTCTTAGTATTTTTGTTGTTCAGTCACATTAGTTGTGTCTATGAATCTATGAATAAGGTAATTACCATAGGAAAAAAAAAGCCCAAGTTCTCATGGATTGTTAGGAAAATCCAAACTTTAAAAGAAGAATGAATTTATTAATTAGAATATTTCCTAATACCTAAACCATGGAAAGATAAATCACATCTAAAAATCTATAGGACAAGATGATTAATGGATATTGACTCAAAAATTTTAAATAAAATTCTAACAAACATTTATATAAATTTATTCAAGAAGAAATTCATTATGATCAAGTGGATTTGTATTAGGGATGCAAGGATTATTCAACATTGGTAAAACAACAAAATGAATCATATTAAAAAAAAATAAAACATTCTATACCATATGATCAATTTAAATAGATTCAGAAAAGGCTTTGAGAAAATACATTTTTATTCCAAAGCCCTACAAAGTAAGACATAGAGAGAAATTTTATATTTATATTGAAAACATCTATTTAAAGCAAAAACAAGCATCATATGTGATGGGAGTAAACTAGAAACTTTTTCTAATAAATATGAATGAAAAATGGATGTCTACTCTGCTAAATTTGATACAGTTTTAGAATTACTAGCAATAGCAATAAGACAAAAGAATGAAATTAAAGAATAAAGATAAATGAAGAGAGATAACACTTTCCCTGATTGCAGATGATATAATGTCTTACCTGGAAATTCCAGGGAATTAGCAAAGATATTAATTGAGAAAATAGCTTCAGCAAAGTTGCAGGTTACAAAGTTAATCCCAAAATAAATAGCATTTCTATATAATAATAATTTAAACTTTTAATGCTATACCAATAAATTTAACAAGAGGATTCTTTACAGAACTTAATAATAATTAATAACTTAATTATATATATATGTATGTATACATTTACATATATGTATGAACACACACACATATATATTTGTATATACAGAGTTCATTTCATAAAAACATTTTAGAATATCAAAGAAAGTGATATTGAAAAACTAAGGACAGAAGGACAAAGTACTTCCAAATATATCACAGAAGCATTCATTAAAACTGTAATGTATTGGTTAAATGAATAGATAGATTAATAGAATAGATTAGACAAGGGAGATTAAACATCAGAGTTTAATAGCCAAGCATTTGATAAAGTAGAAAATATATATTACCTGGGTGGGGGACTCCCTATTTGGTGTAAACTGTGTGGGAAATTGGAAAGCAGTCTAGCAAAAATTAGCTTTATGCTAACATGTTGCATCACATTACACAATACATTCTAAAAGGAATTTTGAAAGATCATGCTGTAAAGATATTAGAAGAAAAACTACTATGTGTAGGAGGAATATTTTTTAACTTTTATTTGTTTATTTTTTCCAATTTTCTAAGCATTTTTGTCGAACATTTTCAACATTTATTTTTGTGATTTTTTTTTTCTTTTCATACTCTCCCTTTGTCCTTTATGTATTTGATACAGGTTATATATGCATGATCAAGTTACATATAATTTCTAAATTAGTCAAACTGTGAAGAAGAATCATAACAAAAGGGAAAAACCACAAGACAGAAAAATATTAAAGTATGCTTTGATCTGCATTCATATTCCATAGTTCTTTCTCTGGAAATGGATGGTATTTTCCATCACAAGACTTTTTGAATTTTCTGAGATCATTGTACTACTGAATGGAACAAAGTCTATCATAGTTGATCAGAAAAATAATGTTTCTATTACTGTGTACAATGTTCTTTTGGTTCTGCTCATTCCACTCAACATCAGTTCATATAAATCTCTCCAGGTTTTTTTTTTGTTATCTGCTTGCTCATTTAAGAGGTATAATCTTAAAAAAGTTGAGAAAATTACAAAATATGAATAATTTTGATAACATGAAAGTGAAAAACTACTCCAGAGATAACATTAATGCATAAAGGAAAAGAAGGTAAATGGTTGAATGGGTGAAAAAGAATCTTTGTATCAAGTTTCTCTCATAAGGTTTTTATATCTATATAAATAACTAATAAACATAAATGACTAATATGTTCCAATAGATAGATAGTCAAAGATTATAAACAGCGATTAAAAGAACTATAAAGTACTCACAATTACATCAAAAATGTTCTAAGAGAAATGCAAATCAAAACAACAACTTTTTCTGAACACATCCTGAAAACTGGAAAAATGACAAATAATGGCCGCAATCAATATTGGGGGGGGGGTTGTAGAAAGTCTTGCTGTTTATTCGTTTACTTGTGTCTGAATTTTCATGAATCCATTTTGGGTTTCCTAGGCAAATATAATGGAACTGTTAGTCAATTACTTCCCCAGCTCATTTTACAGATGAAGAAACTGGGGCAAAATGACTTTTCCAGGATCACATGGCTAGGAAGTACCTGAGAACAGAATTGAACTCAGGTCTTCCTGATTCCTGACCCAGGATTCTCTCCCCTATATCTCCAAGGTATTCTAGTACAACTGTGAAACAGCATAAAAATTTTGGAAAGCAATTTGGAAATTGTCTTTCAAATAGAGAGGCTAAATGTCCACATCCAATAGAGACTCGGTTTCTAAGGTTATACCATAAGGAAACCCATTAATAAGAAAAGGTCCTCACATACATCAAAATATTTGTTAAAAGCACTTTTTGTAATAGAAACAAATTGGAAGTAAATTATATGTCCTGTAATTGGAGAATTGCTAAATCAATTGTGATACATAAATGCAATGGGATATTGCTTTGATGTAAGAAATAAAGTTTATGAGGAACATAAATGAGCATGGAAAGATCCATTATCAACTGAAGCAGAGTAAAGTTAGCATAACAAAGGAAAGCAATAAACACAGTACCTTTAAAATAAATTGAAAGAACAATGACAACCAAAAAATCAAAAGCAAATATAGCAAAATTATAAAGTTCAACTGTGAATCAAATAATGAGATATGAGAAAAAACCCCAATCTATCCTTTTGTTTACATGGAAAGTTCTGCTTTGTTATACATGACACTGAACAAGGGATCATGATATCTTTTCTTCCTCTTTTCCAAAAATACTCTGTCACATAGGATTATTGTCTGGGAAGGAGGAAGGAAAGGATACCTGAGATATTATGTTTATGTAAGGTATGAAAAAAGACAATTAAAATTCAAGATAAAAAGCCTTAGTTCACATAAAGATTTTATGTTTTTTCACTCGCATACACCTTATATTTGTTCAGTGCTCGTTATTGCAAAACATTGCTAAAGACCTTCTGCTTTTGTGCAAAGATGCATGAAACAATATCTATCCTCAGGTCTAAAGGGACGTGGTGACAGGGTTCAAATTTCCTCTCACTCTAATACAAAATCTCTGCAGACTATCTTCCAACCTCATCACTCAATGTAGATTTCTCTTTCCAAAATTATCAGTGTTATCTTAATTGCCAAATCTAATAGCCTTTTTCAATATTTGTTTTTATTTACTTTTTTGCAACCTTTGACATTATTGATCATCAGTTTCTGAATATTCTCTTCTCAGTAGAACCTTGTAATACTTTTCTCCCTTAGTTTTTGTTGAAGCTGTCTGACCACTTTTTCCAAACCTTCTTTATTCAAATTTCATCAGTGTCATGCCAATTAAACCATCTTTTTTATATCAATAAATCCTATTTGTTATTTTGCCAGCTTTCATGAACTCAGTCATCATCTATACATAGATGATTTTCATTTTAATGCAACCAGACTCAGTCTTCCTCCTAAGCTACACTATTACATCACTAAAAGCCTTTTAGATATCTTGAACTTGATGTATTGTAGACAAGTCAAGCTCAAAATATATGAAACTTGACTCATTATCTCCACTCCACCCTAAACTCACTTCTTCCCATTTATTTATTTTTGTAAATTTCTGCAAAAGGGACCATAATACCTGTCAACCAGTCTTAAATCCTTCTTGACATGTTCTACTTCCACTCGCTTCACAAATCCAATTTGTTGTAAAATTTTTCTTCACAAAATTTCTCATATCCACTTCTCTCTGGCACATGATTTTTTTCTAGACCAAAGGTCCAAAATATATATGTCTCAAATTTCAATCTGCCCAAATCCATCACCCAATCAAGGGCCAAAATGATTCACTTAAAATATGTTATACTATACTTTATATATGTTATATATAACCTTCCTCTAACCCTTTTATCTTAGCCTTCATGGTTTTCCTTTAGAACAAATATTAATCCTAACTTCCTCAAGGAGGTCTTTCCAAAACATTTTGTTTCTAGTACTTTTTCCTTTTAGACAGTCTCTCATATATATTTATATATACATATATACACAAACACAAATATATGAACACATATATATATAATATGCATTATATAGCATAAACATACACATGCGTATATGTATACAATATAAATCATATAAACATTCACAAGTGCATATAGATATATATTATATAAACACATATATTTATATACTTATAATTATACTTATATTTATTTCCATATTATCTCACCCAATTGAATGTTAGCTCTTTGAGGCTAGGGATACAATTTTTACTTTTCTTTGCGTCACTATCAATTGGCATATTAAGGACTTAATAAATGCTTATTACCTGATTAAAGGTCATTGGTGGATAAGACACTAATCCTGAAGTCAGGAGGACTTGAGTTCAAATCTGATCTCAGACACTTGACACTTATAAGCTGTGTGACCATGGGCAAGTGACTTAACCCTAATTGCCTCATATGTGGGGTTATAGACAGTAGCTGTGATCCAGATGGCTCTGTAGGAGAAAGTGATACTGGTGACTTAGCACAGTCTCCCTCTCTCAAATCCAGTTCATTTACTTGTCATGGTCTGACTACACTGATGTCAGAACTTCTTTGAGAACAAAGGACAAAGAACAACAACAAGAAGGAAGAATTTAAACAAATAACCATGGTCATTGAATTTTAGCTGTTAAGTATGTTAAATTTAGTACTTGAATCTCTTCAGTGACTCATACAATTTTCCACAGAGAGTGTTGTCATTTTTCAACACTATTTGACTTTCTGTGACCCCATTTGGGGTTTTTGAAGGCAAAGACACTAGAGGGTTATACCATTTCCTCCTCATTTAATTTTACATATGAGGAACTGAGGCAAACAAAAATGAATGACATACTCAGGCTTAAACAGCCAGTAATGTTTAAGGCCAGAATTAAACTCAAGAGAATGAGTCCAATTTTGGTACTTTATTCACTGTGACCTCCTAATTGCCCATTCAACATACCATAGGCATTGGCTATGTTTTATTGTCTCCCAATGACATATAGCTCATTATTAGCAAGGTCAAGGCTAGATTTCATAATTTGTCCACTACAGAATACTAAATTTGATTATATGCATCAAAGACTCAATGAATTTTGAAAGTTGGAAGGGATCTCCATATCCATCTATTCTAACCCATTCAAGAAATGAAATCCTGCTATACCTATAGTGACTGTCTTGTCAATATCTGAAGAATTCCAAGTAAGGACAACCAGCCACCTATAAAAGTATTTAATTCCATTTGTAGATGGCACTAATTGTTAGGAATATTTTCCTGAAATCTGGTTTTAATTTGACCTTTTCTGCAAATTTATCCACTGTTTTAATACTGCTATCTGGGGACAAGTTTTCTCCATCATAGAATAGAGTTGTATCAAACAAATAGAAACAGATCCTTGTAGGTTGTTTAGTGACTTAGCAAACAACAAATTAACATTTTGTGTAAAGTATTTTTATTTAGTCAAACATGGACCTATTGCATGGTAATCTCTTTCAAAGCTCATTCTGAAGTTTTAGGTATTTAGGTTCATGAGTCAATATTTTTTGCATCTTATTTTGTATGTTAACTATTGCTCCCAACTTTTTTATTTCTGAAAAATTATATCCTACTCTTCTATTTCTTGTTGTAATAATAATAATAAGAATAACTATAATAATAATAATAATTATTATTATTATTAACAAGAAGAAAATCTTACCTCATCATTTAAGAAAGAAAGAAAACACTGTTGAACATCCTCAGATGACTTCATTTGTATTAGAAATATATACTCTTAACCAAATATACTCTTAACTTTAGGCACATTAGTAGTTGCATAAAATTTATAACCCCAGCTTGGAAACTTCTAACTAACCTTTTAACTATTCATTGGATCAGTCAGTTAATCAACTACCATTATTTGAACACCAACATGTATTAGGTACTAAACTTGGTCTTTGTGATTCTAGCACATTAGTGAGAAATTTAATGATTTCAGGGAGTTCACTTTCTGTATTTATTATGACATTACCAATAATGATGCTCCAATTTTTTTCCTTTCTTTTCTTTGAGAATGATTATTATGTGTTATAGTGATATTGAAACACATATTTAAATGACTGAAAGATACTAACACAAAATAAGTTTTTGCATAATTTACCAACTCTTCAACAATTTCCAAAGAACTTCAAGGATATAATAGAAACTGCCTTGGAGAAATCAAATTGCACCAAAGTAGTCTTATTTATTCATATATTTAGGACATATATTTTTGAGATTAATGATAGCATGATAATGCTTTTTAAAAAATGAACATGATGTTATTATTAATAATGTTGTTAAAAAGCTTTAATTACAAAACTATTCTGTTAATTTCAACTTTGAATATACATGAAGTAGTTCTTGACTTTAAACTCATTAGCATGTAGGGCAGCTAGGTGCTCATGGATAGGCCAAGCTAATATAATAAAAATGACAATTAAACAAAACTAAACTAAACTACTTGTTTAGTGCCTTACCAATCAAAATTCCAAAAATTATTTTAATGACTTAGAAAAGTTGTAAGTAAATTCATCTGGTGAAATAAAAAGCCAAGAATTTTCAGGGATTCAATGAAAAAAATGAAAAAGAAGGTGGCTTAGCCTTACCAGATCTAAACTTATAATTATAAAGCATCAGTCATCAAAACTGGCTGGTATTGGCTAAGAAGTCTAGTGGTGGATCAGTGGAATAGACTAAATGCAATAGAAGGAAATGATTATAGTAATCTGCTGTTTCATAAACCCTAAGAGTCCAGCTATTGGGATTAAAAGTCTCTCTTCCATAAAAACTGTTGGGAAAATTGGAAGTTAATATGAAAGAAACTTATATTAGACCAACACCTCACACCCTATACCAAGATAAGATCTAAATGGATACAAGATTTAGAAATAAAAACATCATTATAAGCAAACTTGAGATCAAGGGGTTAGTTTACCTGTCAGATCTATGGGAAGGGAAGCAGTTTATGACCAAGGAAGTGATAGAGAACATCACTAAAAGCAAACTAGATAATTTTGATTACATTAAATTAAAAATTTTTTGCACAGATAAAACTACTGTAACCAAGATCAAAAGAAGTAAATAGGGAAATAATTTTTACAACTAGTATTTCTGACAAAGGATTTTTCTAGTATTTCTGACAAAGGATATTTCTGACAACCAGGGACAATTTTGGACTATCTGCAAAGGAGAATACTATCTGTATCCAGGAAAAGAATTGTGGACTTTGGACAAAGACCAAAGACTATTACTTTCAATTTAGAAAAAAAAGTTATCTTATTATGTAATTCTAAAATATGCAGAGAGCTGAGTCAAATTTTCAAAAAAAACAAGCCATTCCCCAAATGACAAATGGTCAAAGATATTCAAAGGCAATTTACAGTGAGGAAATCAAAGCAATCCATAGTTACATGAAAAATTTCTTTAAATCATTACTTATTAGAGAAATGCAATTTAATGCATCTCTGAGATACCAGTTCACACTAGCCAGTATGACCAGAAAGGACAATGATCAGTGTTGGAAGGGATGTGGGAAATCTGGGGCACTAATGCATTGTTGGTGGAGCTGTGAACTCATCCAGGCTTTCTGGAGAACCATTTGGAATTATGCACAAAGGGAAACAAAAATGTGCATACCCTTTGATCCAGTAATGCCACTACTGGATCTATACCCTGAAGAGATTATGAAAAAGGTAAAAATATCAATTGTACAAAAATATTTGTAGCAGCCCTGCTTGTGGGTACAAATAATTGGAAATTAAATGAATGTCCTTCAGTTGGGGAATGGCTTAACAAACTGTGATATGTGTATGCCATGGAACACTGTTATTCTATTAGAAACTAGGAGGGATGGGAACTCAAGGAAGCCTGGAAGGATTTGCATGAACTGATGCTGAGTGAGATGTGCTTAACCAGAAAAACTGTACATCCTCACAGCAAAATGATGATCAACCTTGATGGACTTGCTCATTCCATCAGTGCGACAACCAGGGACAATTTTGGACTATCTGCAATGGAGAATACTATCTGTATCCAGGAAAAGAATTGTGGACTTTGGACAAAGACCAAAGACTATTACTTTCAATTTAGAAAAAAAAAGTTATCTTATTATGTAATTTTGATATCTCTTATACTTTATTTTTCTTCCTTAAGGATATGATTTCTCTCTCATCACATTCAACTAAGATCAATGTATACCATGGAAACAATGTAAAGACTACCCGAATATCTTCTGTGTGGGGTGGGGAGAGGAAAGCAAGAATGGGGGGGACTGTAAAATTCAAACTAAATAAAATCTTTCAAAAAAAAGAAATACCAACCTCATTGCAAAAAAAAATATTGACAATATTATATGGCTGCAAATCAGGAGTGCTAAGGTCTCAGAAAAAAATGAAGATCAAAGGAGAGTAAGTAGGTTAAAATATATTACTATAATGGAATGTTAAGTACAACAGAAATACATCAATAAAAAAGTATATGACTACAAAATGGGTTGGTCATATAACTACAAGATGTGATGATTAATAGATAGCCTCTTTATTTAGATTTGAAACAAACTAAAACTTACAAAGGACATTAGAACATTCGATAGACTCTTGCAATAAAATTGTTAGGTGCCTGTCAATAAGAATTGTAAGATCAGATAAGTATGAATGACCTATATTTTCATCATTATGAGTACTACATGCTTTGTTGTTTATAATACCTCCACAGTTACTGAAATCCTGGAATCTCAACTTGCATTTAAGTCTAAATGTGGATTGTCCTGTTTTAAAGAAAACTTAACAGATTTTTAAAGAAAAGTAATCTTTTAAAATATGAAATAAAATGTTATAAATCAATCATATTTCCAATAGCACTATTTTTCAAGTCCAATTCTTATCTTAAATTAGCAATGGAAATTTCATTATGATTAATAGTTTTATTTCATACCTTAAATTAATAATATCTAGTATAAGAGAATCGTTGACTACCTGTAATGTAGAGTCAAAATAAATTAGTTATGCATACTCCCATTTTTGTATGGGAGAAACTACTGTTTAATTTCAAGTTTCCTTTAAAAAACATTCTTTGAAAGATATCGTTAGAGTAGCTAATGGGAATTCTAAGTTTCTAGCCAGAGGAATCATCAATGTATACTAAAAATCTTTTTCTTGGAAAGACTGAGGAAAATGTGAAGGAAGAATTTTTTCATGTCTAAAGGATGAATTAAGCTATAAAGGGTATAGCTTTCAAATTTAACCTAATTTCAGAGACACCAATCCTCACTATTTATATGTAAAGAAAAAAATGTGATTCAAGAAAAGTATTCTTTTTATGAGAATGTTTTTAATTTGAGCATTAACATTCCCTAAGGATCTAATTAATTTTCTACTGTAGAAGTATTAGTAATTTAGTTATTTAAACTGGCTATGACCTAATTGGAAGATAATGAATAGATAAGTACAAATGTATTCCTATTTCTCAACTGTCCTCCAAAACAAAACAAAACACAAAACCTTAATAAACATATGTTCCATTTCCAGGAATTGGAAATATTAACTCTCCCTAGAAAATATGCATTATTGTATATCTCAAGTAACATCTTATATTGAGAAATATATTCAATTGTTTAAAACAGAAAATGGGCTATTGTATATTATTAAAATCTCACACCAGTGATAATCAGCCTCCATTCCTAGTATTGATTACTAAACTCAGACACATTATATACCCAGACTGCAGGACAGCCACATTAGTAGATTGTCATTTATATGGATTTTTTGAGCTTATTGGACTTTTAAGGTTTCTCCAAGAAAAAAAAAACAAATTAAAAACTCCACAAATCTAAAGCAAATCTTAAAAGGTTAACCCTTGTTTTTTGCTTATTGTCTCTTCTATTAATTATGAATCATCCCTTTGGCTTAGAATATCAGCTAGTAGTTTAGGGGGCACAAATTATATATTATTATAGAGAACAAAAATATCTCCATTATCTCAAAATACCAATGTTTCCTGGCCAGAAAAAAAACCTTCTTTTAGCTGAATACACAGTAATTAAATCATAGGCAAGATCTAGAGAAGCATGGAATGACTTGGGGGATCTGATGCTGGCAAAGAGAGTAAAGTCAAGAGAACAATACATGCATCAACAACATTATGAGATGAACAACCTTGATGGACACAACTCCTCTCAACAGTCCAGAAACCTAGGACAACTGTATTAGACTGATCATGGACAATATTATCCCCAACCAGAGGAAGAAAAACAAAACAAAACACACAGGAAAAAATAAAACACCCCTACCGAATCTGATGAATACTTTATATAAAAAGTATCTCTTTCCCTTAATACTAATTCATCATACCAAAAAATAGTAATTTGTAAATATGTTTACCAAAGTATGTATATAAAATGCTAACCTGACTGTTCCCTACTGAGGGGAGGTGGGTGGGAAGGAAGGGTGGAGGGCAATTTTGTAACTTAGAAATATGCATGCACAAATGGATAAAAATAAAAATAAATTTAAAAAAGATTAGAGGAAAGACAAACTGAAGAAATGAACAAGTTATATTGGAAAACCCTGGAGAATCATGGAATTGAGCAAAAGAGGGCATCCCTCTGTGGCTTGATAAAGCATGGTTTGGGGCCCCATTTATAGAAAAGGTGAAAAAAAATCAACCTCTCTTTTTGGTCTGATGATATATCATTTAGACTAAATAGTTCACAGAACAAATGTCAGGAGAAAGAAATGGATACAACTACATCTTTTTTGGTAGAGATAGGACACAAAATGGAAAATTGATGAGGTGAGCAATGTAGGAATTCAGTTCTGCAAGATAAGACTCAATTACTGAGGGTGTGAAGGAATAGAAGAAACAAAGCCTAGACAGGCGAGTGACAGTGCTCTCTTAAATACCTGTTCATTCTTTTCTGATGAGAAATTCCTTAAAATGGGGACCATGTTTATCTACTATGCTGAAAAAGTGAAATCATCTTATCTCTTCAATTATTGCTGAAAATATCAAATAGGATCTTTTTTGGTAGCGATTTGATCTGTTACTTTCTCTGTTTCAAAAGTTTTATGTGAAATCTCTTGGAAAGATGGTTTTAGATTGTTACCAAAGTAATTTAGAGATAAATAATTTTCCAAGGGTCAGTCACAGTGAATATGTCAGAAGTGTAACTCACATTCATGTCTTTCTGAAACTAATTCCAGATCTCTATCCAGTATGCCACACTGACTTTAATTTAGTACAAATGCCAGTGAATCCAAGGAGGATAAATTAAAGATTATACTAAATTTTTATTTTGTACTGATTTAGAAAATGGTATAAATATTACCACAAATCAGTGAGGACTTCAAAAATAAAAAAAAAACCTGACAAATATCTAATGATATGAATCGGTGACCAAAATTATATATCAAAAACATGCTATTTTTCAAGGACTAAAAGTATGGGTACATGACAGATCCCTGTATTTGTAAACACTGACCTCAATTGGAGTTGTATTGAAGATTCTTTCAAGTTAAGACTATAGATGAGCTTCCATCCTATTCATTTTGGTCAACTACAAAGGTAGCTATTTTATTCACTTATGTAGTAGTCCACATATACAGTAGTAGCATGAGACTTGACTCAGAAGCATTTTTTTCTTCTGAACCACAAAGGAAAAGTTGAGAAAAAGGGAGAAAGTGATAAGAAATGAGCATTTATTAAGTATCTACTATGTGCCAAATGATTTACAAATATTTGATGAGAATGAGAAAATATTTTCTGCTACTGTATTGCAAAAAACCTGGGAGTAATCAGAGAATCCCTGATCAATTTAATTCCTTCAGTCAACTTGATGGATTCATATGATTTCAGGAATATATAACATAAAAAATGGAGTGGTAGGGTTTTTCCTGTTTAAGTCTTTAAGTGGATGCATTTTCAGGTTGTAAAGAGAATTAAAGCTAAAATGGGTCATAACCTCAGTGATCTATATAATAAAAGAAGTATATAAAATATAAGAAGTCATTCATATCTGTTCTTTGCTCATGAGAAACTCCTTGAAACAAATGATATTGTTTTCAGGTTTTAATGAATCAATGTAAAGGAAGTACAAAGAAGTTTTTAAGCTCCTTCAGGAAGCATGAAAAAAGGCCATCTATCAATATAAGAAGATTATAGGACCTTGCCCAATGAATGATACTACTGATACTACATTGAAAGTTTCCAGTGATAATCTAAGATTATCAACCATGCCTCTAGGCCAATATAACAAAGTCAACTAGCCATCTCTATAGTCATTAGAGGGGCATTTAGAAATTGATAGGAGAGAGAGAGCCTTGAAGGAGGAATTCAGTTTTGGCAAGGAGAAAATTCCTTGCATTATATTTTACATCTCTTCTAATGGGGAAAAAGAGGGAGAGGAGATGACATTTTCCTCTTTTATCATACCCTCATCAGAATTGGCAGCTTGCTCAGTAGGAGACACCATGTCCAGCTGACAGCAGGCCCAAAGAGTCTATCTGTTCCTCTAAGGTGAGCCAAAGCAGCATGCCTATATATATATATATATATATATATATATATATATATATATATATATATATATTCCACCAAGGCATCACAGGTTGCAGTTATTTTGAGAAAAAGAAAAAAAATCATTGAGATACTGTGGTGCTACAGATAATATTTCCCTATGTGAGCATTCTGTATTGTATGCATCTCTATACCCCCCCCACTCTTTCCACTGATACTGAGGTTGATTTTGGAAGTGCATGTCAAAACTTTATTGGAGAATGTTTCATAAGCACTATTCTTATTATTCCATTTTAATAAATTTCTTTTCTTTGATCTATTTGTGTCCTCTAGCTAACAACTGAATCTATGTATCAGGTGGGACATGAAAGCTATAATTTTAGAAATATGGGTACTAAAGAGTAATGAAACAGTGGTAGTTGTACTTTTGGGTGGAGGGTGGGGGGGGGTCCAACCTTAAAGTACATGCATTCTGAGCAGCTTCAGAAAGGGGAAAGTATGCTTATACTATTACTTATCCCCTCAAAATCTGATACTTTTTGTCTTTAGCTTGGAGTAGGGGACAATGATAAAGTAGTAGGGAATTTCTTATAAGGTCATATATAGTGGAGACTCATATACCCTGAGAAAAATACATATAGGCAATATTTTACCAGGAATCCTAAAATATTGATTATTTGGATTCTAGTGACCACTGATTGTTTTAGTACTTGATCAGTGTGATAAAGTTGCCAACTGTGAATGTGAGGGCTTTACAAGGTGGCACGGGGTTTCAGTTTTGTCCTAGTAGGAATACCATTTCTCTTCATGTCTGTATAACAGCAGCAATATAAGATGCATTGGATGGCAGGGTAGAATACCTACTGGAAATGTTTCTGGGCAGATGGTGCCCACTAGTAAAGTAAGTAAATCATATGTGCTCCTAGGGAGGGTATCATGGCAAAAAAATAAATAAAGGGGTGTTTTAAACAGAAATGAGAGTAACAAAGCTTAGACATATTATTTACATATTCATCTGTGTACCATGATGTCTATATTTAAAAAATGTTTAATGACCTAAAAATATGTTAGAGAACTAAAACATTATTATTGTGGGACATAAGAAGACTAAGAGTCTGACTGAAATATTTCATTGACAGAGAGGGGAAAATGTGAAACACACTTCAAACCTGACTCTCTCTCTTTATATATATGTGTGTATGTGTGTATGTATGTATACACATAGTAGTAGGAATGAAAGTGATTTATTTTGAAGAGAACAGAAATCAAGAAAAGACAAAATTAAAACTGTCATTGATTACCAAGTAAGGCTTTCTTTGACAATAACCATCTCTTTTCTAACTGGCCCCTCTTCCTATTTGATTTGTTCCAATATTTGTCACATCACAGTTATTTCCATGGTGATGAATTAGGATATTGCAAAAACTAACTGAATCAGGCAGGAGGGAAAAGCTGATTAGGAAAGAAAGAGCTTCTGTTCACACAAAAATAACAGGGTAATCATCAATTATGAGAAACTTTAAAGGAAAATGAAAGCTTGATATAAAAGGGAATCTAATGACCACATCTGATTTTTAAAAAAGAAGAAGAAATTGATATGTAAACTTTTCAAAGGCTATAAATGCATTAAATTCAACAATCAGCAATCAAATATTAAATCAACTTCTTATTAGTCCTGCTGTCATGGATTGCAAGATAAGGGGTAGAGTGTTATTTCTGCTTAGAAAGAAAACAGAATGTCTTTTGAAGGGCTTGTAAGCTAGTTGATTTTTTTAAATGGAAAATGTAAATAAATCTGTATTTTCTCTTTTTCTCCTTTGAAGCACTTAAAGAAGGAATCTATTCCCTGTATCATTTAACAAAATGATGGCAATTCATTAGGTAATTTATTTGATTGCTTGATAGGAATTTGTTCCTATTTGAAAACTGCTTCTTTTCTTCTTCCTTAGGTTTATACTCATTCCATTTTCCATGCATTTTGCTTTGAAATAGGACACCCACAGAGATATATGTAAAAATTGAAATTATATTCGATTAAATACCAGCAGGTGAGCACTAGAGTTCTCTTTATTCCCCCTTATAGAGCAGTATATGAGGATTTTGATGATATTCCGGATTGTCACTTTCTAATACTTATGAAAAGAGCAGAGTTCTGAAATTGACTTTAAGTAGCTTTACTTGTGGACACAAGGAGGACATTCAAAGTTATAATTAGCTTATCATGGTTTAGGAAATTCAGCAGTCAGTGATGATTTTCAAAATATTCCTTCCACAGTCATACATGTATAGATGTATACCAATGACTTTATTCTCAAAACATAAGTACACATATACACACACAGTGAGTGATGTAAACAGAATGGATGGAAGATCATTGCATTTAGAGTCAGGAGATCAAAGTGCAAATCGCAGATCTGACCCTTTCTACCTGTCTAAAAGTGTTGAAGTGAATGTTTGCAAACTTGTTTTCTGATCTGCACAATTGGAAAAATAATTTATTACTTAACTAGAATTGGTTTAAGAAAATTACTTTGAAATCTAATGTGTTTCAAACGCACATATAAATATAGTCATATATTTATGTATACATATTCATGATAAACATATATCTATATAGGTGCATCTTATGGCACAGTGAATAGAGCGCTGGCCTAGGAGTCAGAAGGACAGAGGTTTGATTTCAGCCTCAGATGTTTGACACTTTTTAGCTGTGTGAGTTTGGGTAAATCACTTAATCCTGTGTACTTCACACCCAGGACCATCTGTAATCATCTTGATTCATAACTTGCCACAGGACCCTGATGGCTTGGGAGGAGAAAGTAAGATTGAAGACTTAACACAACACCCTCTCATTCAAATGTGCTTGTCATGGCATCACCTCTCTGATATCATGGTGTTCTTCGATAATGAAGAACAAACATTATAATTATGGAGATATGCATATACACACATACACATATAAATTTTATACGTGTGTATGTTTTAAATATACATAAATAGCTTTATATAAATGTATGTAGATATGTATATGATATATATATCTATTTACATACATATACATAGACATAGGTATTTTTATATATCTACAATGTATACACAATGTAAAATACATAGACTTGTATATATGTAATTTCCACACATACACACATGTACATTGTATGTACTTGTTGCAAGTTTATACATAAGCACACATGCATAAATGCACATACACATTCATGCAATGCACATATACATAACAGAGCATTTCCCCTTATAATTCTAGGTAGGATTTCATTAGTATTAACAATAATATCAATAGTATTGTTACATATGTTTGTATGGGCATATGTACACATGTATACCTGTATATGCACAAACATATAGTTATACATTTGAATGTATATGCATGTGAGATTCACACACATGAATATACATTCACAGCAAATATAAACATGAATTTCTCAGTATATATATACTCATATAAACATACTCATATATTACATGTGCATGCATGTATGCATATATACACACACACACACACACACACGTTTGTTCTTTTTCTCTTGGTCATTGTTTAATGTAGGTACAAGTCATTACAGAATCTTAATATTTGCCAACTTCCCAACTTTTCAAGATCCCTTCTAAAGACCCCAAGAATAGGATTCCCTAAAGACTTTAAATAGATGATTGATAAATATCTAAAAAAAGGAAGTGATGTTTCCAAAGAGACAATGAAGCTACAAGCCTTCATTAAAATAAATCATTCCAGAGTATCTTCATTTCCTTTTGTGATAGGATTACTATACTAGTAGATTAATGGAATACTGTTTTTATAGTTTTCCTGAATTTTAGTAAAACTTTTTGGGTTTTTTTAGGTTTTTGCAAGGCAAATGGGGTTAAGTGGCTTGCCCAAGGTCACACAGCTAGCTAATTATTAAGTGTCTGAGACTAGATTTGAACCCAGGTACTCCTGACTCCAGGGCCAGTGCTTTATCCACTGCACCACCTAGCTGCCCCATTTTAGTAAAACTTTTGACAAAATATTTCATACTGTATTCATGGAGAAGATGTAGAGATGTGATTTAAATTATAATATATTTAAATCGATTAAAAATGGTTGATTAGCCATATTCCAAGAAAGTTCCTCTTTCAGAAGTTAATTTTCAATGTTGCAGGAGTTATACAGTAATTGTGTCCATGAATCTGTGCTAATAACATTTTTATCAATAACTTGGTTAAAAATAGATGAAAAACTCATTAAATTTGCAGATTAGAGTTGTTTAGAAGGTATATCTCATTGATTGAATGAGAAACAGGATATCAAGGTGTGTTGAAAGACTAGAGCACTGATCTGAATCTAACAATTTGAAGTTCAATAGAGATGAATATAAAATATTTTTAAAGCCAACTTTACAAGATACAATGACAAAAAGCTCACATGTATAAATAGCAGTTATTCTAAAAAATATTCTTGGTGCTTTAGAGGCCTACAAGTTCAGTTCAAATCAGTATCATGATGGGGAAATAAAAAATAATAAAGCCATCTTAAGTTGTATTAAGAACAACAGGACATATAAGAATAAGCTGATGAAAGTTTTACTATTCTCTGATTCATCACACCTTATTTTGAGTACAGTGTTCAATTCTGGGCTCAAGGATTTAAGAAATATATCAGTAAGCTGCCACATATTAAGAGGAGGGCAACCAGGATAGTGGAATTCCATGAGTCCATGTCCAGTGAAGGTTGACTGAAGAAACTAGGCATATTCAACTAGAAAGAGAAGTCTCTGTGATATGAGCTATCTGTAAGTATTGTAAGAGATGCCTTGGAGAAAGAAGATTTAATTTGCTTTTGAGGGTAGAACCAGGAGTAATAATAGAATTTTCCATGAAGCAAACTTAGGTTTGATGTCTAGGAAAGTCTTGTATCATTGGTACTATTAAAAGATGAATGGACTGCCTTGAGAGAAATGGTGAAGTTTTTCTTTATCAGTTGTTCAAGCAAAGGTTAGATGACTGCTTGTTTGATGTATAATTTTGTATGTAGGTTGGACTAAATGACTGCTAAAAGCTCCTTCCAAATTTCAAATTCAAATTTCCAGTGTAATCTGACCATAACAGGGTAAACTTGCACTGCCACTTTCTTTGTAATGGTCATTATATTTTTATTAGTGGAAACTTATTATATTAAGGGTGATGTAGTCGATGGATCACTGAGTCTGGAATGAGGAAGAATTAATTTCAAATTCCACCTCAGTCTTTTAAGAACTGTGTGACTCTTAGCAAGTCATTTAAACCTTTTTGCCTCAGTTTTTTCAATTGTAAAATGGGCTGGAAAATTAAATTACATAACGCTCTAGTATCTTTTCCAAGAAAACTGCAGAGTTTTACATGACAGAAATATTTGAACAAAAACAACACATGATTATATCACATGTAGAAGAACTACCAGGTTTATGAGGGGACACAAAACCACATTTTATCTAAATCACTTAAAGGAATGTTTGAGTTGGATGAGAAAAGATTGAGAAAATATGAAAAATATACTTCAATGACTATTCTATGAAGAAGAGAGTATCTCTATAATTGTACATTGCTCAAAAAGTTAGAATTAGAAATATTGAGCAGAACTTAGAGGAATCATAATTTCAAATTTTTGTTTAAAATACATTTATTAAAGTCCTGTTATATTCCTTCATGTAGTAGAGAAATCAATATTAATGGATCATAGTTTCAGAGATGAAAGGAAACTTATAGGTCATCTCAAAAAAGACAGTAATCCTGAGTTCTTGAAGGCTATTTCAACAAAACCTACTGAGCTCAAAATGATTTAAGCTCCACATATATGGGTGAATGTTTTCATTCCAACCCCATTTAAGGCACAGACTTCTCCACTAAATCAATCACTGGTGATACCTAGGTTTAAATAAGTCCATAATCAAATAAGGTTTGAATGAAATGCTCTGTTCTTTGAAGATATATAGGTCAGATCTTATCTAACTATAGTGTGACAGCCTTTTAAATATATAAAGAAAGTTACGATGGGATATGTAAAAAATTTGACACTCCTACTACATATTTCTATTGTTTTCAATCAGTTCTCATGTAGTATGAAACTGAAATTCTCCATTTGCACTTTGTATGTATTAACTTATCAAAGACCTTCTTAAATTGTGGAAATCAGAACTAATCCCAATACTATAAATATAGACTGTTTACAACATAGTAGAGCAAGACTCATTATACCTGGAAGTCCTACTTCTCTTAATGTGATCTAAGATTGTATTAGCTTCATTAATTGCTACAGTTTATTTATTATTATTATATTTATATTATTTAGTTTATTATTGACTAAAATTGTGAGCTTATTGAGATTAATAACCATCTTGTACTTTTTGGCAACCTCAATGTGCTTAGTGCAATGCATAGTGGAATTATTTTGGATGTATAGCATTCTTTATCATAAGTCCATCAGAGAAATTGCTTCAACTTTTTTCCCTACAGTTGCTATTGCTAGTTATTTTCCTGAATTCTATACTCCCCATCCCCATTTATTCTATTCTCTCTCTCCTTTTACCTTGTCCCTCCTCAAATGTGTGTTGCATCTGACTACCCTCTCCCTGGTTCTTTACTCTCTTCCATCATCTACATCTCCTTTCCCTTCCCCCCATCCCCTTTCTCCCATATCTTTCCTCTCTTATTTTCCTTTAGAGTAGATTTCTATACCCAGCTGTGTGCTATTCCCATTTTGGGCCACTTTTAATGAGAATAAGGCTCACTCCCTCACTCTTTTCCCCTCTTTCACTCCACTGCAAAAGATTTTTCTTGCCTCTTTGATGTAAAATAACTCATCCCATTCTACCTCTCCTTTCCCTTTCTCCCAGTACATTACTTTCTTCTCTTTTAACTCCATCTTTCAAATACCTTATACCTTCAAATTCAACCCCTCCTCTGTCTTGTCTATATATGCTCATCCTAAAAGACCTGAGAAATGAGAAGGTTCATATGAGTTATTTTCAGTATCAGGAATACAAGCAGTTCAACATCATTAAGTCTCTCATGATTTGCTTTTTCTGTCCACGCTCTCTATGCTTCAATGGACTCCTGTAATAGAAGATCAAACTTTCTGTTTGACTCTGGTTGTTTCATCAAGGAAATTCATCAGGACATCACTGAATGTCCATCTTTTTCCCCTGAAAGAGGATGTTCAGTTTGCTGAGTAGTTGTTCTTGTTTGTAATCCAAGCTCCTTTGCCATCTGGAATATCATATTCCTATGAGTCCTCAATGTAGAAGCTGTTAAATCTTGTGTTCTCTTGACTGTAGCTCCAAGAAACTTGAATTGTTTCTTTCTGGTTACTTGTAATATTTTCTCCTTTACTTGAGAGTTCTGAAATTTGTCTACAATATTCCTAGATGTTTTCATTTTGGGATGTCTTTCAGGAAGTGATTGGTAGATTCTTTCAATTTCTATTTTATCCTCTGCTTCTAGGATATCAGGGCTGTTTTCCTGGGTAGTTTCTTGAAAGGAGTGAGGAGGACCTGAGTTCAAATCTGCCTTCAGACATTTAATAATTACTTAGCTGTGTGAGTCACTTAGGTCCATTGTCATAGCAAAAAAAAAGAAAATTTCTTGAAAAATGAAGTCTAGGTTTTTTATTCCAATAATTTTTACATCATCTCTCCTGGATCTGTTAATCAAGTCAGTTGTTTTTCCAATGATATGGCCAAACTTGTTGAGAGGTTGGAGTGAATTTTGAGTAAATCAGTATTCCCAAAGAATATTGAGATGAAACTGGAGGATAACAGATTGCTATATAATGGATCAAATTTACTTCTGCTTCTTTATTAATCAATTTTAAGCATCAATGGCAGCTTTGAACTTTTTTCATTACCTAATAAACTACTGAAAAAAGGAATCTAAACTGATATAAAGCAATTGTGGATCCTTGTGCCTGTTTTCTCATACTATAAAATCTGGGAATGGTCTATATAGACCATACATATTAAGAGAATCCTGACAATTTCCCCAAGTTATCTAGTAGAATGTTTAACAAACAGTCACGAAATGTTTCTTGATCTCATGAATGAAAAAATTAATTGAACAACAACAATTGAGCTCTTAATATATGTCTAGCCTCCAGTAGGCAATATACAAGTCTAACAAAAAAGCATAAGATATATCCCAATTCCTCAATGAAATTATTATCTAAATAGAGCAGACAAAACTAGCACACATATATCACAGAACTAGAGAATAACCCAAAGTGGGATATAAATTCAGTACTTGACTATACATACTATAAATTTAGTGGGGATTTAAGGAACTAGAAAAATCTCAATTTTTAGAAACAGGATAGAATTATGGAATGTATATTGAACCTAGAATAAAGAATTAGATTTAGAAATTAATTTTGACACTTTTTAGGTGTTTGGTTTTAGATGTGTCATTTAGTTTTATATAAGCCTTACTTTCATCATCCATTAAATGATGATGATAGGCTTAAAAGCCTATCTCACAAAGAAGTTGTGAAAAAAGTGTTGTAAACCTCAAATTGCTATATAAATGTGAGCTTTGGCTTAAAGAGTTATTTTAAAGTTATATCATGGGGAATATAACTCAACTGGATCACTGTCTGTACCCCATCATCTTGTCTCAGCTGTCCTACCTCCATTTCAGAATCCCTATTATTTATATCTTTAACCTTGCCCATCTTACCAAATACCAGTTTCAATTATTACGCCACGCAGCTGATTACTAAAACTATACTTGAGTTCAAGAGAAACTCCATAGACGTACAATTTCAATATGCCCAAGACAAAACTCATTATATTTTCTTCCAAACTTTTATATCTGCCATACTTTCCTATTATTATCAAGGGAAACCATCCTTCCCCTCATCAATCCTATCAACTTAATTATCAGTCTCTTGTCCTCACTCACACTCAACCCAGATACTTTATCTGTTGCATAGCTATATTTTTTCTGCCTTCATATCTTTTGTATACTTCCCCTTTTTCTCTACTTCTATAGATACCACCAAGGCAATGCCAGGAAATGTTTAGCAACTGATTCCAATAAAAGGGGGGGGCATTTTTAAGTTTAATGTCTTTATTAACATTTTCTGTAACTCTTTTAAAACAATAAATCAAGCTGGGATTTATAATATTTGCAAATTCTTGTATTGTAAATGCCCACACTAAAAATTTAACAATCATCTCTCTCCAACCCCTTTGAAATAACTCCAGCACAACAATAACTACCATAATTCAGGCCCTCATCACTTTTTGCTTGGAATATTATCATAGTCTCCTAATTGATTTTCCTTAGCACAATTATTGGTACATGGTACGTATCAGCAAAATCTTGTTGGCTGAGTGTCTGATTGGAACAGTGGGTTCATTATGAGGAATAGTGGACATATCTTTAAATAGTCAGGGGAAGGAAGAATCTTAAGAAATCTTGATGAATATTAAAATATTAGTGAAAACACTATTTGTTAAGAGTGGAAGTAGGGGCAGCTAGGTGGTGCAGTAGATGGAGCACCGGCCCTGGAGTCAGGAGTGCCTGAGTTCAAATCTGGCTTCAGACACTTAATAATTACCTAGCTGTGTGGTCTTGGGCAAGGCACTTAACCCCACTTGCCTTGCAAAAAACCTAAAAAAATTTTTAAAAAGTGGAAGTAAAAGACATTCACAAGTGAAAGAAATGTCAAATTGGTCAAATACATTTATTTCAAAATTCAACTATTGTTCAAGAACAGACTGATACTAAAACCTGATTTTCATTGAAAATGAGCAGACCAGGAAAACTTAGCAGGTAAAATTAAAATGTAAAGAGAAAGTTCCATAATTTAGGTCCTTACTTCTGGTATCCTCAAGTATGTTGAACCTAAGTTCCACAAACAACTTCACATCATTTGTGGAATGAATGTTTTCATACATTTACTGAAAGAATTTTTTATGGGTCAGCTAGGTGGCGCAGTGGATAAAGCACCGGCCCTGGAGTCAGGAGTACCTGGGTTCAAATCTGGTCTCAGACACTTAATAATTACCTAGCTGTGTGGCCTTGGGCAAGCCACTTAACCTCATTTGCCTGGCAAAAACCTAAAAAAAAAAAAGAATTTTATTCCTACCCACAATATCTCTGCATTCCATAGAAATCACCTGTCATTTAATACAGACTCTCACTAGTTGTAGTGAATTTTTCAGGATTAAAATACTAGGATGGATGTTCTCTCATGTGTCCTGACAGCTCTGAATCCCAAGTATGCATGTGATCTTGATCTAACTGAAATTAGTATTCCAATATTGAAAACTTTATGCTCTTCTGTCACTCTTAAACTAGCGGTGTAATTATAAGCATCTACCTCCTGGTATTTATTATTAATAGGAAGATAATGAAGTGGGTGATTAAGCAGTTGCTAGTTACTCCTGTAATCACTGGACCAGCCCCCTGAGGAGCAGAGGTTCAATAACATGTCACTAAAGTGATAAAATCTTAATGAATCATCAACTAGCTGTGCATTGTGAGACAGAACCAAGCATATATTCTTATGATTAGAATATAGGAAGTTGAGGGTAAAGGAAAGGATACATAAAAGGTGAGAGGTATTTAATAGAAAAAGCATAAAGATATGACCTGATTCTGCATAATTTCATTTTACTTTCCATTCCTCTCCTTCACTCCATAAGCCCATCACATACAGGCTTCTGATGCTTCAAGGCACACTTGATTAATTCACACGGAGAGGTTTTTCTTCTCTCTGCCTCTTAATATAACTTAGGTAAGGAGTGATTTGTAGAAAGGATTTCCAAATCCTCTGGTTTCTTTGCATCTGCTTCCACAATCTTGTCTTAATTAATTCAAAATTTGTCCTCTTCTGATAATCCCCTGGATTCAAAGTCTCTTTGTAGATTTTTTTTTTTTTTTTGTCTTTTGTTATCTTGCAGAAGAGCAATTGGCGGTAATGGCCACTTATTTTTTCCCCCTTTTCTTTCTTTAAATCTTATGGGCTGGGGGGATCTATGATATCTTTTGGTTTTTTGCCTCTCTGTGCCTTACTCCCTCTGTTCCGTTCATTAAGAATTCATTTCCTGTTAAAAGGAAAATTCTGTAATACTTTAAGAAATGCCAGTGTAGTGAGAATGAAAAATTTTAACTTTGCTCTTTTCAGATTGCTCATGGCATAGAAGAAACACCCTTTGTTTTATGCTGTGCCTAGTACCTTTCAGTCATTCTACTTTTCCAGATGAGACAAAGTATAGGGAATTGAATTCTTTGGCTTTGTCTCCTAATATTGTAGAGAGAATTTTGGTTGTGCCAATATTCTTATCTTATCTATATCATAGTTTGTTCTTGGTATCATATATTACTTTATGATTTCAAATTTCTTCATTTGTAAAATGTTGAAAGTGATTTATATGTAGTAATATATATATATGCATATATGTATATGTGTATGTGTGTGTGTGTGTGTTTGTGTGTGTGTTCTCTTTTCCAGAGGTAGACAATCTTAACACCTCAAATTTCTAGAGACACTCCTGAGGAACTGGAGATGTCTTATCTTTATGCAAGAAACCTAAGACTAAATTCCTCCTTTTTTTTTTAGTTTTTTTCAAGGCAAATGGGGTTAAGTGGCCTGACCAAGGCCACACAGCTAGGTAATTATTAAGTGTCTGGGACCATATTTGAACTCAGGTACTCCTGACTCTAGGGCCACTGTTCTATTCACTGAGCCACCTAGCCACCCCCCCCTTCTTCTTTTTGTTAGTCACCAATGACTAATGCCTCAGTTCCAATTAACAGCAATTAATCTTTTGTAGATGATTATTTACTTTAAAGATGTGGTAAAATGCATGAATATAGATTAAGTATAAATAATTTTACTCACAATAAAGCCCTGAGGAAAATTATGCCAACTTTAACATGGTACTCACCCCCTAACCCCCACCCTAGTTTATATCTAGATATGACATAGCTTCTAGGTTATTCTTCATCTCAGCTATTATCAGATTGTCCTTCAGATTATTTTTCAGCTTGTCTGGCTGTCTACAAAATTCTAGCAAAGCCTCTGATTCCTCTGATGGTTCACTATTTTGTTAACCTCAGATGGGAAGGGCATAAGGCTTCTACCCTTGTATCAATGTTTTTTAGCTTTGGAAAAGAAGCCCCAGTTACTTAGAATTATAGAATTTCAGGGATGAAAAGGAACACATAGGATGTTTAGTCCTCTCAGTAAGTTTTTATGCGCATAATAAAAAATGTAAACTTAGATTTTCTCTGTTTTGTTTTTCCTACAGCAAAAATGATTAATTTTAAATTTTAGTGAAAAAATTATCATTACATTTAGAGAGTCTAATTCAACAAATATTAATCTAAAGCCAAGGAATTGATTAGCCTTCCTATTTTAGGCATAGCTGTGTTCATCTTTTATTTTTTGATATTGTTGGTGCATTCACACAGCTGTGATTTACTTGTAAGTTAATTTCTGGAGAAATAATTAAAAAATAAAAGAACCAATTTTCAAGTAGCTCATACTCTAATTGAGTGAAATATATAAAAAAATTCAGATAGGGTAGTTAGGAAAGCTCAGACATCATAAGAGTTTAGAAGAGGAAGCATATCAAGGCCCTGGAGTATAATAGTTAAATCAGATACATTAAGACAAATGAGAATGGAGGATGTGAAAAAATTTATATTGGAGCTATCTAATGCTATTTATATTTTCAAAATGTTATTTTCATTTCCAGGTTGGTATTAATTATAACCTTTGGTGTAAATAGTTATATGCTTGCAAATACACAGTTGAATTTTGAAATAGCTTCTATTGTCAATAACCAGAAATTCTCTGTAGGTTAAGAAATGATCATTTCATTTCTGATTATTGTTTCATTGTATTGTCTAGTCTCTGTAATATTCAATCTTTTGATTCCTTCTTAAAGGAAAAATGGCATATAGATATATAACATTTCTAAATTATTTGCAAACCTTTGATCTTTTTTGATTTCTAAAACCAACACATATTTCATACTTTCTACTTTACTCACCTAGTCATTGAAAGGACCATGCATAAGGTTATTACCTTCTGGTGCTCTTTTCCAATTTTTCTTAATATTTCTCTCCTTCATCCTCTACAATAGTTTCAATTAAGTTGTAAGTATCTTGATGGTGATTCTCTTGTCTAAACTCAACATGAACACAACAAGGACAAAAGAGCACATGTCCCATTAAATGCTATTTCTTGATGCCTTTGAGATTGTGAAGCAACAAAATCTGTTGTCTTCTTTATTGACTTTCTGAAGATGAGGCTTGAGTGCTATACTTTTTCCATTTAGCTGCAATTTCTCTGCACGTTCACTTCGGGCTAAACATCTTGTTATGGGGAACTGGCACAGGTACACTAATCATCAAGTAAAAGAAACTAAGGAACATACTCTTGAGAGAATAATGTTGATGTATATTGAAAGTGCCTTGGAGAAACTTTGGATTCCATATAAAATTCTGTAACTAGTCCCAGACAGATAACGATATTTTTAGCAGAAGATTTCAACAGACTGTTCCTGTATAGTCCTAACAAGTAATGCCTTCAAAAGATATTAGCTAACCAGATTCTTTACTTTGATTTGCTTTCTCTTGATGGATCTCTGATATTGTTTTGAGTGCTCTGATGGCATCCATTGAGACATAAGGGGAAGATACAATTTACCATGTGGTTAGCAGAGCAGAATAATATCTATGCGTGCACTAAATATCTGCAAAATGCTTCTGTTACACACAATCATAAATTTATTGAAACAAGTTCCCCATTATTTCATATGGGGAGTCATCTAAGTGATATTCTTCAAGTGTGCTTGCAATTCTTAGTTGAGTTATATAAAATTTCATTATGCCCTCTGGTTGCCAATATTCCCATGGTATTACCTCAGTGATTCTTATATTTAGAGTATTAACAATTACATAAGTGCTTGAAGATGTATGATTCTAAAAACTCTCTCATTTTATTTCATTTTACCACCTCTGTGGAAATGGAAGAAGACCACCTAAAGCTGCCAATCACTTTGTATTTTTATTTCTTAAATATGTTGTATATGACCAAAGAATTCATCATTTATTGGTCAACCTATTTTTTCCATGCCTAGTGTGGCTTGCCCTCAAACAATAGACATAATCTATCACTCAAACCCTACTGAAAACTCCCAAAATATTTCAGAGTTTGTGAATGTTTCCATAGACTTTAAAAATCCAAGATCACTTCCATGGTACGAAGAGGAATCAGTGACACTTTTATGGAGGTATTCAAATGTTTAGAAAACACAAAGTACTTTCATATGAAACGCATTTGTTTTGGAATTTTTAAACTCTCCCAAATTCTTCATAGATAAAATTTTCTATTCCAGATGATTTTGGTGTCTAAATATGTTTAAGAAGGCCAAAGAAGTATAGCACTGGGGGTCACAATGAGAATCTCTAGAGATGAAGAAAAGGAATTAAACTCCACATGAGATTTAGATGAAGAGGCAATTTGCCAAAAGTACAGTCTCTCATGTTGTCATTCCACTTCATCCTTTGTGTAGCCACGGGGGAAACAACTTTGCCTTGAATAAACATTTCTTGGTCCAACTTCCTGTGAGTGTACATCAATAACCATTAATGCATTTACTCAATTATCCGATAATACCATTTAAATGGATTCAATTATATCCTTGACCAATTCAAAGTTCTATTCTGTTTTCTTTGGCCTCAGACAACTGAAAGTATTTATAATGGTCAAGAAAGTACAAACTACATATTTGGTTTTTTTTCAAGGTCAAGAGTAATCTTTAACCCTGTGTTTTAAAGCCATATAAGTGTTTCACAAAACCACTTTTTAAAAAAGTCTATAGGAATCCTCTCAGTTAACCTGCAGGGAGTTTTATCTATAACAATTAGTATACTCCATGACTGACCCATGGATTTCCATGCTTAATGAATTAACTTCACAGTCTTGTATGTCTGAAATCACTTTGTTTCTTTTGGTTTACTCCTTATTTTCCTCCTCTTATTTTGGCATCTAAACAAGCTCAACACACTTATTATTAAGTGGCAATTCCTACAGCAATTTCATCCTCTCATTACCCAGGCTATAGAAACACTACTTTTGCTTTGACATTCTTGGGTATATAATAGAACAGGCTTGGGGAAAACATGCTCGGTTCTATTTTTTCATGGCCTCAGTTCAATATGATGATAGAAGACACTAATCTGTAATCAAAGAGATATTTTGGCTATCCAATGTCAAGGGAAAGGAAACTGAAAAAAAATTATTCTTTTCAATGTTTTTCAATGTGTCACTTTCAGAAAGAAAGAAGTTTAGTGATGGCCTTTGTGGGAAGGATTCCAAGCATTGGTCCAGCATTTTCATATCGTCAATTATTCTCTAGTCTGTACCAACCTGTCTGTGCAGGCATATTTATATGTTATATATGTGCTGTCTTTCCCCATTAAAATATGATCTACTCAAGAATAGAGTTGGTTTGTTTTTGTAGTCCCAAGACTTTGTCCAGGGCTTTGTACTGTACTTTGCACAATACTTTTAAAAAAGACTTGCAATTCACTTTTCACAGTTCTCTAATATCAACTCTCTATTCTAGATAGGATAGTCACCACACACTAAACTTCATTGACTTGTTGCCTCTTTAGTTATAGCATTTCTTGATCCTAGAATCTTTATTCTACTTCTTTTTTTTAAATTCTACCAATAAATCAGGGCTCAGTTCATGTGTGAGTGCTACTGGAAATTTTCCAATTTACTGTAAATAATATTATTCCCTCCTTCTGATTTCTCATAATACCTGTTCATAATACTGACATGCCTCAATTTCCTCATCTCTAAACTTGAGATAAGAACACCTCATTTACAGGGTTGTTATGAGTAAAATACATCATAAACCTTAAAGTCCTATGTGTTTAAGTGTGTATATGTGTATATATATATATATATATATATATATATATATATATATATATATATATATATATATATATAGCTATATCTATCTATCTATTATAGATACACACACACACACACACATATATATATATATATATACACCTATAGGTATAGCTATATCTATTTTATATATATGTATATCTATAGCTCTCTCTCTCTCTCTCTCTCTATATATATATATATATGTATATATATATACCATATCTAAAGCTCTAATATTTGTCCTATAAAGTATAGCCTTAGATTATCTGTTACTGACACCAATAAAATCCTTTTTTTTTGTTTCTATCACTCTCATAATAGAGGTGAACACAAGTATTTTTCAACTTTTTTAAAATGTAAATTCAAATTTCACCTGTTAGCCTATGTTTATAGAGGAATAAGAACTTTATATTTTCAAATGACATTGAAAAACTAAATAAAATAGTATTCATTAACTCAACTAAAATGTAGCTAATGATAATTTCCAATTAGATTTCATCAATGGAAAATCTTTCCCTGAACAGATGTGCACACACTCAAAATCTAACTAGCATACTGTAACTTTACTAACTCAGGAATGACTTTTCCAAGGTGGAAATTTCTTTTATGGTTATCTTCCCAATTTTCATCACTAATGAGAGCTTAATTTTATGAGCAAATTATTGAAACATATTTGGAACCTCACAACTAAATGCAAACAAGCAGAAATATTAAATGCATTAATTAATTGTAATTGTAAATTGCAACTAAATAATCTAATCTTAAAGAATGAGTGATCAAAAATAAGATCACAGAAAAAGCAAATAATTTCATTAAAGTGAAGGAAAAGAGTGAGACAACATATAAGGGATATAACCAAAAACAGTAAAACTGAATAATTAAGTTATTAAACTTACAATTGCACTAATTTTTGGAATAAAATATATATTTATTCTCATAGCTAATACCTGATATATTTGTTAAGCAAATTGCTATCTGCTGGTAAGTTAGTTTTTGTTCTCTCTAATCATGGGTATTATAATGTGTTTTTCTTTATACCTACTATACCATGTTAGGACTTAATAAATGATTTTTGACTGGATATAACAAAATCCATACACATACTTTCCAGCCTAACTTTATCCAAATTAACTCTGTCACAACTAGAAAAAAATTAATAAACTTTCTTAATTAAAGTCATTTTTGAGACTCACAAACTATTCTATTGTATACATAACAAAAAAATCCAACTTATTTAGATAGTTGATACATTTAAATGGTATGTTGAGAATTTATTTAAGTCTCATCAATTTCCTCGGACTAAAAAACTCTTGAAAAAAAGGATTATAAACAATTATACATACCAAATGATATCTGACACACAAGTGACATAAACATTTGATGCATATTGAGATTATTACTGCATGACTGAGCACATATGAATGTGCTTCAGCTGTCCCAACATATTGTACATACTGTGGGATTTCATTTTAACATGAAAAACAAAGCTAATTTGTGAATTTTTTTTTACTATATTCCTTCCTCATCACTCCTTCAACTCACTCACATTGTACTTTTGCCTCATATCGTATAATGTAATTCAAACATCACTAAATACGATGGGTAATAGAAGTATTTTGTTTGCATTTGATATTTGCCTCCTTTCTCTTTTTAGTCTTCAAGTTCTGTTCTTTATGGATATCCTAGCAAAGTTTATTCTTTTTGTTAATTATATAAATATTTTATTTATTTTCCAATTGCATACAATAGTGGTTTCTATCATTTTTTGGTAAGGTTTTTGAATTTTATCCTTTTTCCCCACCCTTCTTCCCTCCCCTCCCCACTGACAGAAGGCAATCTGATAATCTTTACATTGTTTCTATGCTATGTATTGATCAAAATTGAATGTGTTAAGAGAAAAAAATAATCCTTGAGGAAAAAATAAAATAGTAGAGATAGCAAAATTATGTAGTATATGAGACAAACTTTTTCTTAAAAAATTAAAAGTAATAATATTTGTTCTTTTTTTTTAGACTCCACAGTTCTTTCTCTGGATACAGATGGTATTCTCCATTGCAGCTACCCTAAAATTGACCATGATTATTGCACTGATGGAATGAGCAAGTCCATTAAGGTTGATTATCACTCCCATGTTGCTGTTAGGGTGTACAATGTTCTTCCAGTTCTGCTCGTCTCTCTCAGCATCAGTTCATAAAAGTCTTTCCAGGCTTCTCTGAAATCCCATCCCTCCTGGTTTCTAATAGAACAATAGTGTTCCATAACATATATATACCACAATTTGTTCAGCCATTCCCAATTGATGGATATTCACTCGATTTCCAATTCTTTGCTACCACAAAAAGAGCTGCTATGGATATTTTTGTAGAAGTGATTCTTTATCCTTTTACATGACCTCTTCAGGGTATAGACCCAGTAGTGATATTGCTGGATCAAAGGGTATGCACATTTTTTTGCCCTTTGGGCATAATTCCAAATTGCTCTCCAGAAAGGTTGGATCAGTTCACAGATCCACCAATGCATTAGTGTAGCAAAGTTTATTCTCAGTAAAAATTTATTGACTGACCAAGTAATGAAATGCCATAATTTTAAGATCTGAGTGTTCTAGAAGGTGAGAGGACCTAGACTGTGAATTCTAATGATCTTTGCAACAGATCTCTGGACAAACCAACTCTCTGAGTCCTAGAACTTGAGAAAAGTTGGGGAACGAATTTAAGTCTTCATATATTTGTTGTTAAAAATAAAAAGTTCAAAGAAGTTGTTAAAACAGCCCAGAAGAAAAAGAAGATATGACCACCTCTAAATCTCTCTCTATATTTTTTAGCTTGTTATTTGACATAATATAAACTTAATTAATTGAAATGTGGAAGAATACTGAAGGGAAGGGAATGGGGGGATAAAGTGGTGGGGGGTGGAGAGAGAGACTGAAAATACTGAGGTGTTCAGGAAAGACTACACACATGAGGTTAGGAAATGATTTCTGAACTGGATCTCGTAGGAAGCTTAGGAGCCTAAGAGGCAAATGTAAGAAGGGAGTTTCTCCCAAGAATGAGGAGTAGTCAATGAAAAAAAGAGATATGAGGATTGTTGATTATTCAAATCAGTTTGAATGAAGAAATAAAATGGATGATAGAAGTAATGTGTGTTTAAAGGTTGGCAGTAAATATTGCAAAATTGCAAGAGTATAGTAGACAGCACGGGAAAGTAAAAAAGACTGAATTAAAGACCTGGGTCCAAATTATGCCTTTTCCACTTTCCATCTTTGATGAATCACCTAATATTTTGAAGCTTCAATTTTATGCTTTTTTTCTTTTTCTCATGTTTTTCCCCCTTTAGTTCTGATTCTTCTTTAACAACTTGATTAATATGAAAATATGTTAAAAATAGATGTATATATATAATCTATATCAGATTACTTGCTGTCATAGGGAGGGGAAGAAAGCAGGGAGGTAGAAAATGTGGAACTCAAAAACATTAAAAAAGAGAATGTTGAAAATATATTTACATGTTATTTAAAATAAAATAAAATTGAATTCATAAAAAAACTATGCTGATGTGTCTTACATGGGGCACAATCTAGGATTTGAAGAAATAGTTGAGATTTTTTCAATAGTTCCTCTTGCAGGAACATCATCAGTCTTCCATCTATTGAAACTGGGCATTCCCAAGTCTTTATTCTGAGTTCTCTTTTATTACTTTCCTTTCTTCTTTATCCTCTTGTTCTTGCTAAAACATGAATCTTGCCATATGATCTCTCAAATTAAAATCCTTCAAGAACATCCAATTCCTTTATCAGTACAAATTATTTCTTTCTTTTTTGTCTTATATTATTCCCTTTTATTTATGTACCTTTTTTCTCAAATTGGACTCTATTAGACCCTCCCCCTAAAGTTTTTTTTTTTTTCATCTCTCACCACCGAACCTTTGTAAAAGTGGTTGACAACGTCAACAGTTTGCCTCTTCCTAGCCTTTGCCTCTTGGTTCTGTACCATCTGTTATACATAAGCCCTTTTCTAATTACTCTCATTGTTAGTGACTGCTCCTTTCTCCTGAAATATGTAATTATCTGTCACTTTATTTCATAAATCCTACTAATATAATGTAAAATTGTGAATAGAGATTATTTGGATTTTGTCATTTAATTCCTAGATTCTAGAACATAATAGAACCAGCATACAGAAGACACTTAATGATTTTGAATGAAATAGATGAGTGACTGTAGGCATATCATTTTCCCTTTCTGGGCTTCATTTTCTTTGTCTGTGTGTAAAGAGGGAAGAAAACTGATAATTTTTTGCAGAAATGGAAGGCAAAGGTCATCATTTTCTCCTGTGCTTTTATATGTTTCCTTGAGGCACTCAAGTGCAGTTAGTATACCTCTAAGGGTAGCTGCCAGAGGCTGATCAAAAGTTGAAAGTAATTTACTTAAGCCATACTAGATGCCAAATCTTGGGGAATAACCAACAGAGAAGTGAGATTTGGGGGAAAGAAATATCTTTAACTAAAGGGTTCATTTTGTATTGTGTTGAGTACAGTTTTCAACCTAGTTAACAAGAGCTGAAATCTCTTGAGTAGCCCTAGGCTTGGAATGGTCTCACAAAAATGCAAAAATCCTGATTTTGAGGAAGATGAAACTGGGATAATAATTCCAATACAATGGAACAACTCAAAAAAGGGACTCAGAAGCAAATGAGAACAGCAATTAAATTTAAAAGAAGTCAAATAACAGATGAAAGCAGCACCTCTTGGGGAATCCACAGAGAAGTAATTCCAGAGACAGAGAGAAGCAAAAATTAAAGAGGTTGAGTGAAAAGAGGCAAACAGACTTCTATTTCTAGGGAAAAAATGCCTTGAAAGATATTCTGGATACAACCATGTGTTGTACAGGGAGGATTTCTTCTTCCACCAGAGACATGGGTTTTCTGGGGTAGATTTTATTCTTTTTCTTTATGGAATATTTGAAATTGTTATTTATTTTGTCATGTGGAATAGGAGATAGAAAGAGTGTTAGGCTTGAACCTAGGTAGACATGGGTTTTAGCTGGGGCACATCCCAACTTTAATCCTGGATAAGCCATTTTGAAATGAGTTCCTTTATGGGAGTTGTCATTTATGGAAAAATTTCTTACATGGGAAATTCCATACAATAATAGAATAGAAGTTTAGGACATCTTTCCTCCCAAGACCCCAACCACCTGTGACTCTGTTTTTATTATTTTATCCTTTTGAATGGAATTTCCCATGCAAAAAATAGCAGGAAATAATTATAGTAATCTGCTGTTTGAGAAATCCAAAGAGCCCAGTTAATGGGATAAAAACTCTCTCTCTTCGATAAAAAAGTGTTGGAAAAATTGGAAGTTAGTATGAAAGAAACTTAGATTAGACCAGCACCTCACACCCTATACCAAGATAAGATCCAAATGGTTACAGGATTTAGACATAAAAAACAATATTATAAACAAACTAGAAGATCAAGGAGTAGTTTACCTATCAGATCTATGGAAAGGGAAGCAGTTTATAACCAAGGGGAACATCATTATAAACAAACTAGATAATTTTGATTACACTAAATTAAAAAGCTTTTCCACAGACAAAAGCACTGTAAGGAAGATTAAAAGTAGCTTTAAGACTCACAGTTTAGCCAAGATGGCAGAGAGAAGATAGGCACTGTGATAAGTGCTCCTCTTTTCCCTCATGAGAGGGGAACAACAGGAGAGAAACCTCTGAACAGAATTTTGATCAACAAAACCATGAAAGAGAAGCTAGGAGAAGAACACCTACCAAGGTCTGTCTCAGGGGACCGTGGGTGAACAGGGAGAAGAGAGCAGAGGATCAGTGCAGAGACAGCAGCTGGGGGAAGCCAGAGGGTCAGCCTCTACTCTAGGGACTTCAGTGAGAGGGGAGTGTGAGATCCAACTTTAGCTGAGAAGTCTTTCACTGGGCTCTGGGGGTGGGGTGGGGGGAAGGAGCTACGGGAGGGTGAGTTCCAGCACAGAGTCTTAGTGCATGCTTGGAGAACAACCAGCTGGGCCAGGGACATGAACTCCATACTTTCAGCTGAGTCCTATGCCCAGAACATGCAATAAACAACCCCACCACCACCACCCCCTCAGGGCAACAGAGTTCACTCAACAGAAAGAGATTAACTCCCTCCCCCAGGGCCCAGCCCAATATTGGAGGTCAACTCAGACCCTGCTGTTGAGGACCTCAAATACTCCAGAGAAAGCAACCAGCGCCCCCTACTGGCTGGCCCTTGGAATTACTAAGCCAAGTGAACAAAGCCTCTAGGATCTTCAAAAGCAAACCTCTGAGAGCCAGAACCTCCCCCTCCCAAACACAAGATCCTAGAAAGATGAAAAAAGGCCATAGAAAAGGGGAGCTGATAGAGAAATACTTAGAAGGACTAGATTCTAGCCCAGAGAGATCTAGCACTGCTGAGGAGAATATGAATTGGTCTCCAGCCCAGAAAAACTTCCTTGAAGAAATCAGGAAGGAGTTTAAAAATCAATTGGAAAAATTGGGAAAAGAAACTTAAGAGAAAATTGACACATTGAAAGACCAAATTAACATCTCACAACAAGAAAACAAATCCTTGGAATATACAATTGGACAAATAGCAAATGAGAATAACTCTCAGATATTCAATTGGACAAATGTAAAAAAGCAAATTATTCTCTCAAAACTGCACTTGGACAAATGGAAAACTCCTTCAATAATAACATTGACCAACTGGAAAAGGAGTTGCAAAAGATAAATGAAGAAAAATCTTTTCCAATAAAAGAATGGAATCAGTGGAAATTAATGACTTTATTAGACAACAAGTTTGTGTTAAAAAAAAACAAAAGCTTGAAGAAATAGAAGAAAATGCTCATCAGCAAAACCACTGACCTTGAGAACAGATCAAGATGGGAGGACCTGAGAATTATAGGCCTATCTGAAAACATTGAAAAGCAAAAAAGCCTGGACTTAATATTACAGGATTTAGTGATGGAAAGTTGCGCTGATATCATGGAACCAGAGGGCAAAATAGTTACTGAAAGAATACATTGATCCCCCTCCAGAAAGGGATACTAAAATGAAAACACCAAAGAATGTTGCGGCCAAATTCCAGAATTATCAGATAAAAGAAAAAAAGTTCTTCAAGCAGCCAGAAAGAAAAAAAGAATTAAATGCCAAGTAGCCACAGAAAGGATTCTGTAGGACCTGGTTGCAGCAACATTAAAGGATCAAAGGGCCTGGAATGTGATATTCCAAAGAGCAAGGGAACTTGGAATGTGGCCAAGAATCAATTACCTTGCAAAGTTGACCCTTCTCTTTCAGGGGAAAAGATGGACATTTAATGAAATGGGAAATTTCTGAGATTTCATGATGAAAAGATCAGAGCTAAATAGAAAAGTTGGACATCAAACAGGAGGCTCAAGAGACACATGAAAAGGTAAAAGAAAAGAAAACTGCTATCCAAAAAGATATAACTGGCTATATACTCACTTGAGAGAAAGAGTCTCATAAACTCTTGAGCATTGTAACTCTATTTAGAGAAAATATACCTAGCCAGAGGTGATGGACACTCATAACTTTTTTGTAACTCAGATAGAATGATTTAAAAACAATACCTCCTTAAAAAGTGGGACAGTAAGGAGATGGGAGGATGGAAGAGACTGAATGGGGTAAATCTCATTACATCAAGAGATACAAAAGACCTATTTTTAATTGAGGGGAAGAAGAGAGGACATCAGAAACACCAGAATTTTCATCTCATCAGACGTGGTTTAAAGTTAACTTGGACACAATTAGTTAATTAAGCAACTTATCTAACCTTTCAAGCATTAAAAGGGAAAAAGAGGAGGGGGGAGGGGAGGGGAGAAAAAAATGGAACTAACAGAAGGAAGGGAAGAAAGGTAAAAGGGAAAGGGGAAATGAAAGGGGAAGGGGTTGATATAAGAGGGCAAACACACTGAAGGTGGCAGAATTCAGAAACAAAACATTGGGGAATATGGATAAAGGGAAAAAAGGGAAAAATAGAAACAGAAGGAAGATAGCATGGAGGGCAATAAAGAGTTAGTAATTATAACTTTGAATGTGAATGGGATGAACTCTCCCTTAACATGTAAGCAGATATCAGAGTGGATTAAAAACCAGAATCCTATAATATATTGCTTATGAGAAACTCATTTGAAGCAGTGAGATACATATGGAGTAAAGGTGAAAGGTTGGAGCAAAATATATTTTGCCTCAGTGGAAGTGAAAAAAAGCAAGGGTAGCAATTCTTGTCTCAGACAAAGCAGCTGCAAAAATAGTGTTAAAAGAGATGAGGAAGGAAACTATAGCTTCCTAAAAGGTACCATAGAAATTAAAGTAATTTCAATACTAAATATGTATGCACCCAATGGGACAGCATCCAAATTCTAAGAGGAGAAGTTGAAAAAGTAACAGGAAGACACAGAGAGCACAACTCTACTAGTGGGAGACCTCAACTTCCCACTCTCAGATTTAGATAAATCAAACAATAAAATAAACAAGAAGGAAGTTAAGGAGGTAAACAGATGTTTAGAAAACCTAGATTTGATAGACATATGGAGGAAATAGAATGGGGATAGAAACGAATAAACTCTTTTTTTTTTCTCCTGCAGTACATGGAACTTATACAAAAAACCTGACCATGTACTAGGACATTAAAAACCTAATGATCAATTGTGGAAAGGTAGAAATAATGAATACACCTTTCTCAGATCATAATGCAATAAAAATCATATGCAATACTGTGCCAGGGAGATATAGACCCAGAACTAATTGGAAACAAAATAACCTTGTTTTAATGAATGAGTGGATCAAACAACAAATTATAGAAAGAATTAATTATTTCATCCTAGATAATGACAATAATGAAACAACATACCAAAATCTATGGGATACATTCAAGGTGACTGTCAGGGGATATATTCATTTTTTAAATGCTTACATGAATAAATTAGAGAAAGAAGAAATCAATGAATTCTATATGCAACTAAAAATTAGAAAAAGAACAAATTAAAAATCCCCAATTAAGCAATAAATTAGAAATTTTAAAAATTAAAGGAGAAATTAATAAAATCAAAAGAAGGAAAACTATTGAATTAATAAATAAAACCAAGAGCTGGTTTTATGAACAAACCAATAAAATTGATAAACCTCTTGTCCATCTGATTAAAAAAAAAGGAAGAAAACCAAATTGCTTGCATCATAAATGAAAAAAGGTGAACTCACTACCAGTGAGGAGGAAATTAAAATAATAATTTGGAATTATTTTGCCCAACTATATGGCAATATATTTTGCAATCTACATGAAATCAACAAATATTTAGAAAAATATAAGTTGCCCAGGTTAAATGAAGAGGAAATTAAAAACCTAAATGTCCCTATCTCAGAAAAAGAAATTCAACAAGTCATTATTGAACTCCTTAAGAAAAAAATCTCCAGGACCAGATGGATTCACAAGTGAATTCTATCCAACATTTAAGAAACAATTGCTTCCAATTCTGTATAAACATTTTTGAAAAATAGGTGAGGACGGAACTGTGCCTGATTCTTTCTATGAAAACAATATGATGCTGATACTTAAACCAGGAAGAGTTAAAACAGAGAAAGAAATTTATAGACCTATTTCCCTGATGAATATAGATGTAAAAATCTTAAATAAAATTTTAGCAAAATGATTACATCAAGTTATCACTGGCATAATCCATTATGATCAAGTATGTTATCCCAGGAATGTAAGATTGATTCAATATTAGGAAAACTGTTAGCATTATTAATTATATCAGTAACCTATCTATCAGAAATTATATGATTATATCAACAGATGCTGAAAAAGCATTTGACAAAATACAACACCAGTTTCTAATAAAATTATACAAGGCCACGTCCTATTCCTTCTCTGTACTCTAGAGATCTAACTCAAACTGACTAGATTCTATGAAATTTGGAAATTTCATTTTTTTAAATTGATATTTTATTTTTCTGGATATATTGTATGAAAATTTTTCAACATTGACTCTATCCATAAGTATAAACATATTTTAAGTTACATAATTTCCTTCTCTCCTGCCTTCTATTCCTCTCCCCTCAGTGGTAAAGAGTCAGGTAAATATTGTACATATACATTTGGGCTAAATATGTCTACAGATAAGTCATTTTTGGTAAGAAGAGTTATTATTAAGAGAAAGAAATACTTATGAAACTTTTTTTTAAAAAAATCATGAATGCAGTACTCATTAGAGTCTGAAGGGTTTTTTAAATTTTGTTTCATTCTATTTTGTTTTGCTTTGTATTTCTTCCTCTGTATGGGGATAGTATTGCCCATAGCTGTTCTAATAGAGTTGTTCTAATTCTTTGAACTACTGAGAGGAGCTGCATCTGTTACAGTTGATCAACTCAAAGTGTTTTTGTTAATGTGTAGAATGTTCTCTTGGTCCTGCTCCCTTAGCTCAGCATCAGATCCTGTTTTTCATTTTAGCTTTTTCTAGAATCCAAAATTTATGGTTTCTTATAGAAAAATAGTATTCCATAACATTCATATACCATAACTTGGTTAATCATTGATGAGTATCCCCCCATTCTCCAATTTTCTGCCACTACAAAAAGAACTGCTAAAAATATTTTGGAACATATGGCACTTTTCCCATATTTTATGATTTCTTCTAGATATGGGCCCAGAATTGAAATTTCTGATTCAAAGACAATGATAAGCTTTATTACTCTTTGGCAGAGTTCTCCAGAATGGTTGCATAAGTTCACAACTCTACCAACAATGCATTAAAGTCTCAATCTTTCCACAACCTCTCCAATATTGATCATTGATCCTTTTTGGCATCTTAACTGAGCTGATAGGTGTGTGTGTGGGGGGTGATACTTCATTGTAGCTTTAATTTACATTTCTTTAATCAGTAAAGAGTTGCATTTCTCTTATTAGTAAAGATATAATCATATATAACTTTAATCTCTCCATTTGAAAACTGTTCTAATCCTTTGTCCATTTATCAACTGGGAAATAACTTGTAACCTTATAAATTTGATGCAATTCTCTATATATTTTAGAAATGAGACCTTTAAAAAAAAGAAATGAGATATTTATCTAACACCCAACTGTGAAAATTGTTTCTCAGCCTTCTGGTCTTGTTTTCTAATTTTGGCTGCACTGATTTTATAGGTCTAAACCTTTTTAATGTAGTATAGTCAAATTCATCAATTTTGCAATTTATAATGTATTCTATTTCTTGCTTCGTCATAATTTTTTCCTCTTTCCATAGATCTGACAAATGGAGTATTTCTTGGTCTATTAATTTATCTATAGTTTTCACTTTTATCTAAATCCTGTACTCATTTTAACTTTATTTTAGTATAGGATGTGGGATCTGAGTCTATACTTAATTTTTGCCTACTATTTTCCAGTTTTTCCAACAATTTTTGTCAAATAGTGAGTTCTTATTCCAGAAGCTAATGTCTTTGGGTTTGTCAAACCATATATTACTGTAGTCATTTGCTACTGTCTCTTTTGAACCTGTCCTAATCCATTGATCCATCACTCTATTTCTTAACTAGTACCAGGCAGTTTTGATGACTGCTACTTTGCAGTATAGTTTTAGTCCTGATAGAGCTGGCCCACCCTTTTTTACATTTTTTTCACCAGTTCCTTTGATATTATTGATCATTTTTTGCTCCAGAAGAATTTTGTTACTATTTTTTTCTATCTTAGTAAAATAATTATTTGGTAGTTTGATTGGTATGACACTGATTAAGTAATTTAATTTGGGTAATTTTTATTATATTAGATTGACCTTAATCATGAGCAATTGAAGTTTTTCCCATTGTTTAGATTTGGCTTTATTTCTGTGGGAAGTGCTTTGTAATTGTGTTCATATAGTTTCTGGGTTTGCCTTTGGAGGCAGATTCTCAAGTGTATATAATGTTGTTTACAGTTAGTTTAAATGTAATTTCTCTATCTCCTGCTCTTGAATTTTGATGTTCATATATAGCAAAACGGATGATTCTTGTGAATTTGTTTTATATCCTACTTTGCTGAATTTGTTAACATTTCAATTAATGTTTTAGATGTTTTTCTCATGTTCTCTAAGTATACCATCATTTTATCTGCAAAAGAGTAAAAGATTTGCTTCCTCATCATCAATTCTGATTATTTCAATTTCTCTTCTTTTATTGCTAAAGTTGACATTTCTAATGCTATATTGAATACAAATGATGATATTGGACATCCTTGTTTCACCCTTAATCTTATTGGAAATGTTCCTAGTTTATTCCCATTATATGTAATATTTGTTGATGGTTTTAGATAGATGCTACATATTATTTTAAGGAAAACTCCCTTCATTCCTAAACTTTATCATGTTTTAATAGTAATGGATAGTGTATTTTATCTAAGGTTTTTCTGCATTTATTGAGATAATTATATATCTGTTGGTTTTGCTATTGATATGTTCAATTATGTTGAATGCTTTCATAATACAGAGTTATCCCTTCCTACCTGGTAGAAATCCTACCTGACCATGGTGCATTATACTAGCAATAACTTGCTGTAGTCTCATTGTTAAAATTCTATTTAAGATTTTTGCATTGAGGTTCATTAGGGAGACTAGGCTATAATTTTCTTTATCTGTTTTGGTTCTTCCTGTTTTAGGTATCAGCACCATTTTGGTGTCATAAAATAAATTTGGCAGAATTCCTCCTATTTTAAAAATAGTTAATGTAGTGTAGAAATTAATTTTTCTATTTTATTCATATAAGCATTTAGTGATATAAAAAATTTCCATTCAAAATTTTCTTGGCTGCATCCCATAAATTTTGATATGATGTTTCATTGTTATCATTTTATTGGTTATAATTACTGATTAATTCTATGATTTGCTGTTTAATCCACTCATTATTTAAAATTAAGTTATTTAGTTACCAATTAATTTTTGATTTATCTTTTTATGACCCTTTATTAAAAAGTAATTTTATTGCAACATGATTTGAGAGGTATGTATTTATTATTTCTGTCTTTCTACATTACATTATAAAGTTTTTATGCCCTTAAATATGGTCAATTTTGGTATAGGTTTCATGTATTGCCAAGGAAAAGATATATTCTTTTCTGTCCCCATTACGTTTCCTCCAGAGTTCTATTATATCTAAGGTTTCTAGGATTTTTTTCACCTTCTTAACTTCCTTCTTGTTTGCTTTGTGGTTAGATTTATCTAATTTGAGAGAGGGAGGGTGAGGTCCCACATTATTAAAGCTTCATTGTCTATGTCTTCTTGTAATTCACTCAGATTTTCCTCTAGGAATTTTGATGCTATACCACTAGGTGAATGCATATTTAATAATGATATAGCTTCATTTACCTATGGTGTCTTTTAAGAAGCTATAGTTTTCTTCCTTATCCCTTTTAATGAGATCTATTTTTGCTTTTCCTTTATCTGAGATCAGAATTGCTTCCCCTGATTTTTTTTTAATTTAAGATGGTGCATAATAAATTTTGCTCCTTCCTTTTATCTTTATCCTGTATGTATCTCTCTGCTTCAGATGTGTTTCTTGTAAACAACATTTGTAGGATTCTGGTTTCTAATCCATTCTGCTATCAACTTCCATTTTATGGGAGTGTTCATTCACAATTACAGTTAAGATTGCTAATGCTGTATTTCCCACCATGCTATCTTTTCCCATTTTTATTTATCTCTTTCCTTTCCTCTTATTACTCCTTACCAAAGTTTTACTCCCTTTCCCTTTAACTTTTCCTTTAAAATTTAACTTTAGGTTTAATTTCACTTATACCTTCACCTTACCTTTACTAGTCCCTTCTTCCATTTTCTTCCCCACCCCACCTTCCCTGTAGAATAGGGTGGATGTTTAAACCCAAGTAGGAATGTATCTTATTCCATCTCTGGGCCAAATTTATAGAATAGATTTACTCAGTGTTCAGACTCTCACTTCTTTCCCTCTAATATAATAGATCTTTGTACCTCTTCACCTGGTATTATTTATCAGTGAAGTATTATTAATCCAGTGCCATCAATCAAAGCTTGATTAATTGTTTGCTTGATTACTTGATAAATTCAAAGTACACTCACAAATTGATTAATTGATTCTTTGATAAGCAACATTGCCTCAAAGTCATTAAATATCCTCCCTTCTTTTGTCACATTAGAAGCGCACTTAGTGATAGTCTGGAATTACATAAATTTATAATCCTTTATATCTTGCCCCCCTTTTTAAGGACCCACCAAGGATACACTATCCTCATGAGCCAAAGTATCATCCAAAGCCATATCATTTGATGTACCATTACCAGAGACTGCCCCCCCAAGCACATTCTCTTCAACACTATTCCCTTTAGCTCCCCAACCCTTTTTAAACGAAGTATGTATTACGTTCAACCCTTCAAGTTAAGTTCTCATACTGTACCCCTAAAGTCACTTCTGATTTAATTAACTATAGAGAATCAAATTGCTCTGATTATTAGGACACTGAAGGTCTCTCTATAAACTTTATAATTTATTGTATTGCACTGGAGACAGTAACTCAGGATCACCCAGCATATGATGCCCTCATCAGTGAAAGTGCTAAGCTTTGTGAGCAAAGCAGAATTAAAGTAGGTCAAAGGAAATTGAGACACAAGTTTAAACTCTGCTTTTCCTCGGGGTTTTTTGTCTCAAACAAAGTGAATTCATCTTGGTCTTCTTCAACTGATAGACAAAAACCTACCATGGAAAGACAAGAACCAGCCATGCCCATATACTCTGAATCCAAACTCTTCAATTATATTCAACCCTTTAACTATCCTAAGAGAAATAAAATTCGCAAGAGTTACAAGTGTTATATCTTCCCTTATAGTATTACATATAATTTGATGATCTTGACTAACATTTGTTTTGTTTTGTCTTGTTTTGTTCATCCTTTTCCTTTTTACTTACCTTTAGATTCATCTGTTGAATCATATATTTGGGGATTGAATTCTCTGTTCCATTTTTGGTCTTTTTATTAGGAAATTTTGGAAATGCTCTATTTGAGTGAACATTTATATTTTCTCCTGACAGTATATGCTGAATTTTGTATGGTAATAAATACTTATTTGTAATCCAGAGAACTTTGTTCTCCAATATACGGTATTCCTCATCCTCTGATGCTTCAGTGTTGAAACTGGTAAGTCCTGGTTTAGTCTGATTGTGGTTTCTTTGCATTTAAATTGCTTCCTTTTTGCTGTTTGTAGTATTTTCTCATTTATTTGAGAATCCTGGAATTTAGCTATAATAGCCTTTGGAGTTTTTATCCTGGGCCCTTTATGGAGGAGTTCTCTTTATTCTTTCACTGATTATTTTGTCTTCTTGCTCTAGCAGATTTGTACAGTTTTCCCTTAAAATTTCCTGCAAGATGTTTTCAAGTTCTCTTTTTGATCTAGGCTTTCTGATATTTCAATGATTAGTAAATTATCTCTCCTGTATCTATTTTCCAGGTCATTTGTTTTTTCCTAAAATATGCTTTATGTTTTCTTCAGTTTTTTTTTCAGTCTTTTTTACTCTGTCTGATGGAATCTTGTAGTCACATAGATTCACTGGTTTCTATTTGTTCAATTCTAATTTTTAGGGCTTGGTCAATTTTATTTTTTGAAGAGTTATAACCTTTTTTCCAGTTAGGTTTTTTTACTTTTAAAAGAGTTGATTGGGGCTGCTGGTTGGTACAGCGGATAGAGCACTGGCCCTGGAGTCAGGAGTACCTGAGTTCAAATCCAGCCTCAGACACTTAATAATTACCTAGCTATGTGTCTTTGGGCAAGCCACTTAACCCCATTTGCCTTTCAAAAAAAAGAGTTGATTCCTTTGGTCATATTTTCATAATTTTACTGCATGACTCTCATTTCTTTTTTCCATTATTCTTCTTCCCTTCTTTGGTTTTTAAATTGTTTTTTTACATTCTTCTGTGGACTTTTGGATTTGAGTGCAATTCATAGATTCTTTTGAGACTACCTCTGTGGGTAATTTTTGAATTTTTTCTTCTTTGGACTTGGCATTATTATGATCTTTATATGCATAGTAGCTTTCTATGGTAAGTGCTCCTTTGGTTTTTATGCTTACCTGTAAAGGTCTGAACTCTAATCCTGGGGTATAAGGAGTATAGACCCAAGATTTTTATGTTGGGGCCTCATCCATGGCTTGTTGTTGGTCAAGATGTTGCCTATGCAGTCTAGGTCTTATCTTTCTAGAGATTTATTTCCTTTATGTCCAGGTTCTAACTATGCAGTGGTTTGTTCCCAACCCATCCCTGCCTTTTGTTCCCAGGGTTCAGCCTTTATTGGGGTTGGGGCCCTCCCTGTTACTTTTCTATCTAGCTGCTGGGACCTATGCTGTTGTCAAGCTGTTGGGATCTGGACCACTTTTTGGCTTAAACCTTTCCACTGGCTTTTCCACTCTCCCATCTCACTGGGCTTTACTTCCCCTTTTCCCACAATGAGACAGAACTTCACAAAAGATCCTCCATGATGTCTATCATTGAAAATTTCTTTGGATCTTGTCTTTTTCTTGGTGGGATCTGTAGTTTTAATGTCTGTGCAGAGATTACAATTAACTTTGTGTAGGAAGAGTCTCCAGGAGCATATTGACTTCACACTGACATCTTGGCTCTCTCCTGAAAGTCCTGGAAATGTATTCTATTTCAAATCACATTAAGAAACACATTTATTTATGTACCCATTATAAATAGCTCTTGGTGTGGAAATTTCTTTCACTGATACCAATTATATTTTTAGAGGCTTGCTTGGGCACTAAATGGTTAAATGATTTCCCCTTTATCTAGTATGTTTCAGAAGAGGATTTGAACCTGGACCTTCCTGTTATTAAGACTTGGCTTCAATCCACTATGCCAAGTGCCTCTCAATGCACATGTAGACAAAAGATAAATGTGAATAATATATTTAATTCTTCATTTCTCACTTGGACATAATATTTTTGCTCTTCCTTTATAAGGTATCTGATCCTTACCCCACTTTTAAGCTGTTCTTTTATGTGTTGTCTTCTCCAATCAGAACTTAAGGCTAGGGACACTCTCTCTTTCTCTGTCTCTGTCTCTACTTCCATCTGTTTCTCTGTCTTTCTGTCTCTATCTCTCTCTGTCTCTATCTGTCTGTCTTTACCTCTCTCTCTCTCTCTCTCTCTCTCTCTCTCTCTCTCTCTCTCTCTTTCTCTCTCTGTGTCTCTCTGTCTTTCTCTCCCTCCTCCCCACCCCTCTCCTTTATATGTCCTGAAATACATAGAAGACACTTAAAAATATTCATTGACTTATGACCTCAACCTCTATTGTTGCAACCTAATCCAACAAACTTCCAACCTTTCTACTTGGAAATGATGAAGAAATTAGGTAAGAGTAAGTCCCTGTCCCCAGTGAACTCTTAAAGATACCTGGCAAGAAGGGGAAAACATAAATTCCTGCACCAACAGCTGCTTCTCTACCCCAAATACCCTTAGAAACTTCCTTCCCTCACAAGCAGTAATCATATCATATATATAGCAAAGTAGCTCTTTGTAAAAGCAAAAACAAATCCAAACACATAAAAACAGGAGGTAATCTTCTCCTAAACCTCTTACTGAGATTTTTAAAACAGAAAACCATTCCTTTGTCTTTTATTAGCATTTGATAAGGTTAAAAAATGACTTCTCTGATTAGAGGTCATTTCTGAATGTCTCTTATGTAATTGTTCATTAAAGGTTCATTTCCTATCATACTCTTTAATGTGCAACTACCACTACTGCATTGAAATTTTTTTTTCATTATTGTCTCCTTACCATTCAATGTCAATTTGGTACAGCTAAAGAACAGCTCAATAAAAGGCATGTTTTAAATGTTGACCTTTGCCACTGGAGGGAATGCAAGGAGAATCGTTGTTCATTGCTAGAAGATATCTATAGAGGATTGGGGGTTTTCTAAAAGTAAGTGTGCCAGATTTCTGCTTAATCTAATGAGAAAGACCCTCTTTCCTGGTTCTGTCATTAATTAGCTATGTGACTTTCAGCTACTCACTTTCTCTGGTATATTTTCTCATCTCTAATAGTAGGAAGTTAGAATAAAAGTTTCATGTCCCTGTTAATGCTCTAATACACTTAAATCTTCTAAGTGGCTTTTACTAAATCTTCTGTCAAAAATGTCCTTAGGCCCAAAGCATTTAAGGGCAAAGATGAAAAATCAAAAAATTGAAACCAGTGGGGTTTAAACTGTTTATCCCTGCTTTTATATATGTCCAATAAACTCAGTCCTTGTAAAACTTGCTCAAGTTTGGGAATAAATAATATACTCAAGTAGCCTAAGCTGAGTAATACTATTTAGACACAGGAATTCCTGAGTCCCTATTCAGATCCTTCTGAGGTAACATTTGTCTTTGAATCATGCCATGAGGGTCTAGTTGCACTGAAACATGAGAAGAGTTGCAGGACTTGTCAGAGAAACTTCTGAAAAGAGGTAGTAAAGAAAGGACTTCTCTTATTAAAACTTTTGATGATCGTGCATTGATTCTTTTCATTCTAGAAACCATGATCAAGTATCTGGTAATGGGGTAATAGCAGATGCCTGAAAGCATAGTCAGGGTTGTGTCTATGTCTTATAAGAAACAAAAGGGAGAAACTGAATATTATGACCACTAAACACAGGAACAGAAGAAATATAACATTTTGCAAATGATTCAGAGATAAGCATTAATCAGAAATCAGTAAGTAAGGAAAAGCTGTGGGAAGATACCTTTGAAATAGAATACAGCATTATAGTATTGGAGCAGAAACTGATATGGATCTAGGCGTGTGAGAACTTCTAAGCACACAGGCTTCTATTTGGGAAGATAGGTGACAGGTGGATAGACAAGAGATATGATGTGATCAGCATAGAAGGTCCCTGTGGAGCCTTTAATCTCTTGCAGATGACTGTATACAGATTAGCAATGAGCTATTCAGTTCAATTTCCCTTTCCACATGTACTATATTTTTCTTTGTTTCTTCCAATTTTTCCCCCTAGCTAAATTGCACTGAGCCATTGTGCAGGAAACCAGATTTGATGGAGAGGGCTCTAACAACGAATACATGCTGGTGGCGTTTGGGGTTTCTTTTTGATAGGAAACAACCGCAAGGATTCCAGCATACATTTGATTTAACTTTATTAAATAATTCAAAGTAGGGCAATGTTTACTTGAAGAAAGGTATGAAAAGCATTTAAAAATCTTTGATGATATATTAGACACTATCTTTGTTTTGGTTACATAACTAATCATAAAGGAGACAATATCAGAGGTAGAGATTTTAAAACAACAACCAGCACTTACTTAACATGCTAATGTTTGGTAAATACTTTACAAATATTATTTTATCCTTATAATAGTCAGGTGAGGTAGATGTTGTTATTAATCCCCATTTTAGGGATGAGTAAACTGAAAGTGTTAGAGTTTGAGTGAATTTCTCATTTTGTCATTGTCTGAGGGCAGATTTGAATTCAGGTCTTCCAGTTTCCAAATTCAATGCTCTAGCCACTGAATCACATAGCTGCCTAGCAGCCAGAATTATTTATCTTTATCTTATTTTTCATCTAGGATCAGGAAGTATTTGCTGCTTTTCTATTCCATTTATCCAAATTATTTTTCAAGGAGACATAGATCTCAGTAAATTGCCCACAATTGGACTATAAAATTTTAGAGTTAGAAAGGATCTTCAAAATCATTTGTATAAAGCTTTAACTTAAAAAATGAGAAAAACTGTATGGGAAGATAAAATTCTCTGCCCAGGTTTATAGAGTTATTCTGTGCTATGAAAACCAAAATTCAGGCTTCTGATTCTGTTTTCTTGTAGCTAAATATATGAATGATTTTAGATTGCCTGGTTTTTGTTTTTATCTAAGATATTATTTAACTCCGCTTGCCTCAGTTTCCTCAATTGTAAAATGGGAATAAAAATATCACCTACTTCTCAGAGTTGTTGTAAGGGTCAAATGACATAATATTTATAAAGAATGTAATACTGCACTGACATATAATAGACAATGTTTAAATGCTTATTCCCTTCACTGCTATAAAAGCTAACATCAAATGGTGGACAATGGACCCTCAGGAGGCCTGGAAACTCTTTCAAGAAGTCCATGAAATCAAAATCATTTAAGATTTTTAATTCTTATTATGGTATATATATATATACATACATACATATATATGTATATAAATATATTTATACAAATTATATAAGCATCATGTCTTTGAGAGATAATACAATAATTTTAGGGTTTTAATGGATCTAAAAAGTTTGAGAAACACTGCCTTATAAGCATTTATCTCTAATGCTGAGTTCTATCTGAATGAACTGCTGTAAACATAGCACAAAATTTCATGTACAAAAATGCCCACATAATGGACATTTAACAAATGTATTTGGAATGTAGACTGCTGAAGAACATTAATTCTTTCTAAGCATAAAACCCCAATCTCCTGCCTGCCCTCCATTTGCAGAACTGTCTTAATGTCTCTAGTTCTTAGTTGTCTTTTCCTTTTGAAAGATTTTGTATTAATTTGTCCAAAATAAGCTTGAGGTTAAAGACGACTTCATTATTGTCACTATATTTCCTAGCATCTTGCATAGTAACTTACTTATAGTTAATGCATTAAAAATATTTCTTGAATTGGCAGCAGGCTAACCCCACCATCTTTGCTATGATAAATTGAAGTAGAAGAACCTAAACTTAAAGTTTAAAATCATAAAGTTTACAACATCAAATGTCAGAATTCAACTCAGGCATATGCAGTGGGTAGGTTTTGAAATAAAGATACAGAGGAGAGGATTCTGTGGAGATGTCAGAGTTAAGAAAATTCCAAGATCTCTAGATTCTCCACAAACAAATAAAAAAAAGCATTTCAGGTTGATTCTAGAGTAGGACAAATACACATGAGTTGCTGTAGAACAGTGGACCTCCTAGGACAACCACGGAATATTTGAAGAAAATTTTCTGGACAGAGGTTCAGTAGATTAGTTCCCTGAAACAACAAGAGGCAAGCCCAAGGGGTGGCTAGGGTGGGAAGTCAGTTATCATCAACCATAGGTATTCTTACCTCCAGGACAATATGGAGAGTTATGCATCTGAGCAAGGGATGAGCAGGAATCTCTGCTAATAAACAACACTAGAACAAGCTATGCTGCCAAACCAATTCTGCGAAAGAAGAAACCAGAACCCACCTAGTGAGGACAGAAGAAGTGGCAAGGGATGCTCTTGGCCTCTAACATATAGGAGAACTGAGTTCTTACTATTGGTTCTAGGTCAGAGGGTGTGAACTATAGGAAATAGCCACTGGAGAATTCTCAGGGAGTAAGATCACTTGCAGCAGTGTGTGGAGGTGCCCCAGCTGCAACTTGAAGAAGAGGAGTACAGAAGTTGGGTCCAGGACAAAGCTCGTATAGAGGTACTATTTGCCAGGAGCTCTGGACTAGAGGTGAATGTGATAATAATCTGCTAAAAATTTAAAAAAAATCAAATAGTTAGGCAAAAGGAGAAAGAACACAACTGTAAACAGTCACTATGAGAACAGGGAAGACTACAATTCATCTTCAGACATTTTTGTCTGTTTTTTCTTTCACAGCATGGCTGACATGGAAATGAGCTTTCCATGATAATATCTATTACAGGCCAAATTAATTATTTTCACATTTGGGAAGGGAGGGAGAGGTAATTTGGAACTCAAAATTTGAAAGAATTTTGAAATGCTAAAATTGTTTTTGCATGATATTTAGAAAAAAATATTAAACAAAAATATTCAATTTTGCAGGGTAGTTGATTATTGGTTATAATCCAAGATCCTTTGGCCTCTAGAATATCAAATTTCAGACTCTATGAACTTTTAATATCGAAGCTCATAACTCCTATATAATCTTGACTGTGATTCATTAGTATTTGAATTTTTTTTCTTGCTTCCTGCAGTATTTTCTCCTTGACCTGATAATTCTGGAATTTAGCTATGATATTCCTTGGCATTTTCATTTTGGAATACCTTTTAGGAGGTGACTTAATGGAAACTTTGAATGACTATTTTACCCTCTGAGTCTAGGATATTAGGAAAGTTTTCCTTGAGGATTTCTTGAAAAACTTTGTGCAGGCTTTTTTTTTTTTTTTTTTTTTCTGTTCATAGCTTTCAGGTAGTCAAATAATTCTTATATATATATTGTCTCTCCTGGATCTGTTTTCTAGGTCAGTTGCTTTTACAGTGAGATATTTTACATTTTCTCATTTCTTTTCATTTAAAAAAACTTTTTGCTTGACTCATTCTCAATGTCATAAAATCATTAGCTTCTCTTGTACAATTCAAATTTTCAAGGAATCATTTTCTTTTACATCTCCTTTCCCATTTATTCAATTCAATTCTTTTTTTTAGGTTTTCGCAAGGCAAATGGGGTAAAGTGGCTTGCCCATGGCCACACAGCTAGGTAATTATTAAGTGTCTGAGATTGGATTTGAACCCAGGTACTCCTGACTCCAGGGCCAGTGCTTTATCCACTATACCACCTAGCCGCCCCTTATTCAATTCTATTCTTAAAGGAGATGTTTTTATGTTATTTTTTAACTGGTGGTATACTGATATTGCCCCTAGTCCCAAGAGGGACCCTTGTGCCTGCTTTTGATTTGAGGAGGTGGGTTGTGTGTTGACTGGCACTATTGGAAGTCATAGGGATGTGGGGAGCTTATCTGAAGTTCTAGTTCTAGTGTCTGAGTGATGAAGCAGATGAGAAGTTTCTGTATTCCCCAGGAGTACACTGAAGCAGTGGTAGTCTGGCCACTGGAGACTGCCTTATTGCCAGGGCTACCCTGAAACATGAGGCAGAATCAAAAGGTGGCAGCAGTAGGTTTATTTTGGCACCAGTAGGGTTGTTGTCTGCTAGAGGCTAAAATGAAACACATGAAGGCCTAGAAAAAGGAGGTTTGATGTTTGGCCAGGACTGTGCTGAAGCATGTGGTGTTTCTCAGAGCTGGAGTTTGCTCTTTCCTCTGACTTTGCTAAGGCATGGGGAGGACCTTCACATTGTTGTTGCCTGATCCACTACACTGGGGATCTTTATCACACTCTGCTTTCCTGAGCTGTAACTTGCTGCTGGCTTCCTGGGACCTCTCCTTTCTTGGACTGCATACTTCTTTTACCAGATTGAGACAGATTGTTCCTGCTGATTTTTCAAGTTTCTTGTACTGAAAGATTATTTCAACACTTCCTTTTGCTGACTCTGTTGTTTGGGGGTGCTATTTTATGATTGTTTGGGAGAGAATATGGGAGAGTTATTTACAGCTTATTTTGTCATCTGGAATTCTAGAAGTAGAGCTGTCTCTCTGAATCTTAAAGGTAGTTTGAAGAAGGAAGAAGTTCTCTTCTTTGTTGATAGGTGTGACTATAGGCCACTGGAAAAGTTGACTCTTGTAGCAAGATGGTCCCTTCTACAAATCACTATACCCTTGGTTGGGGGTGTAACAGAAAAGTTTAATTAGTGACTGGTTGATTGCTTACCCTGTATTCATATGAACAGTATTCTCTACAACCTGCAAAACCTTCTAATATGTAACCATGACTCTTCCCATCAATCTATTCTGTATTTTTATTACTTTTTTTTAATTTTTAATTTTCTTTTTAAATTTTAAACTTTAATAGAAAATAAAATTATTGCCATGTTTGCAGAAAAATATGAGGATTCACAATATAAAGCAATAAATTTCCATTTCAAGAAACCCCATAATAGATACAACACAATGTATTCAAAATTGTTCATCTTTGCTTCTTTATAGGTTTCCTTTTCTTCTCTAATATGAACTGTTTACTTTATTCCCCCTCTGCACTGGAAGCTTACAATTAATCATGGATATATATATATATATATATATATTATATATATATATATATATATATATTTTATATATATATATATATATATATATATATATATACATGTACACACCCATACACACAAACATATATATGTAAACACATCTATAAAGATATACACATACATACACACAGATACATACCCATACATACACAAATATATATGTGTGTGCATGTGTGTGCTTGTGTGTATCTGTATATATATTATATATATATATATGTATATATACATACATATATATATATATATATATATATATATATATATATATATATAATTGGGAATGTATATCATTCCCTCTTTGGACCAATTTCCTTTGAGAGTAAGATTTGTTCCCTTCTTTCCCTCTACTATAATAGGGTATTTTTCTCTCTGTTTACCTTTTTACATACCTCTTGAGTCTTGTCTCTGAAGATTCAATTTTCTGTTCAGTCCTGGTCTTTTATCAGGTAAGTTTGAAAGTTGTCTACTTCTTTGAAAGATCATTTTTCCCTTGAAGAATTTTGCATGGTAGATTCTTGGTTGTAATTCAAGATCCTTTGCTTTCCAGAATATTATTTTTCCAGGACCTCTGAGCCTTTGAAACTAGTCAGTCCTATATAATCTTGACTGTGGCTCTCTGGTATTTAAATTATTGTTATGTTGGAAGGGATGTGGGAAACCTGACTCACAAATGCAGTGCTGGTGGCATTGTGACCTGATCCAACCATTCTGGAGAACAGTCTGGACCTATGCCCAAAGGACAATAAACCTGTGTATACCTTTTCTTCAGTAACTACTGGGTCTGTATCCCAAAGAGATCATCATAAGGGGAGAAAGACCCACATATACAAAAATATTTATAGCAGCTCATTTTGCAAAGCAAAGAAGAAAATAGAGGGGATACCCATCATTTGGGGAATGATTGAAGAAATTGGGATATATGAATATTGTTCTATAAGAAATTATGACTTTAGAAAACACTGGAAAGATTTACATGAACTGATCCTGCATGAAGTAACTAGAACAAGAATAGCCTGTACAAATTAACAGCAACTTTGTGGCATGATCAACTATGTTAAACTTAGCTCTATCAGTACTTCAGTGATTAAGGATACTTTTAAAGAAGTGATAGGAAATGCCATTAACATTCAGAGGAAACGTGGAGTCTGAATGCAGAAGAAAGCATGCTACATATTTTATCTTTCCCATGTATTTTTTCCTTTCAGTTCTAATTCTTCTTTCACAACATGATTAATACGGAAATAAGTTAAACCTGATTGTACATGTACAACCTATGTTAGAATATTCTTTCATGTGAAAGGGCAAGGGAACGAATGAAGGTAGAAAATGTGAAACTTAAAATCTTACAAAATATGAATGTTAAAATTATCTTTGCATGCAATTGGAAAAAAATAAAATAAAATAATCTAAAAAAAACCAGGGCCTGCAGTCCCAGGTAGACAAAGTCTGAGATAGAACCTCTTTACTGCCTTGGAACAGAGCTCAAATTTAAACGAAAGGAAAAAGGTGCTGAGTAACAAGTGACAAACAAAAAATACAACATGAACATAGAAAGTTATTATGATTACAGGGAAGATGAAGACACAAACCCAGAAGAATACAACAATGTCAAAATACCTAGGGGTAAAACCCATGATTTAAAAGGGTAACTGATCTCAAGCCCAGAAAGAACTCATAGAAGATCTCAAAATGGAGCTTTAAAATCTTATAATAGAAGTAGAAGAAAAAGTGCAAAAGTAATGCAAGAGAATTATGAAAAATAAGTAACAGTTTGGAAATAGAAAGAAAATGTTTAAAAAAAGGAGAACTGGCCAAATGGAAAAATTCACTGAAGAAAACAACTCCTTAAACATACAATTGGCCAAATGGAAAAGACAAATCCAGAATTTATTTAAAGACAATTACAAAAAACTTTTCACACAAATAAAGTTCTCAAAACAATATCAGTCCTTCATGGCTAGTATGAGTCAATGTAATAAAATTGACAATTTCACTTAAACTAATTTATTTATTCAGAGACATACCAATGAAACTACTCAAACATCATTTGAAAGACCTAGAAAAACAACAATAAAATTCATCAGGAAGAACAAAATTTCCAAAATATCAAAGGAATTAATAAAAAAATACAAAAGAACATGGACTAATACCAGTTCTCAAACTGTGTCATGCAGGGCTGTCTAATATTACTTTTAAAAGGCTTTATTGAAACAATAGACAATACATTTTTATTTATCATTTTAGTGAGAGCTCTGCAGTAGCTTGAATTTGCTTACTTGAGCACTTGGTAAACACATAGGTGGGCCACATAAAATTGACTTGCAAGTCTCATGTGGCCTGTGGGTCATATTTTGGACAGGCATGTTATAAAGCATGTCATCAAAACTATTTGGTCCTAAGAAATAGAAGGGTAGATCAATAGTAAAATGATGATAGTGTTTTATAAACTCAAAGACCCCAGTCTTTGGGATAAGAATTCAATATTTGACAAAAGCTTTGGGGAAATTGTAAAACAACAGGACACAAGTTAGCTATGCTCATTTGATAGTAGCTGATATAGTTTATTTAACGCTTCTCTGAAATTTTTGCATTTAGATTAGAACTTGAATAGAGGAAAGTTTTTCAGCCAAAAAGGAGTAAACTACAGAATTTTTGTATAGTCTTATTTTTTGAGTACAAGGACTTCCTGATACATTTCAAATCAGTCATTATAAATGAATGCCTCATCATTTCCCTTATGCTAGCCCATCTCATTCATTCATTTACTCTCAAATATTCAACACTCAAATAGATTTAAGATCGAATCAACCTGGTGTTTATTTCTGACACTGCAGACTTGTTTGTCCCTCATCATGATTGTGTTTCTTGTGCTATTGTCACCTGAAACATTCTATAAGTTCTTCATAGGTACTGGTGTTGAGTGTCTTCATTTCTCTTAAAATCATGAAGATGCAGTGGGGCACACAAATTACTCCTTGGTTATCTGCTTTCTTTCCATGCAACCTGGCCATTGTTCTTTGCTCATACTTTGTTTTATTGATATCTTTTATATCACTTCTCTTTCATAAATTCTTATTTATAAAACTTTTGACTAATTATTCCCTCTGTGTACCTCTTTATTGCCCCTTGATTGATCCTCAATTTCAATTCATTAGAATCCACAGTATTCCTATAGATATAATGTATATACCATGAGAATGTTGGTTTTACAAAGTTGGAGCATCATTTAGGTAAACAAGTCTGTTCAACGATTTTGCTGCTTCCCCCCAAAATAATAACTATCTTTTCCTCAGTTAATTAGGGGTTCAATTCATTCTTCCACATTTTCTATTGAAGATCAACCTCCTGACCTATCTATTTATCTATCTATCTATCTATCTATCTATCTATCTATCTATCTATCATCTATCTATCCATCGATCTATCTATCTATCTAAACATTCTTTCTTCTCTTTCCTTCCACCATTCCTTCCTTCCTTCCTTCCTTCCTTCCTTCCTTCCTTCCTTCCTTCCTTCCTTCCTTCCTTCCTTCCTTCCTTCCTTCCTTCCTTCCTTCCTTCCTGCCTCCCTTCTTTCCTTCCTTCCTTCCTTCTTTCCTTCTTTCCATTCACCCTTTCTTCCTTTCACCCTATCTTCCTTCCTTCCTTCCTTCTATTGTTCCTTCCATTGTTCCTTTCATCCTTCCTTCTTTTCTTCTTTCTTTCTTTCTTTCTTTGTTCTTTTTTCTTTCTTGTTGTAGGACACCCTGAAAGGCAGTGATTTGCTCTATTTAATAATTTTTAAGCAATAAATAATATTTGTAATGTAAAAACTAAAGAAGTAGCTGGGAAAGAAGCAATGGTATTTTATATTTTCTCCTTTTTGGAGTCTTTTTTATGGTAAGAGTGTATTAAGTAGTGGAATCTCATGTAAAGCCATGAAGTTCTCTTTTAAAAAGCAATAAAATCTTGTTTTCCTATCCCATCAGATTTACCTTCAAATCCCCTCCTCTCATTCTTCTTCTAGCTCTCAAAGAATTAAAGACAACAACAATCAGAAAAATCCACCAACATATAAAGCAAGCTTTGAATTGTTCCATATTATTTCTTTCCAAATGTTCAAAGAAGGTGGGAAGATGAAGTCCCATTTTTCTTCTTTGTGGTAATGTTCATTTGTTTTAATTTCATAGGCTTTGGTTCTTTTTTCTTCTTTCCATTTTACCATATAGTTTACCTAGTTCTATTTGATTCATTTGTATTATTTCATTTCTTTCCATATTTAAAAAATTGTGAACGTCAATCGTTGTTGTTAAGTTATTTTCAGTCATATTTGACACTCCATTACCCAATGTTGGGTTTGCTTAGCAAAAATAGAGGTGAGGTTTGACATTTGCTTCTCTAACTAATTTTGCAGATGAAGAAAATGAGGCAAGCAGAATTAAATGATTTGTTCAGGTCGCACAGTTAGAAAGTGTCTGAAGCAGATTAAAACTTAAGATGAGGCTTCTTAATTCTAGGCTTGACATTCAATTCACTATGCTACCTAGATGCCAATCAAATACCAAATAAAATAAGTTTTTCCATATAGTCAGAAAGTGAATTTGAATAGTATTAAGCACCTGCTATGTGTCAGGCATTATGCTAACCATTAGAGATATAAATATGCAATATAAAGTCTTAACCTTTGTTGAACTTATAATTTAAGGGGAGAAAACATACAAAAAGAATCTGAAGGAGGGAAGGAACTATCTTGTATAAGGTCATGATGGAGAAGCCCAAAGGAGTATAGCAAAGTGGAAAATAGGAAAGAAAATAGCTGTTCTGGGTGTCTTCCTTAATGGAGACTTTGGGAAGATGTTTTTACCCTGCCTTCCAATCAGAGGCAGAGTCCTGAGGGCACTGATGTTGGACTAACTGTTCTTGCAGGAGTATAAGGATGCTATTTGGGAGGTTTCTGATAGCAGTATGATGCAAAGTAGATTCTAAAGAAATACAGCTATCTAGAAGTGAAGATTAGGAAAAGAATTCAAATAAAATAGAAATATAAAGAGAATTCTACATGAAATCTTTAATTCTAATTAAATACAATGGACTCCCCACCCCTTTCTCCTCTTCTCTTTCCTTGTCTTCCCCTCTTTTCCCCATTTCTCTCATATAACTATTAATCTCCCCTCATTTTCTATTATCTTCTCTCCCATATTCTTGTGTTCTTCTTCTTTTCTTTTTTTTTTGGTGGGGGGGAACTCACTTACTAGTCCCATTTTCCCTCTTATTTCACCCTAGAAAATCAGTAAAGAAGAAGGAAAAAAACACTTTGCAACAAGTATGTATATCCAAACAAATTAATTTCCTTATTGGCCTTGCCTGAAAATGTGTCTCAATTTGCTTTGTAATGGATAGGCAAACATATTGAACAGATAATATTATATGGGTTCTGGAATCAGGAAGATTGATTTCAATTCAAGTCTTAGATACTAATTAGAATTGGGACAAATGGGCCAAATCAGTTGGTCTCTGTCTGTCTCAGTTTCATCAACTGTAAGATGATAGCTGCCACCATCCAAGGTTGATATGAGAATCAAATTTGATATTATTTTTAAAGAACTTAGAAAGGAGTTTAATAAATGTATCCATACTTTGGGGAATTATCAATTTACTATTACCTCTAATTTCTACTGTGTTGACTCTTCGATGTAATTAATTTTATGCTGTATGTATTTTTTTTTTAGGTCTTTGCAAGGCAAATGGGGTTAAGTGGCTTGCCCAAGTCCACACAGCTAGGTAAATATTAAGTGTATGAGACCAGATTTGCACCCAGGTACTCTTGACTCCAGGGCCGGTGCTTTATCCACTGTGCCACCTAGCCGCCCCTGTATAGATTTTTATAATTGAGTTAGTATCTGTCAGAACTCACCTTGCTCAGGAATGCAATGTTCTCTCAGATTTAATTTAAGACAAAATTTCACTCGTACTTGTGACATCTGCTTATTGTTTATAAGTCTCAACCAACTTGACCTGGTGACAAACCATAAAATATATTTCAAGGACAGTCCTTGTTCAATTAAAGGAGACGCGATCTTTTCCAAGTGAGAGCAAGACTGGTGCTACTGATCCTCTAGAAAAAAATACAACAGTCAAATGAATTCCACAAAAACATTTAATTTTCCTTAATTGTTAGAGACAGACATGATTAGCCACATCTGAATGCCAACTCCCTTAGCATAGCCAATTGCAATGTTTTGTTCTGATATTTCTGATATTTTGTTCTGAATAAGATCTCTAGTCTTCCTGCAGTGGCCAGCCTGATCCACTTGTTAAAAGTTATAAGTGCCACTGTTAATAAATTAATTTAACTTAGGATATGTGCCTCAGTATACCCTTATTACATTTGCTCTCAAGCACATATCTTTAACATCAAACCTTTTCTATCATTGGAATCACTGATGATTATTGCTTTGATCAATTCTTAAATTTTCAGTGATGGTTCCCCTCTTGTTGTTATTTCTGTACAAATTTTTCTCCCGGTACTTATGAATATATTTTTCTTTGGATCATCTAAATTTTCTCATTTTTTGGATAACATCATGTTCCTGCTTTCTTATTGTATAATAATATTCAATTTTGTAATAATTCCACATTTCTTTCAAGTTCTTTAGTTTCCAGTTTTTTAACTGCCACAAAAAGAATTGCCATGCATACCTTTGAGTATATGTGTCTTTTTGTTCTTTCTTTATTCTCTTTATGATATAGGCTTAGTAGTATATTACTTAGACAAAGAATACGTGTGGCTTAATGTGCTTTTGACCAAGTTTCAAATTGTTTTACAAAATGGTTAGAACAATTCACAGCTGGAAAAACAGTTCATTTATATATCTATTTTCCTGAAATCTGTCCACTAAATTGTTGTTTTCCTTTTTTTGTCATCTTTATTAATCTGATGGATGTGAAGTAGAATATTAAAATTATTGAGGTTTGCATTTATCTAATTGTTAGTGATTTGTATAACTTACCTTTGTTTTTTTAAGTGACCCAAATTTATTCTGTTAAGAACATCCTCCTTATAGTGTTTGACTATCTTTTGGAGAATGTGTTTCTACCCTTCCCCCCAATATATTTGGCACGATTTTTTACATAGCTTGCACTTTAGAGCTTTCTTTATTTGTTTGTTAGTTTTCAATAATCATTTTTGCAAGGATTTGAGCTTCATATTTTTCTTCTTTTTTCCTCTCCCCTCTCTCCTCCTCCTGACTGAAAGCAATCTAATATAAAATATTATATATATATATATATATATATTATACATATAATATATGTATATATGTAAATATATATACATTATATATATGTATATATATATATATACATATATATATATATATATATATATATATAAAACCATACTAAAGACCTGACCTTTATTCAAAGATTATTTTGTCATTATTTGGTTCTCCTCAAATTCTGAGTGCATTTTTTTTTGTTTTTTCTACACTAAACAAAAAAAAGCATAAGGAAAATTTTGTGTTTTCTCTTCTTCAGGCCTCTTTATTCCTTTATTGGTCATGAACATTTCTGTTATTCATTGATCAGAAAGATAATTTATGCCTGAATCCTATAATTTGAATCCAATATAACGTATGTAATGGTCAAGTATCCATTTAGAGCTTTCTTCAATATACGCGATGTTAATCTAAACCTAATTTCTATCAGATTGATTTCTGATTTTTCTACCATATGTCCTGGTTGACTAGTTCAACAAGAAGTTGAAGTCTCTGAGTTTGTCAAACACTTGGATGATCTATTCACTTGTTTATTTTTTAACCAAATCTATTTAAATGACACCTTGATTTTATTTTGATGATTACATAGTTGTGATATAGTTTGAGATCTATTACTGCTAGGACCCTTTCTAATTTTCCTTCTGTTTTATTATCTCTCTTGGAGTTTATAAAACTAGCTGCCTTTCAGGAATTTTGCAGAGATCAAGAGATAATATTTGCAAAAAATCTAGTGCCTGGCATATAATAGGTAATATAAAAATACTTAACTCTCTACTTCACTTCTATAAGTACCTATACACTATCAAAGTTTTACCTATTCACATCACTTATCAGCATTATTAACTATCAAACATAGGATTATTTGTAGTTATTTTAAAAATGAATATTATATTTTCTCATTTTTATTCTCTCTACTTTTAGAGACTTTTTGATATTTTTCCTAACAAATCCACAGTCTAGATTAAACAACTGATTAAGACATATTTCAGTAATAAGTCACCTTCTCTTTCTTAAAATACATTCAATTTCACTTTTACTTTGTTATTCAGAGATTTCCATGTCCATTTCATAGTTCTCATTGTTTGCTCAAAGAATGTAGGAATAATGAACAAATGAGACATTTTGTGTAGTCTAGATCTCTGTATCCCCTTAAATTTCTTACAACTGAGACATTGTTTTCCAAAATAGTTTTTGTCTTCTCCCATTTTTATTCAGGTATTAACACCGTTGAATAAAAAAAAAATATATGATTTTTCAACTTTTGTGATTTTTCATATTCTTCATAAATTTAAATATATTCATTCATATATTTCATGTTTATATACATACATATATATGAAACATATATACACCTACATAAATTTTTCCACTATCATAGATATTGATATGTAATTTGTAATCATTTGTATATAAATTTTTGTAAATATTCACCATAATAAATAAGAGATGATATGAATAATTATTTCATGAAATCACATTTCTTGTTGCTTTGGAATATAATCATGAAATCAATTCCATTATTTTCCATTTTAAGGAAGATATTTGAGCTTTGTCCTTCTATTTAGCTAGAATTTTTGTATTTAAGTTTAATGAGAATGTCAAGGTGTCTGTGACTTATGACACTTTAGAATGACACTTTAGTCATAGGACAAGATGTTTACATTTAGAATCCAAGTGAATGCTCATGTAGACTGTCTAAAAATTTTGTTTTTAATTCCTGCTGTCATGTCAGTACAAAAACAGAAGGGGGCCACATAGGATAAAAGGCTATTTTTGTATTTTTCTTTGTTTCTTTGCTTTTCCCAGCCAAAGAATACATCACTGAATGGTTTGCTCGCTAATCATGAGCTTCTCTGTATTTAATTTGGCTTCTTCATAAAAAGTAGATGCAATCACTTGTCAGGGCCTTGCTCAAAACCATTCCAAAAAAAGGTTCAAACTTCAAGATCTGGCAAAGTCTTCGAAAATCCTGGGTAAACTCTAGAATAAAACTTGTAGTGGGGAGACTTAGGGTTGATTTGAAACTCTGGCATATTTTAACTGTGTGGTTTCTTAAAAGACTTTAAATGAATGTCTCTCCCTGAGATATTTTTGTTCATCAGCAAGATAGAAATGATAATAATCCTCTACCTCACAGAGTAGTTTTGGGGATAAAATGAAACAATCATATTTCAAAATAATAACATTAAAAATCTTTAAGTTATTATAGTACTAGATAGCTATTGACCACCTTTGAATGTAAAGTTTAAATAGAATGACAGACAAGTAAGTGAATTGCATAGATAGAAAGGGATTGAATGATGAGTAAATGGGATGAAATATGTAAACTATTCTTATGATAGTAATAAGAAAGGAAGATCAAACAGGTATAAAAATCAAGGGAAGATATTTTTTGAGATGAAATAATTGTCCTCATAGAATCCCTATTCTTTTTTTTTTTGTGGTTTATATTTTGGTTTTGCAAGGGAATGCAGTTAAGTGACTTGTCCAAAGTCACACAGCTAATTAAGTGACTGAGGTCGAATTTGCACTCAGTTCCTCCTGACTCCACAGCCAGTGCTCTATCCATTGTGCCTCCTAGGTGCCCTAGGGTCCCTATTCTAATGGCAAATTTTGGACTGGAGCACATCCTGAGTTTTTATTAGCCACTGAATCATAGCATAAACTCTGTCAGGTAGGAGTGAGTGAACTAAAAATTTTCATGTGTCAGTCAAAAAAGGGATTGTGTTTTAGGGACTAGCCTAGTTAAGTTTTCTCTGGAAATTCAGTAGACAATTGCCTTTTTTTGCAACAAAAAGAGATAAGATTAAATACAATGACATGGAGAATTTGCCAACTGGAGTAGTAGAGAGAGTATTTACACCAAATTTGAAATGAGAAAGTTGAAGGATGATAGCAGTAAGGAAAAAGTGTAAGTGGAGAGGGTGAAATTGAAAGTCAAAAAGAAATAAAGTGAATTCAATAATTCATAAAATGTAATAAGGAAGAAAATGGAATTATTGAGCTAAATACAAAGAGACATTTAAAAAGCAATAGTTAGTATTTTGAATAGTTTTGCATATGAAGTAACTAAAGACTTGCCTCTTGAAATACAGAAAACTAGGGAATGTATATTAGAGACTGAGGGAATGAATGAGGATTTCCTTCTTGGGATAGACTCATTTTTTTTTGCTGTTCTCTCAAATTTAACTTTTTTTATTTTCAGTAGCTTAAAGAAAGGATTTTGAAAATCCATATTTCAGTTATGTCTAGTAGGCGGTATAGCTAATAATATTTATCACATATATACTTCAAAGATCTGTGATTTCATCATACTTCATGTGTGATATAGATTGGAATCCCTCCAAGCTTGAGCTGACAATTTTTATGAGATCTAGTGACTGAACAGCATTACCTAGGTCAACATGCTTATTATGAATTTTTATATTTAGCAAGGTTGGTACTCAGAATACAGATAAGGCAGTCTGCTATTCATTCTACATTCTATGTTAGTGAGAACTTTTAGATAGACAGATAAAAATATAAAGAGAGAGAAAAAGAGAGAGAGGGAGGTAGGGGAGGAGGTAGAGAGGGAGGGAAGCAGAGAACGAATATATGTTTACTTTGTGCCAGGAATACAAGGGGGGAAAAAAAAGCAAAGTCAAGGAGGTTATATTCAAAGTGGAGAGGTGAAGAAAACTCATGAAATGGATATGAAAAATTGAGCAGGGGGTGAAGAGTGGGAAGATCACTAAATTGAGGTTTAAAAAAATCCAAATATTCCATATCTGAATCAGGAGAGAAGCTAGCTGCGATTGGCCCAAGTATTTCTGTAAATGATAGTTCCAGAAAGAAACTCACCAGTGTCATTAGGGAGGCTAGGCTCAGGGGCTAAAGCACCATCAGTAGAAAGTTGAACAAGTGAATGAGAAGACTTCAGAATAAGAAGTTAATATAGGAGATATATGTTCATTGGCATAGCTTTTAATCAACTATTTAGTAAATTTACAAACATTTAAGCATTTACCATGTGATAAACACTGTGCTAAGCTCTAGGGTTATAAGGACAAAAATTAAATAGCCTCCACTTTCAAGGAGATTATATTGTAATTTGGAAGAATACATATGCAATTGAGTAGTGTCACTCACAGTAGGATTCTCTGGGATTATTATTATTCATAATTAAAGATCAATATTGAGGCTTGGAGTGGGATGGCTCCTGGTATGTTCAATGAATGTTCCCTGTTCTACTCTTCTGATTATGGAAAAATATTCTTTGACTCCTCCATGTCAGCCATAATCACTGAAAATGTCTATTACATGATGAATTTTTAATCAACCTTTTAAAAATTAGACTTTCTATAATTTAATATTACAAGTTACATACAAAAACAAATTTCAGTTTTCACTTTTAAATTGTTCCAAATTCTCTCCATCACATCTCAATATCCATCGTTAAGAAAGTCATTTGATATAGTTTAGAAATGTGTAGTCATGAAAAAGTATTACCACAATAATCACATTGTATAAATAAGAGTAAACATAACTCCCCCCACCAAGAAAAGAGAAACTTCAAGAAAAATACAGTTTAAAACAAAGTGTACATTAATATGTATTCAGGCATTAGCTCTGTCTTTGTGAGGCATAGTATTCTTTTACATAAGTCCTTCAGAATTGTCTTGGGTCACAGCATTGCTGATGAAAGGTAATTCATTCACAACTGATCGTCCTACAATATTGCTCTTACTTTGTATATAATACATTTCCCATTGCATCTGCTCATGAAAGTTTTTTACTGAGAGCATCCTGTTCATCATTTCTTATAACAGCTTTTTATCATAATCACATACCACAATTTGTTCAGTCATTTCCAACTGATGGACATCTCTTCAACCTCCAGTTCTTTACCATGATGGAGGAACTTCTCTAAATATTCTTATACATGTAGGTCCTTTTTCTTCCTGTTTTTCATCTCTTTTGTTATATAGACCTAATAGTCATATTGTTAAGTCAAGGGACAGGCATGGTTTTATAGTCTTTTGGAAAAGTTCCAAATTGTTTTACAGAATAGCTGCATCACTTCACAACACCTCCAACAATACATTAATCTTATTTTCTCTCATCCCCTTCAATATTTGTCACCTTCTCTTTCTTCTTTATTAATTAAATCAATAGATATAAGGTAATACCTCAGAATTTATCCAAATCACAATTCTCCTATCAATAGTGAGTTAGGACATTTCAAAAAAATGACTTAAATGCATCACATTGATAACCTTAAGTTAAAAATGCTCATACCTTTTGATTATTTATTAATCGGGGTATGTCTCTTATATTTTTATGAATTTGACTCAGTTCTTTATGTTTGAAAACTGAAGTCTTTATCATAGAAACTTGTTTCAATATTTTTTACACAATTACTATTACTAATATTTCCCTCCATCCTATTCCTCCACTACCATTTATTATCTCTTTTCTTTAACTCTATCCCACCTTAAAAGTGTTTTGCATCTGAATACACTCTCCCACAATGTTCTCACCCTTCTATCACTCCCCCCCACCTTTCTCCCATCCCTTTTCCCCCTTCTACTTTCCTCTAGGGCAAGATAGATTTCTATACCCATATGGCTGTGTATATTATTCCCCCTCTGAGTCAATTTTGGCAAAAGTAAGGCTCACTCACTCCCCTTCAACTCCCCCACTTCTTTCACTCCACTGAAAAACTTTTTTCTTGATTCTTTTATGTGCAAAAACTTATACCATTCTACCTTCCCCTTTCCTTTTCTCCAAAAACATTCCTATTTCACATATTAACTCCATCTTTTGAAAATAATATCCCTATAAATTCAACTCCCACCTGTTCCTTGTCTATATATATGCTCCTCCTAACTGCCTTAATAAATGAGAAAATTCTTATGAGTTGTCAGGAATATAAGCAGTTCAATATCATTAAATCCCTTATGATTTACCTTTCTTGTTTACATTTTTATGCTACACCTGAGTCATATTTGAAGATAAAATTTTCTGTTCATGGGGCAGCTAGGTGGTGCAGTGGATAGAGCAACAGGCCTTGAGTCAGGAGTACCTGAGTTCAAATCGGGCCTCAGACACTAAATAATTGCCTGTGTGACCTTGGGCAAGTCATTTAACCCCATGGCAAATTTAAAAAGTCAAAAAAAATGTTTTCTGTTCAGTTCTAGTGGTTTCATCAGGAAAGTTTGAAAGTTCTTTATTTCACTTAATATCCATCTTTTCCCCTGAAAGAGAATGCTCAGTTTTGCTGTATAATTGATTTTTTTGTCATAATCCAATTCTTTTGATTTCTGGAATATCATATTCCCAGTCATGTGATTTCTTAAGGTAGAAACTGCTAAATATTTTGTTTTCCTGACTGTGGTTCCATGACACTTGGATTGTTTCTTTCTGGCTGTTTGCAATGTTTTCTTCTTGACCTGAGAGCTCTGAATTTGACTACAACATTCCTGGCAGTATTCATTTTGGGAGGTATTTTCTCAAGAGATGATTAGTGGATTCTTTACATTTCCATTTTGCCCTTTGTTTCTAAAATATCAGGACAGATTTCCTTGATAAATTATTTAAAATAAATAATCTAAGTTCTTTTTTGAACCTGATTTTCAGATAGTCCAATAATTTTTGAATGATATCTACTTGATCTGTCTTTAAGGTCATTTGTTTTTCCAGTAAGATATTTCTCATTTTCTTGTATTTTTCACATTTGATTTTGTTTTATTTTATTTTTGCTTTCTCACAAAGTCATCAGCTTCCTTTTGCTCCATTCTATATTTTAAGTAATTATTTTCTTCAGTGAGTTTTTTATCTCCATTTCCATTTGACCAGTTCTTTTTTTTTTAAGGCAATCTTCTCCTCATTGGCATTTTAGACCTCTTTTCCCATTTGGCTCACCTTTTTTATTCTATTTTTCCCATGAAAGATTTTATTTTGAGTTTTACAAATTTATCCATATTCTTGCTTCCCTCCCCTCACTCCCCATAGAAGGCAGTCTGTTAGTCTTTACATTGTTTCCAGGGCATGCATTGAACTAAATTGAATGTGATGTGAGACAAATTATATGCTTAAGGAAGAAAAATAAAGTATAAGAGATAACAAAATTATATAATAAGATAATTTTTTTCCTAAATTGAAGGTAATAGTCTTTGGTCTTTGTTAAAACTCCACAATTCTTTCTCTGGATACAGATGGTATTCTCTATTGCAGATAGCCCAAAATTGTTCCTAATTTTTCACTGATGGAATGAGCAAGTCCAACAAGGATGATGATCATACTCCTATTGCTGTTAGGGTACATAATATTTTTCTGGTTCTGCTTATCTCACTCAGCATCAGTTTCTGCAAATTCATCTATGCTTCCCTGAAATACCATTCCTCCTGGTTTCTTATTTTTGGTTAATATGACTTTATTTATACATTAGTGAAATATTCTAGTTTAAGAGTAAACAATACCCCTCCCCCACAAAAATATGAAACTTCATGAGAAATAAAGTAAAAGAAAAGAAAAAAATGCGTTTCAGTCTGTGTTCTGATATCATCAGCTCTGTCTTGGGTGGATCACATTCTTTGTCATAAATCCATTACAGAAGTTACTTCCATATTTTTCCACAGTTACTGTTGCTGATTGTTATTCCCTCCATCCATTCTGCCCCACTACTATATATTATATTTTCTATCTCCTTTCACTCTGTCCCTCTTCTAAAATGTGCTGTAGGGTAGCTTAGTGGTGCAGCCAACAGAGCACTGGTCCTGGGGCCAAGAGGCCCCAAGCCTACAACCCACCTCAGAGAGCCAGCAACCACTCAGTCCCAATGTCCAGGACAGGCCACCCAATCCCAGCACCTTGCAAAAAATAAAAAAGAAAATGTGTTACATCTGACTATTCTCTGCTATGATCTACCCTCTCCTCTATCACCTATATCCCTCCTTTCCCCTGTCCCCCTTCTCTCCTTTTTTACTCCAGATGTCTATGCCCTATTGAGTGTGTATGATGTTTCATCTCTGAGCCATTTCTAATGAGAGTGAAAGTTCCCTCATTCCCCTTCACCTTCCATATCATTGCAAAATCTCATTGTAAAAAAAAAATCTTTTATATGAAACATCTTAGCTTATTCCACTTCTCCTTTCTCTTACTCCCAGTGCATTTCCTTTTTAGCCATTGACTCCGTTTTTACAATATAATATATCTTCAAATTCAGATCTCTCCTGTGCTTCATCTATAAAAGCTCCTTCTACCTGCTCTATTAAATGAGAAAATTCATATGAGCATTATCATTATCATTTTTCTGTGCAGGAATACATGTAGTTTATCATCATGAAGTTCCTCATAATTTACCCTTCTCCTCCACTTTCTATGCTTTACCTGAGTCCTGTACTTGAAGGTGAAACATTCTGTTCAGCTTTGGTCATTTCAACAGGAACATTTGAAATTCCTAATTTCATTGAAAGTCCATCTTTTCCCCCCAAAGAGGATCTTCAGTTTTGCTGGGTAGTTGATTCTCATTTGCATTCCAAGCTCTTTTGCCTTCTGGAATATTATATTCCAGGCCTTATGAGTCCTTAATGTAGTTGCTGCTAATTACAGTGTGATCCTCATTGCAGCTCCATGATATTTGAATTGTCTCCTTCTGGGTGCTTGTAGTATTTTCTCTTTGACTTGGGAGTTCTAGAATTTGGTTATAATATTTCTTGGACTTTCTTTTTTCAATATCTTTCTGGGGGAGATTAGTGGATTCTCTCAATTTCTATTTTGCCCTCTGCTGCTAGGATAACAGGACAATTTTCCTGTAGGAATTCTTTAAAAATGAGGTCAAGGCTCCTCTCCTGATCATGAATTTCAGGTATACCAATAATTTATAAATTATTTTTCCTGAATCTGTTTTCCAGATCAGTTGTTTTTCAAGGAAATGTTTCACTTTTTTTTTTTTTTTTTAGTTTTTGCAAGACAATGGGGTTAAGTGGCTTGCCAAGGCCACACAGCTAGGTAATTATTATATGTCTGAGGCTGGATTTGAACTCAGGTACTCCTGACTCCAGGGCTGGTGCTCTATCCACTGTGCCACCTAGCTGCCCTACATTTTCTTTTAATTGTTCATTCTTTTGTTGTTGAAGTATTGTATCTTGATTTCTCATAAAGTCATCAGCTTCCTTTAGCTCCATTCTACATCTGAAGGATTTGTTTCCCTCAGAGAGCTTTCTTATCTCCTTTTCCATCTGGCCAATTCTGCTTTTTAAAGCATTCTTCTCCTCAATAACTTTTTGGACTCTTTTATCCATTTGACCTAAGCTGGTTTTTACCATGTTATTTTCTTCAGTAATTTTTTGGGTCTCCTTGACTAAGCTGCTGACTTTGTTTTCATGTTTTCCTGCATCTCTCTCATTTCTTTTCCCAATTTTTCTTCTATCTCACTTACTTGATTTTTTTTTTTTTGGATTTTTCAAGGCAATGGGGTTAAGTGGCTTGCCCAAGGCCACACGGCTAGGTAATTATTAAGGGTCTAAGGTCGGATTTGAACCCAGGTACTCCTGACTCCAAGGCCGATGCTCTATCCACTGCTCCACCTAGCCGCCTTCACTTACTTGATTTTCAAAATATTTTGAGCTCTGTCATAGCCTGAGGCCAACTTTCATTTTTCTCAGAGTCTTTAGATGCAGAAGATTGTACTTCCTCATCTTTAGATTGAATATTTTCATCCACCTTGGGATCATAGACAAAGTATTAGTCAATGATTCAGTTACTTTTTTTCCTACTTACGCATTTCCCCAGCCTGTGTATGGTTTTGTGGTGCTTCCTGAGCTTTTAATTTTTATTGGGATAACCCCACAAGGACCTCAGAGTGTGAGGCTCTGACTGGTTTCCTGGTCTGTGAATGACCACAAGTGCACCCCTCTGCCACAGGGCTGAGGGGGTGAGTAGTTCCCTGTTCTATGGGGGGCTTAGACTGCAATCAGGATCTACATGTGGTCCGAGTACTGCTCCAGGGACAGAGGACAGACCTCAGAAGTCTCCCTCCTCTCCCTTATCCTCAGTGGGCTAAGCACTCAGGGTGTGGCTGCCTAGAGCCTCCTTCTTGCTGGCTGGGTGGGGGAGCTGCTTCTGTTTACTGGATCTGGGATGCTGGCCATGCTAAGTGCAGCACTGGTGCTGAGTGTGCTAAGTGCCACGACCTCACTTAGGGCCTGGGCTTTGCATTCATTTTGGCAGAGGTCTCCCTGCTGGTTTTTCAAGTTATGCTTTGTTCTCCCTGAGGTGCAGGCCAGGAAACTGCTTGTGCTGCCAGGATCCATGGCTCCCTGGTGCCCTGCAGCTGCTCCTCCCAGGACACCAAAGTTTCTTCAATCAGACGGGGTAGCTCCTCTAACCCTGTGGAACAGAGTGGTTTTTCCACTGTTTTCCAGGTTACCTTGGGCTAGAGAATTGCCTCACTGGATCTTTCTGTGGGTTCTGTCTCTCAAAAATTTAGAGTCATAATTTTGAGATTTTTGGAATATTTTGGAGAGAGCACCTAGGAGAGGCTCTTTTTTTGCTGCTATCTTGACTCCACCCTTATTTTTTCCCAGTTTGGTTTTTAATATATTATTTTCTTCAGGTTTTTTTTTTTGGTATCTACTAAGTTGCTGGCTCAGTTTTCACGATTTTCCTGCATCACTCTCATTTTACTTGTCAAATTCTCCTCTTCCCTCTCTGCACCCCCCACTTGATTTCTGAATCTTTTTTGAGCTCTTCCATAACCGAAGACTAATTCATATTTTTCCTGGAGGCTTTAGATGTAGAACCTTTCTTCTGAGTGTGTATTTTGATATTGCTCATGACTATAGTAACTGTTTATGGTCAAAATTTTTTTCTTTTGTTGTTTACTCATGTTCACACCCTATGACTTGATCTTAATTCTTTGTTAAGGTGAGGCTCTGCTTCCAGAGTTGAGGATATAATGATCCAAGCTTTTGTGGATTTTTGCAGCTGTTTATAGAAATACTGTTGGGGAACCTGCAAGTTTTCAATTCTTCCAAGGTCATCTGATCTAGGGAGAAGTTTGTACTATTCTCCTGGTTTATGCTCTGGTCTATGGATGATCATGAGCACTCCTTTCTATCCTGGAGATGTGAGAAGGGTCTTTGCTCTTCTTTGGTCTTAGGTTCTGTTGTATTTCTACTCCTTTTCCTGGTACTGGGTCACCAGACTTCAGTGATGGTAAAAAGACCCCTGTAATCTCCTTCTGATTCCATTACTATCCATGGTCTGAGAGCTCAGGAAGCAGCTGTGGCTACTGATAGAGTGGGTTCTGGTCTTCTAGGTTCTAGTCAGTGTGATAAAGCCTTTGCTGAACTGGATTCCACTTACTCTGATGGGGCAGACTTCCTGCTTACTTTTCAAGTCATCCCTGGCAATCCCTGCTGTTCCTTCTTGGATTACTGCGGCCAGTTTGTTCCAGTGCACCCACACTCATTTGTGCTCCTCTCTTAGTCTGGTGAAGCAGACCCATCACACCCAATCTCCTTAGTTGCCTTGGGTTGGAAAATTGTTTCATTCAGTCTTTTTTGGATTCTACCACTCTAGAATTTGGTTAGAATCATTATTTAAAGGTATTTGGAGTGGTTTGGATGGAGAATTTGGGTGAGTCCCTGATTTTATTCTTGCATTTTGACTCTGTCCCTCTAAAATTTAGTTTGTAACTCTCTTTTTAGTCAAAATTTCAGTGATCTACTACTACTACTATTACAACAACTACTACTACTACTTTTAGTTGATTCTTTTCCCTTGTGACTTTCAAATAAAGTGGATTGGTAGCATATGAACAAGAGTGAAAGTAATGAGTTATTGAAGTAATCTAGATTTGAGGCTTGACAGGAAAAGATTGCCAGTAGGATAAGGGGACAAAAGATTCAAAAAAAGAGGAGAATGTAGAATTGCACTGGTATATTAATACTTCTAGATAGGAAAGTGGACAGAGTGTAGCCATAGTTCATTTGATAGACTGGGAAAGAACCAAAAGCTTGTGTGTTTGGAGGTCATCATGAAGATAAAGATTTTGAAGTTGTAAGACAATAGGACATGTCAAAAGACAACTTCTATCTGTGATTGTGATCAATTAAGAAAATTTCATATTTAATAAACTTGAAAGAGTTTTATTTGCTAGTGATAACAAAATCAAGAGGCAGACGCTATTTTTGTCCAGCTGAGGTGGTTAAGTGATGGAGTGGCTAATTCATGGGAAATCACCCAGTTGAGAAAATGGAATGTTAAGGATATTTGAAGATATAATAATATACTTGTTGAAATCACTGGAATTGTAGGGGGCAGCTAGGTGGCATAGTGGATAAAGCACTGGACTTGGAGTCAGGAGTATCTGGGTTCAAATCTGGTCTCAGACACTTAATAATTACTTAGCTGTGTGGCCTTGGGCAAGCCACTTAACCCCCTTTGCCTTGCAAAAACCTAAAAAAAAAAGAAAAGAAAAAGAAATCACTGGAGTTAGAGACCAAAGAAAGATTGTGAGTCAGGTAGTAAACTCATTGAGGAAAAGGAGATTATCCTTGGTGTCAATAGACAAGAACTAACAGTTTTGTTTGAGTGGTAAATATAGATTGAATGACCCTCAAAGGAAAAGAGGTAACTTAGTGAAAGAGGTAGAGGGAAAGTCTGGAAATGGCAGTCAGGAAAAATAGATTAGTTTTACTAGTTTTACTCTATTACTTATCCCAATGAGTGTGGGGAATGAGAGAAGTGGCAGGATTAATTGTAGTCACTTTCAGTGAAAAACCACAACAACAGGTCAGTGTACTTGATGCATCCTAGAAGTATATTTATTAATCATCTATGATTTTTTGTCTGCAAAAAAAATCTAGTCATGCTGAGCAAGGGAATGATTCATCCCTGAATGACTTTGATGGTGACTCCTAAAAAAGTCCAAAAGATACTCAGGACCAGAAATCAAATGAAAGTATAGGGAATTACCTGTTGACTTAAGGTACATGGCATTTTAAGTTGGAGTTGACTATTCCCAGGAACTTATGTGTTTGTGGTACATGCACACATATTGCAAATATACAATATTCTTCCTTAGGTGTAACTATTGTCCTTCTATACCCCGTAAGTTAATTCCCTTCTGTTAAAACTTTTGTTAAAATTCCCTTTTGATATCAGTTGATTGATTAATTTTTTTTTAGAGGGAAGCATAGTGGATTTTAAGCTTCTAAAAAATAATACTATAGAATATTCCAGTCCCTCAAAGTTACCTGATTAGTCAGATAGGTGGCGCAATGGATAAAGTAATGAAGTTGGAGTCAGGAAGAACCAAAATCAAAATATGCCTCAGTCATTTACTAATTATGAGAACGTGAATGAGTCACTTCTTATGGTCCCAGTTTCCTCATCTTCCTCTCAGGTTTATTGTGACAATTAAGCATGTGAAGCCATTTGCAAATCTTAAAGTACTCTGCAAATATAACTATTATTAATAGAAGGAAAGTAATCATCTAACTTCTGAGGTCAAGGATTACTTAAATAATCTTAGGCAGGAAATGAGGGAATAGTTAGAAGAGCTGCTATACAGAATGTACAAGGCAGATAGGGGAGAGGGCATCCTAGTAATAGTGATTGGAGAAGAGCTTTACAAAGAAGGTGGCTCTTGAACTGTGTCCTGAGAGATCCAAGAGATAGAAGTGAAAAGGAATTTCTTTCCAGGTGTAGGGGACAACCAGTTCAAAGGCACAGAGATTTGTAACTATCCTCTTACATACCTCTTTTCATTTTCTTTTAGTTCACTTGCTGTTTTTAGTTTCCTGAGATCATAGCATACTGTGATGTGTAGCCATATAGCATTATCATAAGGACACTGGTAATAAAACAATTAGACTTTTGTGGCAACAAGTAACTTGGAATCAAAGAAAATCCTGTTTTATGATCCTAAACTAGATATAGACTGATCTCTGCCTATAAATTCTTCATGAAATGCATGGTTCATTTGCAGCATCAATTCCAAAATGTTTGCATTCATATATATACACATGATATTCTATTTTATATACATATGTATGTGTTTAAATATATATTATATAAATACATATTTTTTCTTTATTAAGCAGGTCTGTAATTTTAGCCCTAGAGGGAATCTCCATTGAGGAATAAATGTATATACATTTATTCTTCTATATATATATATTTTTTTTTCCTTTTTCATATGGGGTATGAGATCTTATGACAATTCATACTGATTCCAGTCATACAGTTCTCTTCCCCAAAATGTTTGGCCATCCTACAGAGTACTCATTTCTGTCCTTGCATAATAACTGTGCTGAAAATGTGACTAATGTTTTAGGGATAATCTTATAGATATTTTGATATTACAGAGATAACAAAGGTTATCCCTTCCTCTTGTCACATATCTGGTCTCATCTTTTCTAAGCCTGCATTTATTTGCTGATATCCTTTATTCTACTTTTGTATTTTTCAACCTACTCATCACTGTTACATCTATCAACTTTACCATTTAGGTGATCTGTAACTTTAATTCTGTAGAGGCTGTAGTGTTTTATGGCCTGAACAAATATAGTATTATTTAAATATCATCAATATTATTAATCCGATTGTTTGAGGGAATACTTTAGGGTCATTAAAATGACTGAGCATTTTCAAAGAACAATCTAATCCCCTATCTACTCCTTTTCAATAAGCTAAATTCATTATCCATATCCACTGTCCATTGAAGGTAAAGGTACTGATTAAAAAAACTTTACAGGTTGTACATTCTGTTCCAAATCATGATTTCAACAATAGACATTTTTAATTGACATAGTTGCTTCTGTGGTGAGTTATGCTGACTTTTTTTGAAGGCTTATGGTTCTTACTTCATAGACTGTGCAATTCTGTGGTTTGAAACAAAAAAGATGCAAATTACTGATAAGACATCTGTAGGCATCAATAGGGATTTTCTTCCATTTTCCCTCTCTGTTGACCATCCTCAATGATGGCCAGAAAAATTCTGGTGAGCATGTACATCCTTCTTATGCCTCAAAATTTTTATAGTAAAAATCAGAAGATTATTAAACTGAGTTGAATATTCTTTTCAGTACAATATTTATTTAATAGTGTCTATAGTATATGACTTTTTGACCTCTTTTGTTCCTTCTCAAACTTTTCCTAACATATTTTTGACTAGAGTCAGGAGGATTATCTGATGATTGATTGGCAATAAATCTTATATCAGGAATCTGCAAGATGTACTCCATGATGCTGAAAAATATCTCAGCTCTCCCTATTTGATCCCTTGCTTTGTATTGAAACTCCACAGACTTTTGAACTAGTTAAAATTTCACAGTCCCATCCAGCTTCAGTTTGATCTACTAATCCTAAGACTATAAGAGCATAGATTTATAGCCAGTAGTGACCCTATAGATCATTTAGTCCAATTATCAAACTCATCACAGAGGGAAACTGAGGACTTGAGAGGTTCAATGATTGCTTTTACATTATTACTAAATAATACAGGTTGGAGATGAAACCAAGAACTCTAATTTTAATATATATCTTTCTCTTAGGTTATGTTGCTCAGTCAAATCACTTTAATTATAATTAATACATATATAATTGAATATAATGTATATTTATGTATATTACATAAATGCATAGATGAACATACTATTAAACAATTGCATGTGTTTTTACATTCAAACATACACTGACAGGAAAAGCTTGCCTATTCCCTTTTTATATTTTTATTAAAGCACCCATCAATTTCCCTACCTTTTTAGCCCTAGAGGGAATTTCCAGTGAGGAATTTGCTTTATCAGAGTAGATCAACTGAAATCTATAATCTTACAGCAGAGAGTAACCTGTGACATTGAGAAGTGAAATAAATCATGGGAATCATACCTTTAGCAGTCAGTATATTTATGGGTATTTGAGTACAGATCCAAAAGCTAAGATCAATTTAGTATAAATCATTCTAAATTACCTCTTTATAAATATTTCTATCTTAAGAATTTCATATAAAAATACTTATATCAGGAACCTAAGTATTTTATAAATATGAAGAAGTGATCATATAGAACTCTAGTTGCTGACTTTTCTTGGTCACTTACATGGTATATAAACACCATTCAATCTTTTATGTCCTACCACTCTATTATAAATCTTAAAAATCATGAGAGATTTAAAAATAATTTTTGCTTCTAGTATTATATATATATATTATATATACTTGATGAGTGTTAACTAATCTTTCTGTTCTCTGTCAGTTATAAAATTATATATTGTTGTATACAAATATTGTTAGGTATGTACTGTCAGATATAAAAATCTATATTGCCATATATTAAAATGAGCCTATATTATTAGAATTTAAAAATTATTGTATATCCTCCTCTTTTTTATCATCAGAAGACTAGGACATTATTTGACTAGAAGAGGAAGAGACACAAAGGTACTCTCTTTTGCAAAGTACATTTTTGTTCTTTGCAATGTTGTGAAAGTTGAGGTAAAGAAGACTAACTGATTTCAACACCACAGAGGAGATTTAGAAACTCCAGATGGTAGGGAAAATGTTGACATATGTAAAATTATAGTGGTTAGAAACTAGTTTTGGTGCTCCTTTTTTTGCAAAAAAATAGGAGGAAAGACAGCTTTAAATATTTCTTCAGGTAGCATTTGCTGTTTCCTCCTCTTGTATCTGAATTAAATTTGAAGTTTCCTTCTCTCTTGGGATGGAGTAATCCCTTCTGTTTCTGTTCTTCAAAGGTAGGGCCAGCATGATACTGTTTGTGCTAGGGTGTACATTAACTTGTGAGAGCAGGAAAATGAAATCTGGAATTTCTTTTTGCTGTTGTTTACTTTGAACCCTTCCCCATTCTGATCATCATGGCATAAGGGGATGTGTGCATAGGTGTAGGACTCAGTGTGAACTGATTGTGAGTAGTCCTCCCTCCTCCAATCTCTCTCTTCCAAGTGTAAAGGATGAGCATTAATGAAAGAAATAAGATTAAATTCTGTCTTTTCTTATAATGGAGCTAGCTAGATGCACAGTGGACAGGATAAGTAAAATTGAAGTTCAAATCTGGTCCCAGACAATTAACTAGCTATGTGACTCTGGGCAAGTCACTTACCATCTACCTGCCTCAGTCCTCACTTATAATATTGATAATAATATATCGATTAATGTTTATAATAATGTAGAATATAATATATAGAATAATATTGATAATAATACAGAGATAATAATAACACTTGTGTCCCAGGGTTGTTGTGAGGATCAAATGAAATATTTGTTATGGGTTTACCATAGTGTCTGATGCATATAGGCTCTATATGTATGTTTGCTTCCTTCATTATATGCCTCATTTGAATAAGGAACTCAGCTGAGCTGACCTCCCTGGTTCAGCAATTTTAAATAACTGGGTATAGAGATGCCAATGAATTATAATCTAATGTACCTTTTAAGCAACACTTTAATATCAAGTGATAGGGCAATTTCACAAAGAATATATGTATCCTTAGAGCATAGCATCTGATGATAACTGCACTTTCTTTGACTATATATATATATATATATATATATATATATATATATATATATATATATATCTTTGTTTTCCTTCTAACTGCTTTTTCCTTGCTCTGTCAGAATTCTCTTCTTTTCATCCCAGCCTTCTCTATTGAGTTCCCTCACCTTTACTGGTTCAATCTTAATTGAAAAACATTTAATGACCAATGTACTTTGCAATCAGAGGAATAAAAAGAATATTCAAGACATTTTCTCTCATCAAAAGGACAATGCAATCAACATGAGGAAGAAAAGTCATATTTGCAAATAAGTGCAATGCAAATAAAGATAATATAAAGGAAAAAAAAAACAAAGTAAATATTTGGGGGACAAAGTATCATGAAAGTTAATTCTCTAATGTTCCAAACAAACAATGTTTCATTCTTGTGGCACAGTGTAGGTAAATGAATGTCAAGGGAATAATGGGACTTGCTCAAAGCCATATAGCCATTTAGGGTTAGATCCAGGTTCCTGGAATCCTTCATTTTATACTGAAGGGAACCATATGAATCAACATAATCCATTGTCCTCATTTTAAAAATGAAGAAAATTAGACCTATGTGACTTGCCTGGGGAGGGGGGTGTCACACAAGTAGGCAGATCTGGAATAAATAATTAAATCTTTTGAATCCAAATCCAGCTCTCTTGCCTCTCCTATATTCTGGAACATATCTAATACTCATTCTGCTGCACATTAAAAGGATGAATTTAAAGGAGTGGGAAGGTTTTAATTTCAGTGTCCAATAAAAAGTCAGTGAAATATATTTCATTTTCCCAAATCAAATCATGTAGGTAGCCTTCTAATACACCTATATATAAAATGTGCTTTGTCTGTACATATGTATCTACTTAACACCAATCTGAGCTTTCACTGGTCTATGGATGGTGTCGATGGGAATTACTAGTTTAAACTGAGTATTGGTTTATGTGGTCGGTAGGCTCCTAGGCTTATGGTCCCAATAAGGAAATTTTGGTTTTGATTTGATCCAGGTGACCAAAATAACTGTAATAAAGAAGTGGTGCTCTGGATTTGACTAACACCTTTCTATTACATTACTCAAATCCCTTCCATATTATCTCAAATTTTATATTATCACCTGAAGAAGGGAAATATTAATGTAAGGGTGATGAAGTCTTTGTTATAGTTGTAGAGCTTCAGGAAAAGATTCACCAGTGCCCTTTCCAATGTTACTAAATTTCTCAAAATTCATTAGAAACTACAAGTTTTACATGGCCCTGGCATAGCTCCAGTAGTAACAATCTCATCTTTCGGAAGGATTTCAGTGATGTCCTATTCAAGAAGTGGGGAGAGGAGTATGAGGGAGATCAAAAGATTTTAGCTATGGGCCCCTTGCAGGAACTCCTTTGTAGCAGAGAATGAATAACAAAAAAGAAGCTGAAAATGTGCTTTTTATATCATTCCAAAGTGGTAATAACTTCTATTTGAGGAAATAAAAGTCCAAGTCACAGGTGCCAACTTCAGACGTTAGTTACAATAGCCTGAGGAAAGGATTTGAAAAGTATTCAGATCACCAGAGAGAAGCAGCAACTGAAAAGAAAGGGAAGAACAACAGTGAGGGACCACTGTTTCAGGGATCTGAGGATCTGAAATTTTTTTCCAACAATGATATAACTCAGAAAGTGAGTTGTTTGGAGATTGTTTCCTTTGCCATTAGGGTGGGATTCTTTGGTAGCTTATACCCCTTTGTTTATAAGAAGAAGGGGTGAGGGGTGGCTAGATTGTGCGGTGGATAGAGCACTGACCCTGGAGTCAGGAGTTACCTGAGTTCAAATCCAGTCTCAGACACTTAATAATTACCTAATTGTGTGGCCTTGGGCAAGCCATTTAACCCCATTGCCTTGCAATACCTAAATAAATGAGAGAGAGAAGAGATGGAGTCTGATTCTACTATTCACTTTTTTTCATAAGTATTTATTTTTCTGTAATGTCTTCATTCTGTTAGGCTGTTGCACTAAAACTAAATGTTAAAAGAGGGCCAAAATTACATCACTATTTTGGAGTCAAGGTACGGTGTGTGCTGCTGTGGCTGAACAGATGGATAAGAACACAGAAGCTCTATCTCACTGGTCAAAAACAAATAATCCATATGAACATTTAAGTGGAAGCATTGCAAATTGGTACACCTCACAACTCTTTTGAGGTGCTGCAATATTGGTTTTCTCATAGAACACATTTTCTTTGATGTGTATATGCCATTCTGGGTGGTCCTGTACCAGTCTCCAATGACTCAAAATTGATTACAAAATTCTTCAGAGATATCTTGAGAATGTCCTTGTATTACTCTTTCTTACCTCCATGTGAGTTCTTGTCTTGTGTGTAGGTCTCCATAAAGTAGTCTTTTAAGCAAGTGTGCATTTGCCATGTGAACAAAAAAGGTCAGCCCATGACTGTTGCACTCTTAAGTAGAGTTTGAATGATTGGCAGTTCAGCTTGATAAAATGCCTCAAGGTCTGGTACCTTATCCTGTCAGATGATCTTCAGAGTCTTCCTAAAACAATTCAAATGGAAGCAATTCATTTTCCTGTTATGGTACTGGTTATACTGTCTAGACAAACAAGTTCAAGGAGAGGAAAGAGATTTTCTTGTTCAAACACATTGTCATTGCTGGCAAGATTCTTGCCAATGTCTTCATTTACAGGTTGATCTTTCACCTGGAAGAGGTCATCTACTCAAGAGCCATTGTTACCACTTGTACTAATTTTGGCCTAATAATTAACACAGAGATTTTCTGCCAGCCAGTACTGCACTATGCATATATGAAACCAATGACAACAGCAAATAAGAAGTTCTGAATGTTGTATATAAGTTCATTTACCTTGGTAGGCTACTTTTCAGGGATGTACACAGGGATATCCAAACTTTTTGTTCTTCTGGTCCATATCACCCAACAAAAACTTGTCAAGGGACATATGTAGAATTTAATATTGATTTATGACTAAAATGCAGTCCATATTACCAATTAGTAAAATAATAAAATGTAATGATGTCCATTTGAATGGAATTTGAGGGTCACATGCGGCCTGTAGGCTGTGGGTTGGACACACCTGGTAGCTCAGTGTCAGAAATAGTTCAGTGATTTTGAGGATACAAAGTGTGGGAGAGAAAAGGTATTAGGCTGCCTACTAAGCTGAAGAATGAGTATATTACTGTATTGATTAAAGGTGTTGGTTTTTGGAATTCATAGTCTGTTGAAGAATTCTTTAGATTGGGACATGAGTATAATTATAATTAACCCCAAATACCTCCCACAGAATTTGAGATAATGAAATGTTTTAGCATTATACATTGATTTTAAGGTTCATTATTTGTTTCCCACAACAATTTTTAAAGAAAGAAATGGGAAATGTGAGGCATTGAACTTGATCTTTCTGTATATGTGTGTGCATGTATGTATATATGTTGTGACTTTCCCAACTTTGCATCATGGAATTATAGATTTAAAGTTATAGGGACCTTAGAAGATATTTCATTGAAATGCTCTCATTTTACAAAGTATGTTCAAGTGATTTGTCCTGGTACAAAGAACTAATAAGTGTCTGTGGCCAAATTGAACCCAGGTCTTTCTCACCCCACTAGGAAGCTTAGTGGAGTGGAGAAGTGGATAAGAGGAAGACTCATCTTTCTGAGTTCAAATGTGGTCTCAGACTCATACTCACTATATAATTCTGGACAGTCACTTAACCGTATGTGCTTCACTTTCCTTATCTGTAAAATGAACTGGAGAGCTCCAATATCTCTCTTCCAGGAAAACCCCAAACAGAGTCAGGAAGAGTTGGACACAACTCAAACCCAGCTGCCACGAGGAGTAGGGTGAAAGAATTAACCAATTAAGAACTTTCAGTGAGGATGGGTCTTTAGGAATTCATAGATCTAGAGAGGTTAAGGACTAAAGAAGTTATAAGGCATTGAGGATGAGAGGTAAAATATTTAAATTCAGAACTAGTAGCGACTTTCAAATGTATTCCTCTTCCTATTCAAACAACCTTCACCTGAACAAAGATTATATTGAATATACAGGAGATTCTAGGAAGGCAAGGACGAAAATAAATCCAAAGGCTAAATACTTGATGTTTGAAGAAGCAAAGATCAGCAATCTGGCTCCTTTTGAAAAAAAATATGATTTTTCTTATTGCTTATTTTAAAGGTATGGTTAGGCATATAGACAAATAATGTCTAGTTCAGATATTATTTTAATGCATAAGCTGTTTTTATCTTATTTTTTTCTGGAAATAATTTTAATTTCAACGTACCATTCTAGAAAATGCTTTTAAAGAACTACCAAATGTATTTTAGTTGGTTAAACACAGCATTTATTTTGTATTGAATAAGCATGGGCACTTAAGCCATTAGTTCTATTTTGGGCCATTCTGTTGATGGAAAATGGCAGTGAGTCTGGCCCAACAGCCTCATTTGTGAAGTCCTAGGAATCAATTAGAGAAATCAGTACCACTCATTTTAGATACCTACACCATCAGACATGAACTTAGAATGTAGTACTGGACTGCATTTCAGAAAGGCATCAAATTCTTTAAATATCCCACTTAATTCTTATTCTTTGGCTTCCTTGATAGAATTCTCATGGTCAATAAAATTTTTATTTAGAAGAATATATTTTGAAAGGCTTCTCTGACTCTGGACTTAAAGAACTTGTACCAGGTCCAACCTCCAATGTTTTGCTATTATAATGATTATTATGCAAATAAAAATAACTAAAATGTTACAATGTTCTTAGTGTTTTCAAATTTCATTTTATACTTTATAATTATATTTGGTTCCCCAAGCCAAGGAGAAAGTTGTTAAGGAGGCTGTTGTGCTAATACCTTTTAAGACCCTCAGTATTACTGGAAAAATAAGAATTTTATTAAGTTTTTTTGGACACAATTGTTCATGGGAGTGATTTGACTGGCCAGAGTGTACATAGTTTTTCTTCTCTTATGGTGACATAATCTGTACTTTCTACATATTTTTCTCTTAGTGACCAATTAGGGACCTGAGATAGTTGGAGATACCCTTTTTCAGAATCTGGGAGGCAATGTAAGAAGTTTCCCATGAGGCTATAAACAGAACAAAGGTACTTCATTCTCTGACCTTGTTGCATGGAATGTTCTTCATTTGCAGCTACTCTATGTTAGAAGAGCTTTTGAAACTCAGAGTAATCCTTTTTGGACCTGGCCTTTAGCCTTGTCAACTCATACTCTCTTTGTCTTATATGAAGGATATCTAAGTATCCTGGAATATCTAGACTCTAGGAGTGAACATTTATCCCAGTTCTATTTCAGAGCCTGGTAATCAGTTTAGGAATGAGGGTCTTTGAAATGCTCTTATAGGTGAAATAGTTTGTGGTGGGGGTCTGTTTATCTTGGCTCTTTTATCTCCTGTTGATTTTGTGGGGTACTATTTCCTGATGTTTAAGCCTACATAGTCCTAACTCACTTTTAAGTCTGTTCTCCTCCTTAATATCCAGATAAATAAACCTCTCTTAAGATAATCCCTGTTCTTCACTTGGAAGGAAAGTGGATTAATATAAATTGTACCATGTTATACTGTTAATAATTTAAGTTTTCCCTCTGGCTCCTTGAATTTTAGGAAAGGACTGAGGAAATAATTTTGGATAAATATTTATTGTATATTAACCTTTTTGCTTTGATGGTTTTTAAATGTTTAACAAACCCATCCTGATCCAGTCCTATTACATGTTGGACTGCCCATTTATATAAGGAAAACATATTATTATTGTCAGTGGAAATTAAACTAAATATCAAATTAGATCTTTTGAAGAGTTACGTTTTCAGTAATAAATGAATAATGTTTTCGTAGATAGCATGATACAATAGAAAAAATGATTAAAGAATGATGAATTTGCGTTTGGAACTATGGGTTAAATTCTAATTCTGTCATATTCCATATGTGATTTTTAAAACTTTGTCTCTTGGATTCAATTTTAAAATGAGAAAATAGATGTATATCAGCTCTAATGTTTGTCTGTTATCCTGTGATATTTCACCATCAGGGGTTCCCAATCACTCTGCAATCACTTTAAGACATCAACTCATTCCAAACTACTCACTTCCCCACAAGAGTTTGAGGTTGGCTAACATTTGTGAAGTGTAGTTGGACTTGGCAATTCTGAACCTGGACAGCATCCTTTGTTTCAATTTTTCTGATATTTCATCTTTATTTAAGTTTCCTTCAGAGGGTGGTGGTTGTGTTGAAGAAAGTATAGCTTGAAAAATGCGTTTAATTGAATTGATCAGTAGAATTATCCTAACATGAGATAATTTTTGCATTTTAACAGTTTGTTTGACACATATACCAACACACATACACATAGCCTATATGTGGTAAATGGAGCAGTTTCCTGGAAAAAAACAAATCCAGAGGTTATTAATAAGAGAACTCAGGAATAATAAAGAGATTGAAATGGCAGAAAACAAATCTTCCAACATTGTAAAGAATTTATCTTTATATTCTGAGAATCGTGTATGGTCTAGAGTTAGGCATGTGACTGCTAATGCTAAATTTATTCTTTATGTTATATATTAGAGGATATGTGCTTGTATGATTAGACAAACCCATTATTTGTAAATATTCTCAGAGGCAAGTACATTCATAAACATAACATGTGAAAGAGAGTAACAAAGTTGCTTGTTCTGTACTTAGTCACATGGAATTCTTAATAATTAAAGATTGGCACAATGAAAAGTAATTATATTTTTCCATGAATATTTCCAGTTATCTATCAATTGTAGGAAACTGCATTCCATTCAAGTAGTTGAATATTTAGTAATTAGACAAGACAACAGAAAAAAAAACATTATACAAGAGTAGACATGGAATCCTTTTGAATCAGATTTATTTCAATTCCAACATGAATTATTCTCCTTTTTGCTTTTAGCAAGTGTTTCTGTAAAATCAGGATTAAAGCACTTAGAGATCACAGTTGAATTACTTCAAGGAGTGTATTTAGTAGATAACCTGGAGGATAATCTTTTAATTTTCATATATTTTTGGAGGGAGGGGAGAAGTCTTACGATTACTGAAATATATCTGGTGGGAAAAAAAATTAAGTTGGTCTTCTTAGGGAAAGTTTAATAATTAATGAGCAAACGGTTTTACTAATAGCAAGTAGAAGAATTGGAATTCAAAATTTAGTTTTCTGATTCTAGATACACTTCCAAGTGATTCAGTGGCATTATGTAAATGTCAATAAGTAAATACATGCATCTCAATTTTCCTAAAATTTTTTTTTCATTTTTCTAATGGTATAGCTTAGCTGCTGCAAAAATGGAGAAATATTTGCTCCCCAAGCCTCTGGGGTAACATAGATTCCCAAGGAAAATAAATCAAGAACCACATTAGCAAAAAATAATGTTTGTTTTGTTTTTAAAAGAGTGTAAAATATTCAAGTCACTCATTGAAAGATGAAAACAAAAAATAAAATAAGAGATACTATATCTTTTTTTAAAACACTGCTAACATTTAATTCTAAGTTTATTACTAGTTATATAATTTCTTTGCACCTCTCCATAATGTTACTATATTCAAAGTGGAAAAACATCTTTTGCCCTCATGGGGATTATAAATACAGAAAATCAATATAGGATCATAACAAAAGTAATCTAAATTGGATTATTTATTTGTTTTGGCATTTTTTTTTGTGAGGAATGGGGTTAAATGACTTGTTCAAAGTCATACAACTATTAAGTAACAATTGAGTGAGACCACATTTGAACTTAGGCCCTCCAGACTCTAGGGACTACCCTCTGCTACACCTAACTTCCTCTAAACTGGATTTTTTTAAAAAAAAATCTTAAATGCATTATTTATCCAGGTTAAAGTTAAGTTCTACAAAATAAAAAATAATAGTTAACTATTTCTTTAAAGAACAATTAACTTTTATTTCCTTATTTTATGGCTTATAGAATTGTATGGTTAGATTCCTGGTGCTATAGAAGTTAGATCGTTTAGTAGATAGGACCTCAGAAAGATCTGAGTTCACAACTCACCCTCTGTTTCATTGAATTCAGTAGAGAAGGAAATGGCTAATCAATATTGTATCTCTGCCAAGAAAATCTTAATAGATTGGATGGTCTATGGCAGGGATGGGGAACCTCTTTTTTTGTCAAAGACCAAAATCTAAAAAATGAGCCTGCTATATTTGTTCAAACATTTAATTAATTCACCACTAACAAGCTCCTAGATTTTTAAATTTTGAATCCCAGCTGTGGTTGCCTTGGGAGCAGCAGACCACATGGGCTGGAGGTTCCCCATTCCTGGTCTATGGGATCTCAGAGAGATTTGGACACAACTGAATGAATGAACAGAAACAATAACATTGAATCAATCCTAGTCTTGAGTAGTTCTTCCAATGGGTCCTAGTCTTAGTCAAGTGTTCCTGTTAAAGACTGAGGAGCTTCTTGATTTAAGGAACAGAACTTCTTCCAGTTCTTCCAGAATTGCTCAAGAATGAATTAGAATCAGGGCAGCTAGGTGGTACAGTAGATAGAGCACCAGTCCTGGAGTCCAGAGGACCTCAGTTTAAAGCCTGTCTCAGACACTTAATGCTTACTGAGTTGTATGACCTTGGACCAATCACTTAATCCCATTACCTTGAAAAAAACAAAGAATAAATCAGAATCACCTGGTTTGAGAAACTGACAAAAGTCATTTAGCTGAATTATAGCTCCCTAATCTAAGATGCTGGAGGAAAAAGATCTATCAAGGAACACTGAAGAGGAGAAACAAAAAGAAATACATAGAGAAAGAGATTTCCATGAATAAACACAGAAAAGAGGAAAAATATCAAAATAGAGAAAAGAAAAAGAGAAAAAAATTTAAAAATATGCTTAGACAAGACTGTATCAGAATATTTAATACCAGTAGATCAGCAGAGTGAGTTAAAAGATGAAGATATTTAGTTGAGGTTCAGAAAAGTGTTATAGAAATTAAGCAAATGGCAGGGGCATCTAGGTGGCACAGTAGATAAAGTACTAGCCCTGGAGCCAGGATGACCTGAGTTCAAATCTGGCCTCAGACACACCTGGCTGTGTGACTTTGGGCAAGTCACTTAACCCCATTGCCTTGTAAAAACTAAAAAATAAAATTAGCAAATAAGGAAGCAGATCCTCAATTCCAAAGACTGATGTAATTGACCATCAGAATATGTTCAAGCTATTATACCGAAAGCCCTGAGGTTTCCTTTACTTTCTAGTGTTCATTAAATCTTATTTATTTATTTATGTTAAGAAGTGTTCTTATGATGCTGCTTGCATTAATTTCATGGAAAATGACCTTCTCTAAAATAACTACAAGAGAAAGACTAAAAAATTTAATGGGAAAAAGATAAGGAGATATGGATAGAGTCAGAAATTGGACAGAATAGTAGATTAAGTAGTCTAAAGACTTGGTTCAAATTTCCAATAAGTAAGCATTACCAAAAAAATCTGGACAAGTTATTTACCCACCCTGGTCCTTATTTTCCTCATGTGTTAAGTGAGGTGTTTAGACTAGATGACCTCTAAGGTCACTTCCTATGAAGAAAGAGTGAACTATAACAATATAATTTAATCTGTGTCCCTATGAGATTTATAAAGAAAGACTAAAGAGGAGAAACAAAAAGAAATACATTAGAGAAAGAGATTTCCATAAATAAACACAGAAAGGAGGACAGAGATGTCAAAAGAGAGAAAAGGAGAGAAAAATAGACAGGCATATTTACTTTTTTGAAAAAACATATTTATTTTCATCCAGATGTACATACTTATTTCCATGTTGCAAAATTTTCCTCCACCCTACCTAATTCCCCCACCCCCTACCCACCAGCAGGAAACAGTCAGATTAGCATTTTACATTAGTAATTTTGGGCATGAGGAATTAGGATTAAGGGAAAGAGATACATAAAAGATAATTTTTATGAATTGTTCATTGGATTGATTTGGTTTTTTTCTTTGTGTTTGTTTTGTTTTGTTGTTCTTCCTCTGGTTGCGGACAATATAGTACATAACCAATCAGATACAATTGTCCTGAACTGCCAAGAGGAGCTGCTTCCATCAAGATTGTTTATCTCATAATGCTATTATTATTATTATTATTATTATTATTATTATTATTATTATTTATTTTTCTCTTGCAAGGCAATGGGGTAAAGTGGCTTGCCCAAGGCCACACAGCTAGGTAATTATTAAGTGTCTGAAGTGAACTCTGGTACTCCTGACTCCAGGGCCGCCGCTCTATCCACTATGCCACCTAGCTGACCCTCATAATGTTATTATTGATGGGTACATTGTTCTCTTGGTTCTACTCCCTTAGTTCAACAACATATCCCTTAAATCATTGTATCTTTCTCTAGTCAGACCATTTATGGTTTCTTTCTTATGTACTATGTTACATTCTGTAGTATTCATGTACCATAACTTGTTTAGCCATTCCCCAATTGATGGGCATCCCCTCAATTTTTGATTCTTTGCCACTACAAATGAATATGAATATTTTGAAAAATGTAGAACTTTTCCCATTTTTTAATAATTTCTTCTGAATATAGATCTAGAATTGGAATTGCTGGGTCAAAGGGTATAAATAGTTTTATTGCTCTTTAGACATATTTTCATATTGCTCTTCAGATCAGAACTCCACCAGCAATGTATTAGTGTGCCAATCCTCCCACAACATCTCCAACATTGATCATCTTCCCTTTTTTCTCAGCTTGGCTAATCTAATAGGTATGAGATGATACCTCATTGTTGTTTTAATTTGCATTTCTTTAATCAGTAGTGATTATATGATTATATATAGCTTTGATTTCTTAATTTGAAATCTGTTATATCCTTTGATCATTTATCAATTGAGGAATGACTTGGGATCTTATAAATTTGATGCAAATCTCTATATATTTTAGAAATGAGACCTTTATTAGAACTCCTGCTTGTGAAGATTGTTTCTCAGCTTTCTGCTTTCTTTTTAATTTTGGCAGCATTCATTTTATTAGTGCAAAAACTTTTAAATTTAATATAACTCAAAATATTTATTTTACAGTTTATAATCTGCTCTAATTCTTGCTTGGTTTTAAATTAATCCCTGTACCATAGATCAGATAGAGAGAATATTTTTTGTCTATTAATTTATGTATGATATTGTTCTTTATGTCTAAATCCTGTACCAATTTCACCTTATTTTTATACAGGGTGTGAGATGTGGATCTATGCCTAGTTTTTGCCATACTTTTTTCCCAGTTTTCCCAACCCAATTTTCCCAACAATTTTGAGTTCTTATTCCAGAGACTGATGTCATTGGGTTTATCAAATAGTGGATTACTGTAGACATTTACTACAGTTTCTTTGAAACTTATCCTAATCCATTGATCCACTGCTCTATTTTTTTAGGTTTTTTTTTTTTTTTTTTGCAAGGCAAATGGGTTTCAGTGGCTTGCCCAAGGCCACACAGTGTCTGAGTCTGGATTTGAAGTCAGGCACTCCTGACTGCAGGGTCGGTGCTCTATCCACTGTGCCACCTAGCCGCCCCTCATTGCTCTATTTGTTAACCAGTACCAAACACTTTTGATGACTTCTGCTTTATACTATAGTTTTAGATCTGGTGGCACTAGGCCATCTTCTTTTACATTTTCATTTTATTCAATTCCCTTGCTATTCTTGACTTTTTTGTTGCTCCTGATGAATAGTTACTATTTTTTTTCTAGCTCTGTAAGTAGTTATTTGGTAGTTTGATTGTTATGGCACTGAATAAATAATTTAATTTGGGTAGAATTATCATTTTTATTATATTAGCTCAACCTAAGTATGAACATTTGACATTTTCCCACTTTTTTAGAACTGACTTTATTTGGATGAGGAGTGCTATATAATTGTGTTCATGCAGTTTCTGGGTTTTTCTTGGGAGGTAGCTTCCCAGGTAGTTCATATAGTCACAACAAATGATTTTCAATGTAATTTCTCTTTCTGTTTCTTGTTCTTGGGCTTTGTTGTTCATATATAGACATGCTGTTGATTTATATGGTATAATTTACATCCTGTTACTTTGCTGAATTTGTTGTTTCAAAGAGTTTTTTTTTTAGATGATTTTCTTGGGTTCTCTAAGTATATCATCTTATCATCTGAAAAGAGTGAAAGTTTTGCTTCTTCATTGACAATTCCAATTCCTTCACTTTCTTTTTTCTTCTCTTATTGCTACTTCTAGTAATTCTAATACTATATCGAATAGTAATGGGGATAATGGGCATCCCTGTTTCACCCTGTATTTCATTTGAAATACTTCTAGTTTATTCCCATTAAATATAATATTTGTTATATTTTAGATAGATACTATTTATTATTTTAAGGAAAACTCCATTTATTCCTAAACTTTCAAGTGTTTTTTAAAAGAAATGATATCCAAGGCTTTTTCAGCATCATATAATCATATGATTTCTGTTGGTTTTGCTATTGATATGTTTAATTATGTTGAGCATTTTCCTAATGTTGAACCATCCTTGCCTGCCTGATATAAATCCAACCTGATCATGGTGAATTAGCCTAGTAATAACTTGCTGTAGTCTCATTGTAAAATTTTAAGACTTTTGAATCAACAATATTCATTAGGGAGATAGGTATATAATTTTCTTTGTTTTCTTTCTTCCTGGTTTATGTATCAGCACCATGTTGGTGTAATAAAAGGAATTTGGCAGAACTCCTTCCTCTCCTACTTTTTATTTTATGGAGAATAGGAATTAATAGTTCCTTAAATATTTGGTAGAATTCACTAGCAAATTCATCTGGACCTGGAGACTTTTTCTTGGGGAGTTTATTTATGTTTTCTTCAATTTCTTTTTCTGATATGGGTTATTTAAATAATTTATTTCCTCTTCTGCTAATCTGGGCAATCTGGACTTTTGTAAATATTCATCCATTTAACTCAAGTTATCCAATTTATTGTTATACAGTTCAGCAAAGTAACACCAAATTATCTCTATAATTTGCTCTTCATTGGTGGTTAGTTAAGTCTTTTTATTTTTGATGGTGGTAATTTGGTTATCTTCTTTCTTTTTTTAAATCAGAATAACCAGAAGTTTGTCTATTTTATTGGTTTTTCAAAAAAAACAACTCTTAGTTTTATGTATGAAATCAATAGTTTTCTTTCTTTCAATTTTATCAATCTGTCCCTTGATTTTCAGAATTTATAATTTGGTAGTTAATTAGGGATGTTTAATTTCTTCTTTTTCTAGCTTTTTCAGTTGCATACCCAATTCATAGATCTCCTCTTTCTCTACTTTATTCATATAGGCATTTAGAGATATAAAGTTTCCCTTCAAAACTGTCTTGGCTGCATTCCATAAATTTTGGTATGATGTCTCATTATTTTCATTTTCTTGGACATAATTATTGATTATTTCAATTTGCTGTTTAAGTCACCCATTATTTAAGATAAAGTTATTTAATTTCCAATTAGTCCTTAGCTTATCTTTTTCTGACCCTTTATTACATGTAATTTTTTCCTGCACCATGGTCTGAGAAGTGTATATTTATTACTTTTGCCTTTCTGCATCTGATTATAAGGTTTTTGTGCCCTATAACATGGTCAATTTTGGTGAAAGTACCATGTACTGCTGAGAAAAAGGTATATTCTTTTCTATCCCTATTAAGTTTTTTCCCAGAGGTCTATCATATCTAAGTTTTCTGAGATTTCATTCACCTTCTTAACTTCCTTCTTGTTTATTTTGTTGTTAGATTTATCTAGTTCTGAGAGAGGGAGGTCTTCCAATATTAAAGTTTTGCTATGTCTCCTTGTAATTCACTCAGCTTTTCTTCTAGGAATCTGAATGCTATATCATTAGGTGCATACCTGTTTTGTAATGATATAGCTTCATTATCAGTGGTATCTTTTAAAAAGATGTAGTTTCCTTCATTATCCCTTTTAATGAGATTGATTTTTGCTTTTACTTTGTCTGAGATTAGGAATGCTACCCAGATTATTTTTTACTTCAGCTGAAACATTTTGCTCCAACTACCATGTGTGTATCTCTCTGTTTCAAATGTGTTTCCTTAAACAACATTTTGTAGGATTCTGGTTTTTAATCCATTCTGTTCTCCACTTCCATTTCATAGGACAGTTCTTCTCATTCAAATTTCCAGTTAGGATTACTCATTCTTTATTTTCCTCCATGCTATCTTTCTCTTTTTTATTTTTATCTGTTTCTTTTTCTCTTTTTCTTCCTCACCAAAATTTTACCACCTTTCCCTTTTGACTTAGTTTTAAAAGTTTAACATTCAATTTATTTTCCCTTTCCCAGTCCCTACCTTCCCTGTAGATTAAGTTCAGTTTTTAAACCTAAGTGGGAATGGATCTTATTCCCTCCTGGACTAAATCTATTGAATAGAATTTACTCAGCATTCACTTTCTCCATTCTTTCCCCTCTAAAAACCATAAATCTTTGTGCCTTTTCTCTTGGTTTTATTTATCACTCTAATATTATTAATCAGGTATCATCAATCACAGTTTGATTATTTGATTGCTTGATAAGCTCCTATGGTTATCAAGATACCATAAAAGATTGTTTACTTGATTGCTTCATAAGCAGCATTGACTCACATTCCATCAAATTATAATTATAATCATTTCTTTTCTTTAGCTGTTTTGCAAGTACACACACTCCTCCTCACAAGCCAAAGTATCATCCAAAGACATATGTCTTTGTTAAGTGAGGCAAGTTCTATTCTCTCTCCTACTTTACCTCTTCCCTCCACACTCACTGTTCACTTAACCCCTTGTTAAATGAGATATCAGTTTATTATTATGATCTAATTATTATTATGATCTAATTATTATTATGATCTAATTAACTGTAAGAATCTTAAAGATCTCTATGCCCTGGGAGCCTCTGGAAGTCTCACCTGAGAACTTTACAAATGATTTGTATGTTTCAGAGACACTAACTAAGGTCCTTGCACTTTATGATGCCCTCACTAGACAAGGTGCTAATCACTATGTGATTAAAGTGAATTAAAGAAGAATGAGACACTTAAGTTTACAGTTTAAGACCCCCCTGTTTTTCTTCAGGGCTTTTTGTCTCAAAGGTAGTGATGTGATCTTGGACCTCTACAATGGAGAGATAAGATCCAATTATACCCTTATCCTTTAGGTTCATTCTCTTCAAGTATATCTACCCTCTAAATATCCTTAGAGAAGTAAGGTTTTAAAGAATTAGAAGTGTTATATCTTCCCTTTTAGGGCTGTATACAATTTGATAATCTTGACCAACATTTGCTTTGTTTTGTTGTGTTTTTTCCTTCCCCTTTTCATTTACCTTTTTTTTTAATGGAACTATTGTGATGTGTATTTGGCGATTGAATTCTTTGTTCAGTTCTTGTCTTTGTGTCAGGAAATTCTGGAAGTCCTCTATTTCCTTGAACATCCATCTTTTTCCCTGTCAGTATATGCTGAATTTTGCAGGGTAGTAATTCTGGATTGTAATCACAGGTCCTTTGCTCTCTGAACTATGCTATTCCAGCTCTTCCTGTCCTTCACAATTGAGGCTAAAAGGTCCTGTGTGAGTCTGATTGTATTTCCTTTATATTTGAATTGCTTTATTTTTGTTGCTTGCAATATTCTCTCCTTTATTTGAGGGTTCTAGAATTTGGCTATTACCACCCTTGCAGTTTTTATCCTGGGGTTTCTTTCTGGAAGGGTTCTGTGGATTCTTTCAATAGTTATATTGTTATCTTATACTAATAGATTTGGGCAATTTTTCCTTATAATTTCCTACAGGATATTTTACAGGTTCTTTTGCAGGTCCAAGCTTTCTAGTAGTTCAATGATTCATAGATTTTTCTCCTGGATCTATTTTCCAGGTCATTCATTTTCCCTAAAAGGCATTTTACATTTTCTTCAATTTTTCAGCCTTTTTATTTTGTTAGATGGGATCTTGTAGTCTTGGATATTTGTTCAATTTGTTCAATTCTAATTTTGTTCAGTTCTAATTTGTTCAATTCTAATTTCTTAGGGCTTTATTTTATTCAATTTGCTTCTCTGTTTCTTTTTCCAGTTGATTATTTTTACTTTTAACAGTTATTTTCTTTGCTCAACATTTCATAATTTCCCTCTATGACTTCCATTTCTTTTTTCCATTTTTCTTCTTCCTCTGTTCTTTGGTTTTTAAATTCTTTTTTTTTTTTTTTAGTTTTTGTAAGGCAAATGGGATTAAGTGGCTTGCCCAAGGCCACACAGTTAGGTAATTATTAAGTGTCTGAGACCAGATTTGAACCCAGGTACTCCTGACTCCAGGGCTGGTGCTTTATCCACTGCACCACCTAGCCGCCCCGTAAATTCTTTTTTAAGCTCTTTGATGAGCTTTTGCATTTGAGTCTAGTTTATAAACTGCTTTGATACTTCCCCTGTAGTAATTTTTCACTGCTTTCTTCTTCAGACATTGCATTGCTCTCATCTTTGTCTATAAAGTAGTTTTCTATAGTAAGAGCTCTTTTATTTTGTTATTTTTTTTGTTCATCTTTGTCGCTTCAGTTCTGCTCCTGGGTTGTAGGGAGTATACATCCAAGTTTTTATTTTGCTGGGACTTGGGTCTGATCCCTGGATTGTTATTGGCCATGATGTTGCCTATGAAGTCCAGGCCATTGCTTTTAGGGAGGTTTTTATCCTCCTTTATGTCATGTTTCTGACAGTGATTTGTTCCTGAACCAGTCCTGTCTTTTACCCCAGTGTTTTCAGGGTTCAGACTTTGTTTGGGGCTGGAATCCTCCCTGCTGGATTGTTATCTAGTTGCTGGGACCTCTGCTGTTTTTAAGCTCTTGGGACCTGGATTCCACTGTGGCTAAAAGCCTCCCTCTGGCATTCCCCCACTCTCCCACCTACTGGACATTATTTCCCCCTTTCACCCAAAGAGACAGATCTTCACTGAAGATCTTCCATGATGTTTACAGTTGAAAACTTTTTTGAACCTTCTCTTTTTCTAGATGGTATCTGTAGTGTGAATGTCAGAGTAGAGGCTTCATTTATCTCTGGTAGGGGAAAGCTCTGGGAGCACGTTAGCTTTCGCTACCATCTTGACTCCACCTTGGAAGTCTGAGACAGGAATATTTTTAACCTTGGTTCATATGTGAAGTTTCTATGGATGCTTTTTAAAGGTAGAGTAAAGTGGAGAGACCAAACTTCTTCCTATTGAATCTTCCCTATGGACTAGTGGTATGATGGACAGAATGTTACATTTGTAGTCAAGAATTTGAATTTGAATACTCTTTCAGAAATCCATTAGCTGCATGACCCTAATCAGGTCACTTAAACTCTTGCCTCAGTTATCTCCTCTATAAAGTGGGGATGATAACATTTCTAGTTCAGAGAACTGTTTTGAGGATCAAATGAGATATTGTATTTAAAAGGTTTCTTTGTATTTATTTATATATTGAGTTTTTTAAATTTATATTTTTATTTATTTACATATCACTAAAATAGTCTTGCTGTAAGGGTAAGCATAAATCTCTCCTCCCCTCTGGTCCCTCCCCCCCAAAAAAAAAAAACTCAGGAGAAATAAAGTGAAAGAAAGAGAAAAAAATGAGTTTCATTCTATGTTCCTGAGCTTTTGAGTATTATTGGGGCACCCCCCCCCCCAGAAGCACTTCAGTGCCTTCAAAGTCTTATGACTGCTCTCCTGGTCTGTGCTCTGGTCTGTGGATGACCACAAGCCCTGGAAGAGGGTTTCTGCTCTATGGCAATAGGGGTTTCCCCAGACTGAAACCATGGTCTGAATACACACAAAGGCCTGTCCTAGGGTCAGATGAGAGACCTCGACAGTCTCCCCCCACCCCCTTGCCTTCCATGGGCTCAGCACTCTGGGAACAGCTTCTGGGTGGCTCCTTGCTTGAAGGCCATGTGGGCCTGCTTCCATTTCCTGGGATCTGGGCTGCACTGAGGGCCAGCTATGCTGATGGTCATGCCTGTGCTGAGGGCCATGCTGGCTCCTACTGACTCTGGCAGAGGTTTCCTCACTGATTTTCCAAGTTGTGCTTGGTGTTCCTTGGGTTACCAGGTCAGGAAACTGCTTCTGCTGCTGGGAGCTGGTTCTCCCCAGGATTCAGGCACCTAAGCACTCAGTGGGCTGTTCCTGGAAGACTGGAGCTCCTTTACTCTGATGTGAAAATCCTGGCTGTGCTGCCTCCCCCTCCACTCTGGTGGACCAGAGCCTTTCCATGATTTTCCAAGTTACCTTGAGTTGGAGAATTGTTTCACTGAATCTTTCTGTGAGTTCTCAAAAATTTAATTAGAGCCATAATTTTAAGGTTTTTAGAATATTTTTGAGAGAGCTCCTAGGAATGGGTGTAGGAACAGGTGTTCTCATGCCACCATCTTAACTCTGCTCTAAAAGGTATCTTTTTGAACATTTAAGACCTATATAAATGTTGACTGTTATTTAGTAGCTATATGTAAAGTATGCTAATGTGATCCTTAGGCTGTCCATTGATTTTCTTTCATTCTTCATATATGGTTAATCAAGTAAGATATGTTTTGTTGTTTCATTCATATTGAGAATGCTATTATAAATGTAAGACATGTCCTTTAGTAGTGTCACTTTGCTGGTCCTTGGACAAAGGTAAAACATAAGATTACCATTTCTTAAAGAATAAAGAATAATTATTTTGAGTTCTTGTCTTGTTTTATGAATTTACTAGAGACTAAATAGGTATGGTAAATGGTGAAAAAATTCTAGTAATATGGCTATTATTTAATTAACTTTGAAATTTTAGATATATATTTTATCATTGGGCCTGCATTTTTCAAAATTTGACAGGCCTTGTGCATAACTTTTGAAAAAAATAATACCACCACCAGGCCATAATGAGATATCAGAACAGAACTTACTTAGAGTAGTATATTTTTCATAAATCTAAAAATGAAAAAATGAAATAAAGAGAAAAAAGGTATGCTTGGACCATGCCCAATACTTTTTGATTTTTAACCATATTTTTTCTTATTATACCCTTATAGAGAGCTAGTAGTAGAATAGACAGATTACTGAAGCTAGAAGCATGAAGACCTGAATTCAAATATGCCCACTGGAAGATGAAAACTGCATGATCCTGGGCAAGTCAGTCTCTATCTGCTTAATTTTTCTTATCTATAAAACAAAAATGAGGATTTATCTACTTCTCAAGAATTATTATGCATATCAAAAAGATAATACCATAGTTCCTCAGTATAAGACACATCCTTTTCCAAAAAATTTAGTGTCTAAAACCTGGAAGTGACTTATACAGTGGTTGTAGATTTTTTTTTGCTTACATTTCCCACTTTTTATGCACTTGTTGTATTTTTTCAAATGTGTTACTATTATATTAAGTTGCATTTTGTCACATTTTGCCCAGAAGTGGCTCAGAAAAGATGTTCCTACAGTACAGAATTCAAGGTAAAATTGATCCAGTTTGTAAAAGTAAATGGAAATCATGTTGCTGAATGTACTTTTGGTCCCCCTCCAACTGAGAAAACAACCCAAACCCAGGTTATGGGAAGAAAAAAAACCCTACTGAAAACAACACAGCAGACGAAGGTTATGAGAGGTAAGTTGGTCAAATGACCTGAGTGAGAGAGGGAATTGAAGAGATGGATTGAAGAGTAAAGGGTAAATGGAATTCCTGTGTCTAAAGATGGTTCAACAGGAGACCAGAAGAATTGCTAATAAAAAGAAGTGACTGATTTCAAAGGAGAATTCAATTGGTGCTTCAAGTTCATAAAACAAGAACATGGACTAAGCATGCATATACACACAGCAGACTTGCCCAAGAAGTCTTGGGGTCAACCACAGATCAGAGCACAGGCAGGAGAGCAGTCAGAACCTCTCCTAAGGCAGTGATTCATCATCAAACACACATGAGGACAAGTTGATGGATGGGAGCTCTTACTATGACTACAGATAGTTTTGATTTTTTCATCTGAATAATTGTCTTTTCATGTCCTTTGACCATATATCAATTGGGGAATGTGTTGTATTCTTAGATATGCCCATTTTGACCTTACCTTGGGATCCATTGTAAGATAGTCTACCTGGTTTCTGCCCAATTGCTTTCCCAGAAATTTTTATCAAATTGAGTATTTTTCCCAAAAGATAAGTTGGGGTTTATCGAACATGAGATCACTATAGTCATTTACAACTGTGTCTCATGAACCTAATCCAGTTCACTGACCATTACTCTATTTCTTAATAACAGATTGGTTTGATGATTAACATTTACTAATACACTTTGGACATTTTGTTCATTCAAATTTTATTTCCCTCCATATACCCCAAAAGTCCATCAGCCTTAATTCTTTCAAAACTCTTTCCATTATTTAATGTTAATGTAGCAATAATGTTTCATGACAGGTCTAATTGACTATGGCGTTGTACCCTTTTCTCCATTAATGATCCTCAGTGATACCTATCAATTGGACAATAACTAAGCTAGTTATGGTATATGAATGTGATGGATAGCTATTGCTTTCTATAAGAAATTATGATGAGGTGGGATTTCAGAAAAACCTGGAAGACTTAAATGAACTGATGCTGAATGAAATGAGAAGAACCAGGAGAACATTGAACACTATATCAGCAACATTGTGAGATGATCAGCTGTCATAAACTTTTCTCTTTTCAGCACTACTGTGATTAAAGGTAATTCTGAAGGAATTGTGATGGAAAATATATCCACATCCAGAGAAAGAACAATGAAAACTTAATGAAGATCAAAAAATATTTTTGTTGTTTTTTTATAAACAATGAAAAGTATTTGTGAGCCTTCATGCATAGACAAACCCAGGATTGATATGCACTCAATTATAAAAGATTTTTCACACAAATAAAGTCAGATCTTAACAATTGGAAAAATATCAATTGTTTCTGTGTGGGTCATGATAAAAATCATAAAAATGATAATTCCACCTAATTTGTCTAGTCAATAATATGTCAATCAAGCAATCAAAAATTAATTTATAGAACTAGAAAAAATAATAATAAAATTCAGCTAAAGAACAAAAGATTAAAAATATCAATGGAATTAGTTTTTAAAAATGTGAAATAAGATTACTTAGCTATACCAAATTTTAAAGTGTATTAGTAAGTGGTAATCATCAAACCAATCTGTAATTAAGAAATAGAGTAATGGGTCAGTGAACTGGATTGGTTTCATGAGACACAGTTGTAAATGGCTATAGTGATCTCATGTTTGATAAAACCCAACCTATCTTTTGGGACAAATACTCAATTTGATAAAAAATTTCTGGGAAAGCAATTTGGCAGAAACCAGGTAGACTAATATCTTACAATGGATACCAAAGTAAGGTCAAAATAGGCATATCTAAGAATACAACACATTTCCCAATTGATATATGGCCAAAGGATATAAAAAGACAATTATTCAGATAAAGAAATCAAAACTATCTGTAGTCATAGGAAAAATACTATAAATCATTATTTATTAGAAAAATGTAAATAAAAAAACTCAGATACCAGTCCCACTTTTATCAGACTGACTAAGATGACTGAAAATGAATGACAATGTTAGAAAGGATGTGAGAAATTGAGACACTAATGTACTTTTAGTAGAATTGTGATTTATTTCTTCTAGTGAACAATTTGAAACTATGCCCAAAGAGCAATAAAACTATGCATAACCTTTGCCCCAACAATACTTCTACTAGGTCTGTGTCCCAAAGAGATTTAAAAACGGTTGAAGGAAGGATCTACTTTTGTAAAAATACTTATATCAAATTGCTTACCTTCTTAGGAGGTGTGAAACAGGGAGGGAAAGAGAAAATTTAGAACTGAAAAAAATTTTAAAATATGAAATATTATCTTTACATGTAATTGGGAAAATAAAATATTTAAAATTTAAAATAATAAAATAAAATGGATACAAAAATAGTCATCTCATGAATATAAATTATATATATAATTTAACATTTTGTACATACATTTACATATATATATAGATTTACATATATATTATACACACACACACACACACACACACAAGAACAATATAAATTCTTTTTATAAAGCAAAAAAGGAATCAGATATCAAAAGTTTAGGCACAAACTTTCCTAAGCCCATTTGTATTTTTAAATGATTTGAGCTCTTAGTTTGCCATTTCTCCAGAGTGGGAGAAAAGACTTCAGTTCTCTTCCCTCCCACCCTGTCTGAATCCCAGGATAGATCCAAATAATTCTGAAATGATTTGTACATTGGAAGAAAAAAAAAAGAAACTAACAACAGATCACTACAACAAAACTCCTACAGAAAGATGAAGAAAAAGTACCAGAATAAATCAGTCTTGGGAAATTCAAGAAAAATCTCAGTCAGTTACTTACCCAGCTCATGTTAGTATTATTGTTGTTCAGTTGTTTCACTTGTATCCTTCATGACCTCATTTGGGGTTTTCTTGGCAAATAAACTGAAGTAGTTTGCCATTTCTTCTTCAACCGATTTTAAAGGATGATGAAACTATGGCAAAAAAACTTAAGTGACTTGTTCCAAGCTCATCCAACTAAGTGTCTAAGGTCAGATTTGAACTTAGAAAGATGAAGTCATCCTGTCTCCCAGCCTGGTAATTTATCTACTGTAACATTTCGCTGTCTCTAGATTTACATAAGAAGACACAACTAGTGTTAACTGAAATCTCAAAGAAAAATACCCTAGCCCCAGATAGAATGACAAATAAATTCTATCAACCATTTAAAGGAAAATTATTTCCTAAACTACAGAAACTAAATAAAAATAGAAAAAGGAAATTAGTCTTGATACCTAAACTAGGGAGAGTCAAAAGAGAGAAAGAAAACATAGACCAGTATTATTAAGAAATATTGATGAAAAAATGGAAAATTATATATTTGCAGGATAACTACATTAAAATATCACAAATATTATATTCAATGACTGGATTGTATTTGTACAAAGAAGTCTGAACTGATTCAATATTAGAAATATTAAAAGCAGAAATGACTATTTTTAAAAGCAAGAACAGCAAAAATCCAATGATTATAGATGCAGAATTTTTTTGACAAGATGCAATAACAATTTCTGTTAAAAATGAACCCTAGAAATCATAAAAATAAATGAATTTTTTGGAGATGGTATGCCTAAAACTAAGAGCTATCATTATTTTTAATGGGTACAAACAAGAAGATTTTCAAATATAATTAGAGGTAAAGTAATGATGCCCATTACAACCATTACTCACCTATACAGGGTAAGAAATGCTAGTTATACAAGTAAGACAATAAAAAGATGGAATAATCATATTCAAAGAAGAAACAAAATAATTCTTTCTTATACCTTACTTATACCTTACTTACTTGAAAGTTAACTAAAAGCTAATTGATACAATAACTTCATCAAAGATTCAAAATACAAAACATATAATGCACAAATCATTATTTTTTTAATTTATTAACAGAAAGCATCTTTTGTACCTACCAAGACACAGCAAGGAACACTGTGAACATACTTACACAATATCTTTATATAAATAAATGGAGAGGAGATGGCAGAGTAAAGGCAGGGACTCCCATGAGTTCTCCCTCAAATCACTCCAAACACCTTTAAATAATAATTCTAATCAAATTCTAGAGTAGCAGAACCCACAGTCCAAGACAAATTGTAATATCTTCAAGAAAGGCCATCACACTGGTGTTAAAAAGGGCTAACAGTGAATCCAGGGCCAAGCTGGAGTAAACCAACTCCAGTCATCCAGGGACAGACTTGAGGGGCACCTGGGCTACTGAGAACACATGGGGCCTTGGCAGCAATGGTTATTTCCAGATCACTCAACCCAGGAATTGCCAAGGACAACAACAAGTTAGTTGTAAAACTCTGCCATTGAATGAGAAAAGAGTCTGGTTAACACAGAGGCTAAGGGAATTGGGGGAGATTGCAGCTTTCTTTGCTATTCTTAAAGCAGGGCTCTGTTGGTTTTTTATATTTATATCTAAGTCACAGTCTGGGGCCCCAGGCTCATGAAAATGAGCAGAAGTACAACAAAACTTACAGCCTGCAGCAAAGCAAGGACCTTCTTCATGGTTCCAGGGCAGAAAAGAATGCTCTTGGACATCCACAGATCAGAAAAGTGGTCATATTCTCTTATAAGATGTTGGAAGAATTGTGCAGATGCCTGGGAGGGGGGGGTCCTAAAACATTTGCAAAAGCCTTCAAAAACTTGAGAGTGTTTCCTCCATCCTGGAAGCAGAGTCTCACCTTAACCAAGAGTTAAAATGAAATCATAGATTTGAGCAAACAACAGAAGAAAAAAAAATCTGACCATAAACAATTACTTTGCCCCTTTAGAGGATTGAAATACTCACTCAGAAGATAACAAAGTCAAAACTTCTGTATCCAAAATCACCAAGAAAAATATGAATTGATCTCAGGCTATGGAAGATATCAAAAAAAAATTGAAAATCAAGTAAGTGAGGCAGAGGAAAAATTGGAAAGAGAAATGAGAATTATGTGAAAAAAAAATCGTGAAAACCAAAGTACTTGCTTAGTGAAGGACATACAAGAAATGCTAAAGGAAATAACATCGTAAAACCAGTTGGAGTCAAATGGAAAAAAAAATGCAGTCCAAATGACCAATGCAGAGAATGCCTTATCAAGAAGAATTGATAAAATGCAAAAGTAGTTACAAAAGCTTTCTAAAGAAAATAATTCCTTGAAATGGAGCTAAGGGAAGCTGAAGACTGTGAAAAATCAAGAAACAATAAAACAAAAGCCAAAAAGTGAAAAACTATAGGACAATGTGAAGTATTGCCCTGGAAAAGTAACTGACCTAGAAAACAGATCCAACGAAAGATCATTTAAAAATTATTGGATTACCTGAAAATCATACCCAACAAAGAGCATAGACATCATTTTCCAAGAAATTATCCAGGAAAACTACATGTTCTAGAAGCAGAGGGTAAAATTGAGATTGAAAGAATCCACCAATCACCTTCTAAGTGAGATCCCAAAAGGAAAGCTGTGAGGAATATTATAACTATATTTCAGATCTCCCATATCAAGGAGAAAATACTGCAAGCAACTTGAAAGAAACAATTAAATTATCATGATCCATAGATAGGATAACACAAAATTTTTCAGCTTTCATATTAAGGAATCATAGGGTTTAGAATGTGATATTCTAGAAGGCAAAAGAGCTTGTATTACAATCAAGAATCAACTACCAGCAAATCTGAACATATTCTTTCAGGGGAAGAGATGGACAATCAATTAAATAGGGAAGTTGCAACCTTTCCTAATGATAAGAATTGAATAGAAAGTTCGATCTTCTAGTACAGGACTCAGGTAAAGCATAGAGAGGATGGACAGAAAGGACAAATCATGAGGGACTAATTGAACTGCTTGTATTCCTGTATGGGAGGATAATGATATTGATGACTCATATGAACCACCTCATTTATTACAGCAGTTAGAGGGAGCAAATATAGACAAGGACAGGAGGGAGTTTCATTTGAAGGTATTAAAAAGATGGAGTTAATGGGGAGAAAGGAATGTACTGGGAGAAAGGGAAAGGGAAGGTAATTGGGTTGCGTTGTTTCATATAAAAGAAGCAAGAAAAAGATTTTGTAGTGGAATGGAAGATGCTCTGGCTTGGCCCTGAATGCTCTATGATGGAATTGGTTCAGAGAGGGAATAACATACACACTCGACTGAGTATAGAAATTTAGTTTACCCTAGATGAAAAAAGGAGAGGAAAGGGATGGGAGAAGGGGGGGAGGGCAATTACAGGTGATAGAAGAGAGAGAAGGTTGTGGGAGAGAGTTATCAAATACATCATAATTTTGAGGAGAGACAGGGTGAAAGGAGAGAGAGAGAGAGAGAGAGAGAGAGAGAGAGAGAGAGAGAGAGAGAGAGAGAGAGAGAGAATAAATGGGTGTGGAGGGAAATACAGCTAGCAATGATGGTAGTGGAAAAGAAAAGTTGAAACAAGTTTTTTTGATAAAGGCCTCATTTCTCAACCATAGAGAACTGAGTAAAAGTTATCAAATATAAGATGGATAATCAGGAGATATCAACAGTTTTTAGATGAGGCTATTGATGTAATCTATTTAAATATTTTAAAAAATAATGTCCTACCTCACTATTGATGGGAGGAATGCAGTTAGAACAAGTCTGAGATGTTGTTTTATACCTATTGGATTGGCTCATAAGCTAATAGGAAAAAAAGACAAATTTTGGAAGGGAATATGGGGGTGATTGAGATACTGATGCATTGTTGGAGGAATTGTGAAATGATTCAGTAATTCTGTAGAATGGTTTGGAGTTATGTCAATCGGCTATAAAATGATGCCTACCCTTTGGCCTAGCAGTACTAGGGTGGCAAAATAGATGAAATAAGTGAAGAAAAGAATATATATGTAGACAGGTAGCTCTCTTTTGGTGGTGAGGATCTGGAGATTGAAGGTATGTCCAGCAGCTGGGGAATGGCTAAACAAATGGTGGCTTGTGATTGAGATGAAATACTATTCTTTTATGGTAAATGAACATGATGCTCTCAGTAACAACAAAAATAAAAAAAAAAAAAACTTAGAAGAGCAAATGCAATGGAAAATAGACCATATAGAAAGTATCAGCAGGATGTGAATGACTTACGTTTTCTCACCAAAGCTATGATCAAGAAAACTCTTAAGGACTTATTCTCAAGAATGCTTTCCATCCCAAAGACAGAACTGGTTATTTGAATAGTCTGAAGCATACTTTTTTTACTTTTTTTAAGTTTTATCTTTTTTTGTAGAGTTTATGTTGACTTTTACAACATGACTATTGTAATTATGTTTTTCATGGCTATACTTTTTTAACTTATACCAAGTAACTTGCTTTCTCAATGAGGAGGAAGGGAGAGAATTTGGAACACAAGGTTTTGGAAGTTAAATGTAGAAACTTGTTTTTGAAAGTAGCTAAAGAGGCTTAAAAAATAAATAAATAAAAAATAAAAATAAATGAATAAATAAATAGATAAAGATCCAAATATTTGGAGAAATATTACTCATGGATACACCTGATCTAATATACTAAAAATAACAGCACTATCTAAATTAATTAATTTACTTAATCATAGATAACTTGATCTAATAATCTAAAAATAACAGTACTCTCTGAATTAATTTACTTGATCAATGCCAATCCAGCCAGACTCCCCTAGGATTGATTTATAGATCTAGAAGAAATAATATAAAAATTCATCTTAAAGAATAAAAAGTCAGGGCAGCTAGGTGGTACAGTAGATAAGAGCACTGACTCTGGAGTCAGATAGAACTGAGTTCAAATGTGACCTCAGACACTTAACAATTAATTAGCTGTGTGATGTTGGGAAAGTCTCTTAACCCCATTACCTTGCAAAATGCAAAAAAAAAAATTAAGAAATATCAAAAGAATTAACAGCAAAAAAAAGTGGAAAGAAAGAGTTCCTAGCTGTACTAGTATTCTCCAAGAAGTTTGTTTGTATTTCGCTTTTGCATAATGAATGAAAGACTGAATCTGGAAAAGCTGAGCTCAAATCCAATCTTAAATACTTACTAGTACTTTGACCCTGTCACTTTGATTTTGCCTGCTTCAGAATGATGAACTGCAAAATAAGGATAATAATGAAACCTCTCCCAGGGTTTTTGTGAGAATCAGATGAGAGTAATATTTGTAACATATTTGTAAAATATTAAAGCAGAGATTTGGGTATATAGCAGTCATCTAATAAATATTCCTTCCTCCCTCCCTCCCTTTCCCTCCCTCCTTCCCTCCCTTCCTTCCTTCCTTCCTTCCTTCCTTCCTTCCTTCCTTCCTTCCTTCCTTCCTTCCTTCCTTCCTTCCTTCCTTCCTTCCTTCCTTCTTTCCTCCCTTCTCTCTCTCTCTCTCTCTCTCTCTCTCTCTCTCTCTCTCTCTCTCTCCCTCCCTCCCTCCCTCTCTCTTTCTCTTTCTATCTGTTTCTATCTTTCTCTTTTTCTTCCTGTCATGGTCAGTATAGGAAATTTTTGTACTTGACTAGACTCATTTATGATAGAGCTTTTGTTTATCTTGTTTTCCCAAATGGGAGAGCTTAGAGGGAAAAAATGCAGACCTGAAAATAAAATGATACATTAATTTAAAAAAGAATAAACCATCAAATAATCAGCGGTTCCTTTTGAATGATGGCCTATAAGGTGATGGTGATATTGGCATTATCTTTGATCCTTTAGTTCTGTGTCACTACCCATGTACATTCAGATGAATGCTCTGCACATACTCCACAAATGATTAAATTAAATACTTCTGAAAAGAAAACAGAGTTAATGATGAGTAGTCAAGAAAAGTTCAGAGAGATGAACTACTTTGCCCAAGTATTCTGCCTCCATAGTTGTTGTTTACATTTATTCTATGCTATTAAGTCACAAGAGTACCAGACTATAAGTAGCTTATGCCATACCTTTCATCACTTAATCACTTCTAAAGGAGTATATGCACATGAGTTATTCTGGAAACCAGAATGGTAGAGTAAGGAATAAATCATTGTAAATTTCTCACATTCACTTCCAAAAATCCAAAATATAGCATTACGAAACAAATTCTGAATCAAAAGAACCTGCATAAAGGTGAGATTAAACAATCTTTTAGTCCAAGAAATATGGAAGATTGGCACAAAATATTTGTCTCACTCTGGTAAAAGGGGAGCACAGTCCAGAATAAGAAGTATCACAGCAAATCATCAACAGATCTCACCTCAAGAAGCAATCAGTAGGTCCTGAGCTCCAGGGTGATGGAGCAGGCAGATATCATCACAGGACTCCTATGTGCTTTAGCACAGCACTAGGCAAATGGGTAAATGCCAACCTTAAAGGTACCTAAGCAAACAGGCAGCTGCCATCACTTGCCTTCACCACATGCTAGTGTAGCCCTAAGTAAACAGACAGCCCCTTCATCCAGTTCACCACATGCTTCAGTTCAGCCACAGGAAAAGACAGAAACACCCCAGCTGAATCAACATATATCAGACACTATCACTAGGATTGCAGTTCAGCATCTGGTAAATAGTCAGACCACTAGATTCCCCAGTACTTCTATTCCATCTCCTCAGCTCAGCACTAGACATGAGATTTCCCCATGGGTCTCAGAGCAATATTAGTGCAGCATTAATTAAATAGCCAAAACCTGCAATCTGTGGCATAAGAAGACTGAGACAGTGAGTTCCCTTTCCCCCTTGGGGGCAGAGTTCAAATTTCAAAGAAAGAAAAAAAAGGTAAAAAATGAGCAAAAATATTAATAACTAAAAGAATCTGACTGTTGAAAGTTATTATTGGGATCAGAAAGATTGAGAGACAAACTCAAAATAAAATATTTCTATGGGCAAAACCCCAAAGAAAAATGGAAAGTGGTATTAAGTCTAGAAAAAGTCATGGAAAAGCTCAAAAATGAGCTTAAAAATCATATAGATCTTTATATTTATGTTTGAATATTATTCTCATCAGTATTGCATCAAAGAAGGAAATAAACATAATCTGTTGAATATAGAAATCTATTAGAGTGTGATAGGAATGGGGGGGACTTGCAAAAGAGAGAGCAGACTGAGGGAGGTAATAGGTGGAAGCAAAACACTGTCAAGGAGGGAAAAAAATGAAAGGAGAGAGAAGCCCAAAGAGGAGCAAAAATACGATGGAGGGAAAGGTAAAGTTAGTAATCATAACTGTGTAAATGGGATCAAATCTATAATAAAAAATAAGAAAGAAATGTATAGTTGTGGATCAAAAACCAGAATCCTAAAATAGATTCTTTGCAAAAAACATACTTGAAATACACATATAGACACACACAGACACACACAAACACACACACATACAATGTAAAGGTAAGAGGGACTGGAGCAGAATCCGGTATGTTTCAACTACTGGTAAAAAAATAGAAAACATATTTGGATAGCAATCCTGATCTTAGATAAAGCAAAAACAAAAAGAAAAAATAGGTCTAATTAAAAACTATATGGAAGGAATTAAGTTTGCTAAAAGATACCATACATGACTCAATATCAGCACTAAACACATTAACTAGTGATCAACTATGAATAACTCAAATCTTCTCAGAAACATAATGATCCAAGATAAGTATAAAGGACTAAGGAGGGAGAGAATATACACATCCAGATAAAGAACTGATGGACTCTGAATACTGACAGAAGCATACTTTTTATTTACTTTATTCTTTTTTATTTTTTACCTTGTGATCTGCTTCTTTCTTTACAACTATGACTTTTATGGAAATATATATTGTTTGACGATATATACATTATCTGTATCAAATTATCATTTTGGGAGGGAACAAAATATAGAGAAAAATTTGAAATTCAAAATTTTGTAAAAATGAATGCTAAAAATTGTCTTGGAATATAATTGGAGAAAACAAAATATTACTTAAAATTACATGACAAAAATACAATTTTAAAATACTAAAATTCTATATTTTAAGGTTTCACTCTAGGAAATGATATTTTATAATAAAATTCAGGGTTTTGCCTTACTAAAACGTTCTTATCCAAAAACTATGGCATTATCTAAGAAATTTAGACCATTTTCCCTTCACTATTTCATCAGCTAAGGGCATGATTCCTATTGATCTCTACTGACTATCAAAATGACAACAGAGTATTGTAGAAACTTCCTCTTTACTAGATGGAAGGAAATTGTTCATATAAAAAAACAATATTTAATTTAATAAAGCTCTACTATCTAGTAATGTTTGCCTCAGACCAAACAATGGTTTGTGGTTTTTGCACAAATCATGCATTTTTCCCTACTTCTACACATATCAGTGGCAGTCCACTGGCAAAATTCTCAAATTTTCTCATGGGGAACTTCATTTTGGAAAATTCCAAGAAAAAGATGGGTAAATTTTTATTAAAAGGTAATATGTAGGAAGATAAACATTCATTAAAGCATATTAAAAAATCACTTTAAGGTTTACAAAAATGAATTCATCATAACAGTATTGGGAAATGGAGTATATTGATATCTTTACTTTGAAGTTTAGGCTCAAAGAATTGCAATGTATTAGCCAAAGTCACACAGCTATTGAGTAGGAGTTTCAGGTTTCCTGATTCCAAGATCAGTGCTCTTTCCATGAAACAATGGTTTTCCTTCTTTTTTAAAAATGTAATCTGCTTCTCTTTAGTGAGAAAACATAAAAGAATATGTGGTAATATTGACACTTTCTTCTTTTTAGGTTTATTTATTTTATATTATTACAATAATCTTGAGAATAAACATAAACCCCCCCTTCCCTCCAGAAAGATGAGAAACCTCAAGAACAGTGATAGAGGGGAAAAAATGTACTTCAGTATGTGTTCAGATTCCAACAGCTCTGTCTATGGGATGAGTTGCCTTCTTTATCATAAGTCCACCAGAGAAATTGCTTCAATATTTTTCCCACACTTGCTATTTCCCTCCACACTATTACTCCTCGCTCTCATTTATTCTATTTACTCTCTCCTTTCATCCTATCCCTGTTCAGAAATGTGTTGTATCTGAATACCCTCTCCCATGATCTTCCCCTTTTTTCTATCACCTGCTTCCCCCTTCCCTCCCTCTATTCCCTTGTCCCATCCCTTTCCTCCTATTTTTCTCTAGGGTAAGATAGATTTCAATACCCTATTAAGGGATTAGGTTATTTCCTCTCTGAGCCATTTCTGATGACAATGAAGGCTCACTCATTCCCCCTCACCTCCCCCCATTCCACTCCATTGTAAAAGCTTTTTGTTGACTCTTATGTGAAATATCTTAGCCCCCTTTTCCTGTCCTTTCTCTTCCTCCCAGTACTTTCCTTTATCACCCATTGACTCCATTTTTTTTACTATATTATACAATTATATTCAGCTCCTTTCTACATCTTGTCTATATATAATTCCTCCAACTGCTCTTATAAATGAGAAAGTTCATATGAGTTATCAGGATCTTCTTCCCATGCAGAAATACAAACAGTTCAACATCATTAAGTTCTCCATAGTTAGTCCTTCTTGTCCAGGCCTCTATGGTTCACTAGGAGTCCTGTACTTGGAGATCAAACTTTCTGTTTAGCTCTGGTTGTTTCAATAGGAAAGTTTGAAAGTCCCCTGTTTAATCGAAAGTCCATCTTTTCCCCTGAAAGAGGATGTTCAGTTTTGCTGGGTAGTTGATTGTCAGTTGTAAACTAAGATCTTTTGCCTTTTGGAATAGAGGAATGATTCCCTCTCACCAGAAGCATAAGTTATCTGCCTTCCTTCTTCATCAATCTGGAAAATACTTACCCCATAGTGAAATCAAAGAAGAGGAAATTTTTAGAAATCGAACTTCTCTAGTGGATATGACTCTGAGATGGCAGCTGCTCAGCAAGGAACTGAAATGTTTACTCTACCAGCAGTCACTAACTCAGGCTCAATCAGTTCTAGAGGTCATTCTTTTTTGGATCCTGCCAGTAATCTGTGTCTAGAAGACATAATAAGGAAGGTTCTCATGGGAAATTTTGAGGACAAAGGAGAAAATTATGGTGCCATCTTGACCTAACCTATGGGAGTAGTACCAAATGATTCAAACCCATCCATGTTGGTAAATAGTGAAACACACAGAGAGGAAACAAATCCATTGCCTAATTCTGCTGGGGGAGTGGGCAAACTGAAGTTAATTGGCAAGTCAAATAGTAGGAAGTCTAAATCACCTATTCCTGGACAGGGCTGTTTAGGAACTGAACAACCTTCTTCAGTTTCCTCTGTCCATTCAGAAGGAGATTACCACATGCAGACACTGGTATGGGCCTGGGGAGATAGGACCTTCTTTTCAACAGCTTCTCATCTGTGAGCCAGGCAGTTGCTCACCCTCCAAACAGGTTGTTGGAGTGAGAGCCCACCCCATTGCTCTCCTCACAATATGAGATGCTGTCAGGCAGTGATGAATAAACTATGCACAGATTGACCCTGGGGGAGGGGAGGGGATCTTTAGTTTTTTATGTATTTTTTTTTCTCAGTTGTGGGTCTAAAAATACTGTCTCTTGATTTGTGCCTAAAGAGACTTTCCAGGATAACCAGAGCAATAAGATGAAGAAATGATAGAATCTCATTTGGAGAATCAAGTAGATTTTTAACAGTGGAGGGTAGAAATCCTGAAGATAAATATATAAAGAATTTTTTAAAATGTACAAGTCCTGTTCTACATCTATTTGTAAAAAGGAGCATAGTGTCTTTAAATCATTCTTCTGTAAATAGAGGTTACTTTTTTGTAGTGTTTTACTCTTGCTATAGAAAAAAAAGAAAGTCCAACTTTTCCCTTGAGAGAGGATGTTCAGTTTTGCTGGGTAGTTGATTCTCAGTTGTAAATCATTATTTTTGCCTTCTGTAATATCATATTCCAGGCCTTACAAATCCCTAATGTAGGTGATGCCAGATCCTGATTATAGAGCCATGGTAGCTGAATTTTTTGATTCTGGCAGATTTTAGTATTTTCTCTTTGATTTGGGAGTATTGGAATTTGGTTATAATATACCTGGAAGTTTCTGTTTAGGGATCTCCTTCAAGAGGTGATTAGTGAATTCCCTCAATTTATATTTTACCCTCTGCTTCTAGGATCTTAGGGTAATTTTGCTGTATTATTTCTTGAAAATTGAAGCCTAGGCTCTTTTCCTGGTTGTGACTTTAAGATATCCCAATAATTTTTAAATTATCTCTTCTGAATCTCTTTTTGAGGTCAGTTGATTTTTCAATGAGATATTTAACATTTTCTACTAATTTTTTTGGTATAATTTGATTTCTTCTTGATTTCTTTTTTTAATATTTAATATTTATTTATTCTCATTTTGTACAAATAATGTTTTTATACATTAATAAAATCAAATATACTTGTTTAAGAGTAAACAAAATACCCCCTCCCCCCAAAATAATATGGACTCACTTGAGAGATAAAGTAAAGGGGAGAGAAAAAAATTAAAATAAAACAATAATAGTAATAATCGTAGGTATGGTCAGGTGGTGCAATGGACAGAGCACCAGCCCTGGAGCCAGGAGTACTTGAGCTCATATTTGGCCCCATACACCCAACAATCACCCAGCCATGTGACATGCAAGCCACCCAAACCCTACTGCCCTGCAAAACCACCCCCCAAAAAAGGAAAACAAAACAAAACAAAATAAAACAAAATAAAATAAAATAAAATAAAATAAAATAAAATAAAATAAAATAAAATAAAATAAAATAAAATAAAATAAAATAGTAATAATAGTAGAGGCGGCTGAGTGGCAGACAGAGCATTGGCCCTTGAGCCAGGAGCAACCTGGTCCAAATCCGGCTTCAGACACCCAACAATCACCCTGCTATGCGGACCCAGGCAGGCCACCCAGCCCCATTTACCCTGTACCACCCCCAAATAATAATAATAATAATAATAATAATAATAATAATAATAACAATAATAATAATAATAATAATGTGCTTCAGTCTTTGTTCCAACACCGACTCTGTTGTGGGTGGATCACATTCTTTATGATAAGTCCATCACAAAAGTTACTTCCATATTTTCCCACTGTTGCCATTGCTGATCACAACTCCCTCCTTTTACATTTCTCCACTACCATTTAAGATATTTCCTCTCTCCTTTCACTCTGACTCTGCTGTAGGGTAGCTGAGTGATGCAGCAGACAGATCCCTGGTCCTGGGGCCAAGAAGCCCCGAGCCCCCCTACCACCCCTTAGCATCCACCTGGCCCTATGGTCCTGGATAGGCCATCCAATCCCAGCCCCTTGCAAGAAGTAAAAAAGAAAATGTGTTATATCTGACCACTCTCCCCCCATGGTCCATCCTTTCCTCCATCACTCACATCACCCCCTTCCCCCTGTCCCCTCCTCCTTCTTACTCCAGCTGCCTATACCCCATTGAGTATATATGCTGTTTCCTCTCCTAGCCACCTCTGATGATAGTGAAGATTCCCTCATTCCCCCTTGTCTTCCCCCCCCTTCCATATCATTGCAATAGCTCATTGTAATAAAGAAAAATCTTATTATATGAAATATCTTGGCCTATTCCCCTTCTCCTTTTTCTTTCTTCCATTACATTTCCCTTTTTTCTATTGACTCCATTTTACACCCTATTTTATCTTTAAATTCAGCTTTCTCTTTTTCTTCAACTATAAAAGGTCCTTCTACCTGCTCTATTAACGGAGAAGGTTCATGTGAGTATTAGCCGTGTCATTTTTCCTTGTAGGAATACATGCAGTTCATCATCATTAAGTCCTTCATATTTTTTCCTTCTCCTCCAATCTCTATGCTTCACCTGAGTCCTGTATCGGAAGATCAAATCTTCTGTTCAGCTCTGGCCATTCCAATAGGAACATTTGAAATTCCCCTGGTTCATTGAAAGTGCATCTTTTTCCCTGGAAGAGGACATTCAGTTTTGCTGGGTAGTTAATTCTCAGTTGCATTCCAAGGTCTTTTGCCTTCTGGATTATTATATTCCAAGCCCTACAAGCTTTTAATGTAGTTGCTGCTACGGCCTGTGTGATCCTGACTGCAGCTCCACGATATTTTAATTATGTCCTTCTGGTTGCTTGTAATATTTTCTCTTTGATTTGGGAGTTCTGGAACTTGGCTATAATATTCCTAGGAGTTGTTTTTTTGGGTTCTCTTTCTTGGGGGGATCAGTGGATTCTCTCCATTTCTATTTTGGCCTCTGCTTCTAGTATATCAGGGCAATTTTCCTGAACTAATGGCTTGAAAATGATGTCAAAGCTCTTTTCCTGATCATGACTTTCAGTTATTCCAATAATTTTTAAATTATCTTTCCTAAATCTGTTTTCCATATTAGTTGTTTTTTCAATGAGATGTTTCACATTTTCTTCTAATTTCTCATTTTTTTGCTTTTGAAGTAATGAATCCTTTTTTCTTGTAAACTCATCATTCTCCCTGAGTTCTATTCTTTGTCTGAGGGATTTGTTTTCCTCAGACAGTTTTCTTTTCTCTTTTTCCATCTGGCCAATTTTGCTTTATAAATCATTTTTCTCCTCAATAACTTTTTGAACTGTTTTATCCATTTCACCTAAGTTGGTTTTTAGCATGCTATTTTCTTCAGCTTTTTTTTTGGATTTCCTTGAGTAAGCTGTTGACTTCATTTTCATGTTTTTCCTCCATCTCTCTCATTTCTTTTCCCAGTTTTTCTTCTAACTCCTTCATTTGATTTTCAAGCTCTTTTTTGAGCTCTGTCGTAGCCTTATCTCAAATTCTGTTTTTCTTGGAGTCTTCAGATGCAGGAGTTTGTGTTTCTTCATCTTCAGATTGTGTATATTGATCCTTTTTGGGATCATAGATAATGTATTTCTCAATGGTGTTCCTCTTTTTTCTCTGCTTGCTCATTTTCTCAGCCTAAGCCTGTTTTTGGGGTGCTTTCTGAACTTTTGGGACACTACCACAAGGGTCTCAGTGTGTGAGGCTCTGTCCTCCTTCCTGGTCTGTGAATGACCATATGTGCTCCCTCTCTGCTATGGGGCTGAGGTGGAGGGGGCCCTGCTGTTCTATTGGCGGGGGGGCTAGACTGTGATCAAGATCTTAATGTGTTCAAATTCCTAGAGTCCTGTTCCAGGGGCAGAGCACAGAGCTCTGCAGTCTCTCCTCACTGCCCTCCCTCAGCTCAATGGGCTCATGCCTTGGGGGCTCCTGCTTACTGGCTCTGCCTGATTATCTTTCCTGGATCTGGAATGCAGTGGCCATGAGGCTGACTGTGTGACCTGAGGGCTGGACTTCAAGTGCTCCTGCTGTTCCCCCAATTTGTGCCTGGTGCTCCCCGGGGCATAGCTCAGGAAACTCCCCTGCTGCTGTGAACTGCGGCTCCCAGCACCCTGGGGCTTCCTCCTGGAGGCTGAAGTTCTTTCATTTTAGCTGGCCACCCCTCTGGCAGGCCACCTCTCCAACCCTGGGGAGCAGAGCCTTTCTGCTCTTTTCCAGGATACCTTGAGTAGGAGAACTGCCTCACTGGGTCCCTCTGTGGGTTTTGTCTCTCAAAAATTTAGTTACAGTCCTTAGTTTCAAAGATTTACAAGAGAGTGGCCAAGACAGATCTGCTCTTGTCCCCATCTTGGTTCTGCCCCCTCTTTAGTTCCATTTTGCATTTGAGAGAGTTATTTTCTTCCAAGAGCTTTTTTATCTCTTTTTCCAATTGGCCAATTCTTCTTTTTAAGGCATTCTTCTCATTTGCCTTTGGGGTTGCTTTTAGCATTTGGCCTAAACTATTTTTTAACATATTATTTTCTTCAATATTTTTTTGTATTTCTTTCACCAAGCTGTTGACTTTTTTCATGATTTCTCTGTATTGCTCTCATTTCTCCTCCCAATTCTTCCTCTACCCTCTATTAATTGCTTTTCAAAGTCTTTTTTGAGCTCATCCATAGCCTGGGCCCATTTTCTATTTCTCTTGGAGATTTTGGATATAGAGGCTTCAACTTTGGCATCTTCTGAGTATGTATTTTGGTCTCCATAGGACCAAAGTGATTTTCTATGATCAGATTCTTTGTTTTCTAACATTTGTTCATTTCCTCAGCCTATGACTGATTTACCGTACTTCCAAAGCTTTGAAGTATTTGGGGGACAATAAACAGGGATCTTAATTCCTCAAAGATCTTATGAGAGGCTTTGACTGCTCTCTTGCCTGTGCTCTGAAATGTGGATAACCACAGGCCCTCCCCTCTGCCCTGAAGCTGTGAGGAGAGTGTCTGCTCAGCTATGTTAGTATGAGAGCCCAAACTGCAACCTGTATCTGAGTGTGAGCAAACAGCAGAGTCCTGCTCTAGGGAGAACAGAGACTTCTGACAGATATCCCCTGACCCCCTTACCATCTGGTTTAAGAGCTTTGGAAGTGCTTGTTGGCTTTGCTGAGTTTTACTGCAAGTTCTCACCACAGGGCTACTCTGAGGCTGGTGCTCCACTTTAGTGGGGCAGAGGTCTCTCTCCACCCCTTCCAACCTGTCACTGGTGATCCCTGGGCCAAGAGGTCTGGAAACTGCCCCCTCTGCCATGGCTGTGGTTCTTTCAAACCTCCAGTCATGGTGAAATGGACCTTTCCTGGGATACTTCTAAGTTGTCTTGGATTGGGAAATTGTATCACTCAGTCTTTCGGTAGGTTCTGCCCCTCTAAATTTTGGCTGGAGTGTGGGTTCTGCCCCTCTAAATTTTGATGACTTTTGAGTTCCCAGGAATTCCTGCCTTCATGCTGCCATCTTTGAAACAAAGATTTTCTAACAATATGTCACTGGATGAGGAGTGTGTAATTATGATAGTAGAGGAGAAGAGGAAGAGAAGAAATAATTGGGGTTTAGGGAGTGCATGATGAGATGAAGAAAGTAAAAGTGAATATGGATTATGATCATTGAGAAGAGGAAGAATAAGGAAAAATTCCCAATAGCCAAGGGATCTGCAGTCTGGTACCAGATCTTATAAGCCTGGACAATAGCTTTTAAGCCTAATTTTCCTAATTGATAAAATAAATGTATTAGCCCTGGGATTAAGTTCTAGTTTAGATAATTACTCTCCCTGTGACCTTGAACAAATCACTAAATTTCAGTTTCTCCCCTAAAATGGGGAAAGTGTTCTGATTTTATAACCACATTTCTTCATTAAAGTAGTTCCCCAAGCTTCATCATGGCATGAAGATGTCTGGAAATTCTCAGAGACTTAGTGAGTGAATGCTGTTTCTTGAAAATTTCAAGGACTCTACTGAACTTTTATTGTGCTCAGAAAATGGTTTAGATTGGAAATGAGGTAAATTAATTTAGATTACTATCTATTCTTGCTATAGATAATGAGAACCATGGAATCTATTGGAATAGAACTTTTGGTTCAATGACAGAGAATTCAGAAATTGTAGCTTAATTACAAAGGGGGAATCACAGCAATAAGAACAAAATGGATTTTTTTTTAGTTTTGTATATGAAATTGTCTTTCCCTTTTCTTTAGATGATACTTTCCATGGTGCTAAATTAAAGATTTATTATTTATACTTATAGGGTGAATAATGTTATATATGGAATCAGGTTTTCTGATTCCAAATTGTGTGTTGGGTACTTGTTGCTCATTATTAAGAAGTTTACATGCCTCAACTCCCTTTTCCCTGAACGTTTATGAAGAGTGGATTGATGGTTTTCAGAAGAATTTACTGTAAACAGTTATCATTTTGGATAAGCAAGGACTGAAGTGATATGAAACTCTAACTTCCTTCCCATCTCTGCATTTAAATTTATTTAGTTTGTTTATCTTTGAGTTTGGCAAGCTAGCTTTCCTTACCCTGGATATAACTAAATGAAAAGATTCTGACTGGTTTATGCTTTAGGAAAGGAAGGTAGATCTATTGGAATCAGACTGAATTTCAGCTGAATTCTAGAAGTGATTCTGATACCAGATAATGCAGGGTATCTGTCTTTAAGGGTACAGTGTCATTACAGTAACCATTGAGTACTGCAGGATCTCAATAAGATTTAGGAAAGGAGGTTTGGTAAGGCTGGGCTATTAGTAGATTTTAAGCTTTAGTTCATTATGTGCTTTAAAAATGTTTTGGAATTGAATTGAATTATTCATATTCTGATTTTCAACTTTCAACTATATAATACTTTATATTTTTTAAAACACTTTTCATTTATATTCTTCAGTCCTTAAAATCATTTTGTGAGGTAGATAGTGAAATTATTATTATCCTCATCTCTTAAATAAGGAAACTGAATCCATGGCAATACAATCCATATGTAGTGAGTATAGTCACTCCAAAATTATATAATCAAAAAATATCATATTTGGAAAGGATTTCAAAACACACCTATGCCAAAATATTCTCTCTGAACAAGATTTCGCTCTATAAATTACCCGGATAAGTCAAATTCTTTATAAATATGATTTCATTTGATACTTATTACAATCTTGTGAGGTAAAGTTATCATTTTCCCAATTTTATAATTGAGGAATACAAGTCATAAAGAAAGTAAATAACTTGCCACAGTTAGGAAGTCCCTGAGGATTGATTGGAACTCATTTCTTCCTCTCTCCAACATTCATGTTCTCTTATTCATTGACCCATCTATCTACCACCAACTTAGTTATGAAGGTTAAGGAGAAAATGGATGTAAAAAATTTTGTAAGCCTTTTTAAAATGCTTCATAGATTCCAGCTATTTTTGTTGCTGCTGCTGCTACTACCCTTTAGGCATCATATTTCCAATCTAGTAGTGACTTCTGAAATACAAGACCATGAATTTTCTACTGGTTTTCTGCCTAGCTCATGCATTAGTTAGAAATATTGAAGTATGCTTTCATAAGGGTAAACAATCAACAAAGTGTTAAATGAAATCCGGATAGTAATTAAAATATTTGATGTATTAAAATTCACACTAAAAAATTTAACAATGGACTCCCCAAAGCATGTTAGATTTGATGACAGCATATACCCATTAATTAATGTCTCTCTAAATTTGTAAAGTTCATGTTTCTTTCAAAATTCTGCTTTACTTATATAGCACCAGCACCTTCCCTAAAGTCCTGTGCCAGTGTCTCCCATTTCTCATAATTGATTTCAATATTTATCAAAGATACCTTTGGAATGTCCTTATGTTCCTTTTTCTGACCTCTGTGTGAGCACTTGCCTTGTGTAAATTCTCAGTAAAATAATTTTTTTAGGCTAATGTACTTTTTGGCATTTGAATAACATGGCCAATCCATCAGAGTTATGCTTTCTATAGAAGAGTTTGTATGTTTAACTGTTCAATTAGAGAAAGGACCTCAGTGTGGAATTTTATTTTGCCAAGTAATCTTTAGAATCTTCTGAATCTTCTAAATCTTTTACAGATAATTCAAATGGAAGTGCTTCAGTTTTTTGTTTTGCATATGGCACTAGTACACTAGGTTTCAAAGATATATAACAATGAAGTCAGCACAATGACTGTAAACTTTCTTCTTCTTTTTAGTTTTATTTTTTTTGCAAGGCAATGGGGTTAAGTGGCTTGCCCAAGGCCACACAGCTAGGTAATTATTAAGTGTCTGAGGCTGGATTTGAACTCAGGTACTCCTGACTCCAGGGCCAGTGCTCTATCCACTGTGCCACCTAGCCACCCCTAAACTTTCAGTTTAGAAGGCAGCCTAATACATGTTCTTTCTCAAAATTACCTTTGGAACTGACCAAACCCTGGCAATGTGCTAAGCAATTTCATCATCTAGGTGTACAACCCTGGGAAGCAAACTGCCAAGGTAAATGAACTTAATCACAGCATTCAAAAATTTCTCCTCTTTGCTCTAACAGGTGATTCTACATATAGCTGCTGAGGTGGTGGCTGGTAAAAGTCATCTGTTTACTTGATGCCAATTTTCAGACCAAAATTAGCACAAGAGGCAGAAAATTGATGCATAGACTTATATCTAAGTCTCAAAGGCTGCATTGCATGCACAATCATCTGCAAATAAAAAATTGTATACAAACTCCCTCCATTTTACATTCTTTTCAAGTTAAATAATTTACCTTCAATTTGGTAGGTGACAATTCAATTTTTTCATCATCATTGAAAGCATCTTCCAACATCATAGGAAACATTATGCTAAAAAGCACAAAGTTGAGACTTCAGGGATGGAGTTAAGATGGCAGCACGAAACTAACATGTTCCCTGAACTTTTCCTTACCAAAGATAAATGAAGCTTCTGAACTGACAATCAAACTACACATTTCACTAATAAAAGAAAAGATCCAAAGACATTTTCAGTAGTAGAAGTCATGGAGGATCTTCAGTAAATGTCTGTTCTTTGTGGGAAAAGAAGTAAAGCCCAGGAGAGAGGAGAGCACTAAAACTAGTGGAAGGTTTTTAGCCACAGTGCAGTCCAGGTTCTGAAAGCTCATTGATATAAGAGGTCCTGGCAGCTACACACTAAGCCAGCAGGGAGGATTCCAACACCAAACCAAGTCTGAACCCTGAAAAAAGGCAGAACTGGATTGCAAACAAACCACTGCTAAGTCAGAATTGGACACAAAGGTGGAAATAAATCTCTGTAATGACAATGCCTGGACCATATAGGAAACAACTTGGCTAATCACAAGCCAGGGATTAGACCCCAGATCTAGCAAAAAACAAAGCTTGGATCTCTACTTCCCATTCCTCAGGAGCAAAGCTAAAACAACAAAGATGAGCAAAAAAGATCACTCACTATAGAAAACTACTTTGCAGATAAAGATAATAACAATGCCATGTCAGAAAAATCATCCAGGGGAAGTCTCAGAAGAGTCTATAAATTGGACTCAAATCCAAAAGCTCATAGAAGAGCTTAAAAAATTTAAAAACTAAAGAAGATAGGAAGAAGAAAAATGGAAAAAAAGAAATGAGAGTCATGCAGAAAAAAATATGAAAAATTGACCTGAGAATGTGACACCTTCAAAAAGGAAACACAAAAGGTAAGTGAAGAAAATAAACCTCTAAAACTTACAATTGAACAAATAGAAACTAACGAATCTACAAAACTACAAGATTCCATTAAACAGAATAAAAAGGTTGAAAAATCTGAAGAAAATATAAAGTACATTTTAGGAAAAATGATTGAGGATAGGTAATCTATGAATCATCAGACTATCCGAAAGTCTTTATTAAAAAAAAATCTGGAAAGCATCATGCCGGAAATTATTAGAGAAAAGTCTCCAGATCTGCTAGAACAAGAAGACAATATAATCATGGAAATAATACACAGAATCCCTCTAGAAAGAGATCCCAGAATAAAACCTTCAGGGCCTGTTATAGCCATAGTCCAGAATGCTCAAATAAAGAAGAAAATATTGCAAGAAGCAAAAAGGAAACAATTTAGATACAAAGGAAATACAATTAGAATGACACAAGTCCTGTCAGCCTCAAAACTGAAGCACAAGAGTACCTGGAATGCTATTATCTGAGGGCAAAGGACTTGGGATTACATCCAAGAATTTATTATCCTGCAAAATTCATCATATACTCTCAGGAGGAAAGATGGTATTTGAAATAGAAGACTTCCAGAATTTCCTGACACAAAGTCCAGAACTAAACAAGGAATTCAATTGCCAAATACATAACTCAAGAGATTAATAAAAGGCAAATGAAAAGGGGATGGAAAAAACAAAACAAAACAAATGCTAGTCAAGACCATCAAACTGTATAACCCTAACAGGGAAGATAAAGTACTTCTAAACCTTGAGAATTTTACTTCTCTTGGGATAATTAAAGGGTCAAATATATTTAAAGGGTTTGTACTTTGAGAATATAGTTATAGTTTTGTCTTATCTCTCCACTGAAGAGGTCCAAGTTGACATTACTATGAGACTAAAAGCTCTGATAAAAACAAGGGTGTTAACTCAAAACTTAAATTTCTCAGTATCCTTCAACCTTCTTTAATTCTGTGTGCTGACAAAGGTTAGCACTTTCTCTGAGGAGGGTGTCATAAACTGGATGGTCCTGAGTCTGTGTCCCCCATAATTTACAATCATTTGTAATGTTCTCAAATGAGATCTTCATAACCTTCCAGTACTTAGAGCACTTTAAGATTCTTATAGTTAATTAAATCAGGGTTTGAGTTAATTCTTTTTTCATTTAACAAATGGTTAAGTGCACTAGGTGGGAAGAGGTGTGTGTGAGAGAAAATAGGCTTGGGGGAAAGGTCAAATAGTTTATGAAATGATTAGACTTTGGATGATACTTTGACTCCTGAGGAATATATGTCTTTGGAGGTTACTTGAAAAGGGGGAAGGAAAAAAAATTAATATAATTTGATATAATTCAAGACTCTTGAATAGTGTACTTCCAAGGAGACAGAAGAGGGGAGGGCACTTAGTGACTTTGAGACAATGCTGCTTATCAAACAATCAAGCAATAATTTAATCAATCTTTGATGGTACTTTTATAATACTTTGAGCTTATCAATTAACCAATTGATCAATTGATTAATCAATTTATTAAGCTGTGATTGATGATACTTGATTAATAGTACCTGAATGAAAAATAGCACCAGGTGAAGAGGCATAAAGATTTATAATTTTCAAGGGAAAGAAGGGAGGATATGAACACTGAGTAAATTCTGTTCAATAGATTGCGGGGGGGAGATAATAATATACATTTCCATTTGGTTTTAAAAATCTATCCTACTCTACATGGAAATGGGGGTTCAGAGGAAGGGAAAGATAAGGGAAGAAGGACTTATTAAAAGGTAAGGTGAAGGTGTAAGTGAAAATAAACTGAAAGTAAAATTTTAAAAGAAAAGTTAGAGGGTAAAGGGAATAACACTTTGTTGAGGAGGAATAAGAGGAAAAGAAAGAGGAAAATTCAAAGGGGACAAGTAGCATGGAGGGAAGTACAGAATTAATAATCTTAACTGTAAATGTAAATTTGATGAACTATCCCATAAAATGGAAATGGGTAGAAGAATGAATCAAAAACCAGAATCCTTCAATATAATGTTTTCAAGAAACACATCTGAAGCAGAGAGATATGCATAGGATAAAGTATACTATGCTTCAGCTAAAGTAAAAAAAATCAGGGGTAGCCACCTTGATCTCAGATAAAGCAAAAGCAAAAATAGATCTTATTGAAAAGGATAAGGAAGGAAACTACATCATCTTAAAAAGCACCATAGGTAATGAAGCTATAGCATTATTAAATATACATTCACCTAGTGGTACAGCATTCAAATTCTTAGAGGAAAAGCTGAGTGAATTACAAGAAGAAATAGCAAATTTTAATGATGGAGGACCTCAACCTCCATTTCTTAGAACTAGATAAATCTAAAAACAAGAAGGAAGTTAAGAAGGTGAATTAAATCTTAGAAAACATAGATATGTTAGATCTCTGGAGAAGGATTAATGAGGAAAGAAAAGAATAAACCTTTTTCTCTGTAGTACATGGAACCTATTCCAAAACCGACCAAGAGCTGACATAAAAACTTCTTAATCAAATGCAGAAAGGCAGAAATAATCAATGCATACTTTTCAGAATATGATGAAATACAAGTTACAGATATTAATAGGTTACAGAAAGAGAAACAAAAAACAAATTGAAAACTAAATAATTTAATTTTAAACAATGAATGGACCAATAGAAATCATAGAAATAATCAATAATTATGTGAAAGAAAATGATAATGATTAGACATCATGCCAAAATTCATGGAATGCAGCCAAGACAGTTTTGAGGGGAAATTTTACATCTCTAAATGCCTATATGAATAAAATAGAGAAATGAATTGTATATGCGACTTAAAAAAAGCTAGAAAAGGAATAAATTAAAGATTCCCAATTAAAAAACAAATTAGAAATTCTGAAAATCAAGGGAGAGATTAATAAAATTGAAATCAAGAAAAGCATTGATTTAATAAATAAAACAGAGGTGATTTTATTAAAAAAGGCAATTAAATAGAGAAACCTTTTTTAATCTGTTTTGAAAAAAGGAAAGAAGACAAATAAAATTTTGAGTATCAAAAATGAAAAAGGTGAAGCAACCAGCATTGAGGAGGAAATTAAAGGGATAATTCTGAAATACTTTGCCCAACTGTATGGAAATAAACTTGAGAACCTGAATAAAATGAATGAATATTTACAAAAATATAAACAGCTCAGATTAACAGAAGATGAAATAACATACTTAAATAACCCCATTTCAGAAAAAAATTTGAAGAAATTATCAATATTCTCCCTAAGAAAAAAATCTGCCATGCAAATGGATTTACAAGTGAAATCTACCAAACATTTAAGAAAAAATTAATTCCTAATATAATTAAAATATTTAAAAACAGGAGGGAAAAGAGCTTTACCAAATTCCTTTTATTTAGGTATGAACATGGTACTAATACTTAAACCAGGAAGAAGCAAAAGAGACAAAGAAAATTTTATACTAATCTCCCTAATGAGTACTGATGCAAAAATCTTAAATAAATTTTGGGAATGAGATTACAGCAAGTTATTACTATGATAATACACCATGATCAAATAGAATTTATACCAAGCAGGCAGGGATGGTTCAGTATTAGGAAAACACTCAACATAATTAAACATATCTTTAGCAAAACCAACAGAAATCATATGATTATCTAAATAGATGCTGAATACTATTTAAAAACACTATAAAGTTTAAGAAAAAAAATGGAATTTTCCTTAAAATAAAAAGTAGCATATATCTAAAACCATTAACAAATATTACATGCAATAGGAATAAATTTGGAGCATTTCCAGTAAGATCAGGGTGAAACAAGTCTGCCCTTCATCGTTGTTAAAATTCTATATAGTTTTAAAAATGTTAACTCTAGTAATAAGAGAAGGAAAAGAAACTGAAGGAATTGGAAATGGCAGTGAGAAAGCAAAGCTTTCACTCTTTGCAGATGATATGATGGTATACTTAGAGAACTTGAGCAAATCAATTAAAAAACTCCTTGAAATATTAACAAATTCAGTAAAGTAGCAGGATATAATATAAACCTACATAAATCATTAATATGTCTATATATAAACAACAAAGCCCAAGAGCAAGAGATAGAAAGAGAAATTCCTTTTAAAGTAACTGTAGATTAAATGCTTGATAATCCACCTTCCAAGAGAAACCCAGAAACTATTTGAACACAATTATTAAAACACTTCTCACACAAATAAAGACAGATCTAACTAATTGGAAAAATGTCAATTGATCATGGTTAGTTTGAGTTAATATAATAAAATGGTAATTCTATCCATATTAAATCACTTATTCAGTGTCATGCCAATCAAACTACCAAATAATTATTTTCCTGAGCTAGAAATATAGTAACTAAATTCATCTGGAGCAAGAAAAGATCAAGAATAGCAAGAGAATTGATGGGAAAAAATGTTGAGGAAGGTAGCCTAGCTCAACCAGATCTAATACTATATTATAAAGTGGCAATCCTCAAAACTGCCTGTTACTAGTCAAGAAATAAATTAATGGATTAGTGGATTAGGATAAATTCAAAAGAAACATCAATAAATGACTACAGCAATCTACTATTTAACAAAACCAAAGACATTAGATTCTGGGATAAGAATTCACTATTTGACAGAAATTGTTGGGAAAACTGGAAAATAGTAGGGCACAAACTAGGCACCCAGATCTCACACCTTATTACAAAATAAGATCAAAATGGGTTATGTATTTAAAAATAAAGGGTGACACCACAGATAAATTAATAGACCATGAAATATTATATCTATCTGATCTAAGGGAAGGGGACAAATTTTGACCAAACAAAAAATAGAATACATTATATACTGCAAAATTATTGATTTTGACAATATTAAATTAAAATGGTTTTGTGCTGATAAAAAAATGGTACTAAAATTAGAAGAAAATTACAATCATGGGAATCAGTTTTCACAGCTAGAAGTTCTGATGAAGGTCTCATTTCTAAAATATATAGAGAATTGCATCAAAGATATAAGGTTGCAAGTCATTCTCCAGTTGATAAATGGTCAAAGGATATGAATAGAGAGTTTTCCAGTGAAGATGTTCGAGCTATATGCAATCATATTGAAAAATGTTCTTAATCATTACTGATTAGAGAAATGAAAATTAAAACAGCTATGAGGTATTGCCTCACACCTGTCAAATTGGTTAAGATGACAAAAAGGGAAAGGTTATAGAAGAGGTTTTGGAGGGATTGGTACATTAGTGCATTGCTGGTGGAGTTGTGAAATGATTCAGCCATTCTGGAGAGCAATATGGAAAGATCAATAAAACTGTTCATACCCTTTGACCCAGCAATTCCAATTCTGTGCCTATACACAATAGAAATCTTAAAAATGGGAAAAATTTCAACATGTTCTAAAATATTCAAAGCATCTCTTGTGTTGCCAAAGAACTGGAAATTGAGTGGATGTCCATCAATTGAGTATCATTAAACAAGCTATGTTACATGAATAATATGGAATACTATTGTTCTATGAGAAACCACAAATGGTCAAACTCTAGAGAAGCATGAAAGGAATTACAGAATCTGATGATGAGTGAAGGAAGCAGAAACAATTGAACTGGATTTGAACTCAGGTACTCCTGACTCCAGGGCCGGTGCTCTATCCATTGTGCCACCTAGCCGCCCTGAAAACTCACTCTTTAATAAAAATATTTCATGTATTTCTTTTCCTTAATCCTAATTCCTCACACTGAAAAAGGCTAAACTGTAAACATGCTTAACACAAATGTGTAAATACATTAAACTGACTACCACTGAGGGGAGGGGGAGTGGGGAGGGAGGGTGGAAAAAAAATTTGTGACTTGGAAATTTACATTGGCATATGGATGAATGTTAAAAAACAAACACTTTCATAACATATATTTAGAACAATAAAACATCAATAAGAAATTTTAAAAAATCAGAAATAAAATGCACGCAGTCCTGCTTCACTCCATCTGTGACAAGGAAAACAAAAGAACATTATCTATTTATTATCCAGAACCAGTACAAGCTTACGATTGTACATTACTGATGAACTTTTCCTGGCAACTAGATTTTATAACAATCTTCCATAAGCCCTCATGATTTATAATATCAAAGGCCTTGATCAGATTGACAAATACTGTGTACAGACTTTTGTTCTGCTCCTAGAATTTCTCTTCAAGTTATGGGGCAGCAAACACCATACTCATTGTTCCTCATCCCTTTCTGGACCCACATTGACTCTCAGAGAAATGACCATCTTTCAGGTGAAGGATTAGTTTATTAAGGAGGATACTGGCAAGAATCTCACCAGTAAAATTTCAGAGGTGGTCACAGAACAATTGTGTTAAATATATTACTTGTATATATATATATATATATATATATATATATTATATATATATATATATATTATATATATATCCATAAAATATATTATTAATTGATTTGCGTATATTTAATTATCTGTAGTTTTTCAATCTAGAAATTGCCTTTGAGGATATATTTTGTTCATTATTATTGAGAGTTCCATTGATCCAAGTTTTCCCAGATGTTATTGGTGCTTCATGACAGTGTGATAACCCTAAGACTACATCTAATTTTACTCACCATCTTGGATTTTAGAGTCTGAATGTTTCACTGAACCCATTATTCATTGGGCTCATTTTTTCCTTTTTTACAAGGTTGTCTGTTTCCAGTTAAATTTGGTCCCTATATTCAGTCTTTGTCGTGGTAGTTTTCTGATTCTTCTGTTTGTCCTGAATATGAAAATTATATATAAAGTTTCATTTTTTTCCTTCCACATTGACCCAAAAACTGAGGCTTTAAACACTGGTTGACTTAGAAGTAAAGCTTCTTCTCCCAAGCCTCTTCTACCTATTTCATATGGAAAGTCATTTGGCAGACTGAAAAGAACAGAAGATCTAGAAGTCAGGGAATAGTAAGAGAAGGAATTGTGTGTTAATTTAGAGGAAAGGCATAAACAATATCATAAGTGTATACATATAAGCATCTGCATGTTTTTGTAGGATTTTTGAATATATATATACATACATATCTATGTATTGTTTTAAAACCTATTTGATTTCTCCTTTTGTCTCCTCCTAGAAAGCTTTCCTTTATCAAAAGGACATTTTTTAAAGATAAAAGGGAAAAATGCAGAAAAAGATGAAAAAAAATCAATGAAACCAATCTATGAATTGAAGATTTCTCACATTTTATACATGTTCCACACTTACAGACACCATTCCAAAGAAGTAGAGGGAGGTAGCTTTTCATTTTACTTTGGGTCAATCTTGTTCATTATAATCTGCAAACTTTTTTATGTTTTTGTAGTTGTTCTTTCTGTTTAAATGGTTGGAACCAATGGTTTCCTGGCTCAACTTATTTCACCTCTCATCAGTCTGTGGAATGTTCATATGCATGTTAACAGTATCTTCTTGTCTTCTGAAAAGGGAATATAGAAAAATTCCCCTTCCTTGTAAAGTCACTCTCCAAGAATTGCCTACTATTGAATGTAATTACTGGAAAAAGATGGGAAAACTCTAATTCAAATTTCTCCACAGTTTCATTGTAGGATTCCCTGTAAACTTTGCTTCCTTTTTCCTCTTTAACCCAGATTCTTATATAGTATTCTTATGATTCAGACCTGCTGCATCCACTCAAGGAGTTTTAGAGCTTCTGCACTGCCTACATGTTAGAATTCAAACTCTTCCATTTAACATTTAAAGTCCTTCATATGTCACACTCTGGCAGTACCCTAGCTTTCAAAGCTGATTTCATAATACTGTCCCTCACATCTTCTAGAATATTACAGTCAAAATTTCCTACTTGTTATAACCCTGCTTCTGGGGTTTCTCTCATGCTCACTATAATATACCTCTACTCTTTCACATTATAGGTTCTTGTAGCTCTAAAGCTACATACAAAAACAACATTCTAGAAGATTCTTTCATACTTTAGTTAGTTCCAGTCTTCCCTGACATTTTTGGGATTTGTTTTGTATTCATCATGTGATTTCCTCAATATAGGTTGCAGACAGGCAAGAATAGATATCTCTATGTCTCCCTTTCCCCATTCTCATGCAATAAAGATTTTAATGTCTTCCTAGAGTGGAAGCAGGAGTTTGGGCCATTCTATTTTCCTTAGAGAGAGCACATACTGAGCTAGAATTACATAAATTTAATCCTTTAAATCTTTTTAGTTTAGGGAAGTCTCTTTAAGATTCAAACTAAACTCCTGATTGCTAATTCTTAATGGAGAAAGGGGGGGCTGTCTGGAACTTTATAACCAAGTCTTCAATCAATTCCTGTCAAATACTACTTCCAAAATCAATACACATAGGAAATAGAAACTCATTTCTTTGAATTTATAGGAGCAAGAGATGAAGGAAAGAAGGAAGAAAGGAAGGAAGGAAGAAAGGAAGGAAGGAAGGAAGGAAGGAAGGAAGGAAGGAAAGGAGAGAAAAAGAGATACAGAGAGAAACAGAGACAGAGAGACAGAGACAGAACAGAGAGACAGAGACAGAGACAGAGATAGAGAGAATTTATATCAGATAACACCATTTTGAGTGAGTTAGCTCAGTCCAACTAAATGAGAGAATTCTGGATCCTGACCAAGGAGAAAATTCTCTGAAGGTTTATTTTAGCAATTTGAGCTAGGGACATGATAAATACTGTAACCCCTCTTATGCAAACTTATTCTCAGAGTCATTCTCTCTAGTAAAATGAAGAAAGATTAGCATTGTGCCTCTACTCTAGGAAAGGTGGAGGCTAGAAGAACTCTAGATATCTCTTTGTTCTTGATTTTCCCCATTCTATCCTGAAATGCATATGACATGGATCTTTCAGAACTTGGAAGGAATCTTACACTGATATGCTTTGAACCTCAGGTTATACATACTCACATACATACCCTCCAGAAGAATGTAAACACCATAAGGGCAGGGATTATTTTATTTTTATCTATATATCTAGTACATAGCACTATATTTAGCAAATAGTTTATATTCAATAGATAGTTCTTAAATTGAATAGAAGATAATCTTTATGTAACTGAAATAACCAGAAAACAATTAGATGAATGGTTTGTTCTGTTTCTTAGAGAACATGAGAATTTTGCTCCATTTTTTTAAAGCAACAGTGTATCTTGCAATATTAATTTATTGGATACAATTTCAAAGCATTGCATCTACTTAAGAAAAAATGCTAAATTAATTCTATCAAGGATTTGGGAAGTCTATCGATCCAGCTAGAAATTATAGATTGCAGTGTTCTGAAAACAATTCCATCTGGATCTCTTTATGCAGTACCTTGAACAGGATTGAAATTTAATGAATATTTATTGTATGAATACTTTAAATCTGTGCAGATCAAGGACTTTAACTTTCTGCTTGTCTCCCAGGATATCCTCACCCTTGTCTCTTCATTGGGTTGCAAGTGTGATGACTCAGCAACAAATTTTGTTACACAGCAGGATGGTATGTATACAAGTATAAACTCTATATTCTCTCCAACCATGCTCTTGTGACATTTAAATTCCCATGAACAATTTATCTTATGATGTTTTCTGATCCAAACAAGAAATTATAAGAACTCTACAAGTCCAAGGCCTGAGACTAAACATTTATTAGCATTAAAGAAAATGCTTTATCTTCCCCTGAAGGAAAGGGGAGGTGATGAAAAGCAAAGAGTAATGTGACTTAGAGATAATATTATTGTAGCATACAATTAAAATAATAGGCATTATATTTATATATACATACATATATATAATTATATATATATACATATATATGAAATTTTCTTTTATTTGGGATAATTAGAACACTAATGAGGAAACAAAGCCTTAGAAATACAACATGTTTTTTGCAAAGCAATAAGGTTAAGTGACTTGCCCAACACCACATAGCTAGGAAATTATTAAGCGTCTGAGACTGGATTTGAACTCAAGTACTTCTGACTCCAGGGCCACTGCTCTATTCACTGCACCACCTAGCTGTCCCATAACATTTCAATATTAGGCAAAATTTTGAGAGATAAAATACAAAGTCTCATAATTGGGTTCAAAAAATCTCCTTGAAAAGTATAATATAATGAAATTATTGTTAGTTTGTGACAAAAAAAATATAATAGGAGCTCTAAATTTTTGTGGATTACTAGTCCCATAGGAGCTCCATAGGAGTTTTGTTCATAATAAGACAACCAAAAAACGGTAATGTCACATTAGGCTTCTTTAAAAGAAACTTTAAAAGAAGCTTCTAGAAATGAGGAGGCATAATCTTATTGTCTGCTGCCCTGGTCAGACTATAGCTAAAGTATTGTGTTTTTTACTTGAAGTTAATACCATGTGAGGATCAACCAACAGAAGTGAGGTAGTATGGTTGAATAAGAGAATAATGGTGGTAGAGAAGTAGGGAGAATTGATCAATTTCAAAGTACTAGAAGGAATATTGAATCAAATGGGGGAAGAAACTGTTTTCTTTGGTTCTAGAAGATAGAAATAGACCCATAAAAGTTACAAAAGAAAAGAAAACTTAAAATGAAGGAAAACAAAGATAACTGCCAAGCTCCTTTCTAACTCTCAAATCTTTTAATTCCTGACCCAAGTGTTCATCACTTGATACTGAAAACAGTTCCATTTGAATATACATATGGAGAAAGAAAAGATAAAATTGCATATAAATTATATGTATTTATATGTGTACATATGTATATGTGTATATCTCTATATGTATATTTTTTCTTAAGCATATCAGTAGTTCCACTTTATAGACACTGGAATTATATCTGAAAAATTACATAAAGTTACACTGAGCACTTCAAGGTCACAAGAACAGTATATTCCACTAGTTTGTTGTTAGGCTTAAATGAAATCATGTATACTCATCAGCAAGAACTTATTTAGTATTAGATGTGCCAAATAATATGCCAGA